>NW_027223330.1:4561551-5161551 GCF_030449975.1 Polyergus mexicanus
AAGCAGTGGTATCAACGCAGAGTACTCATAACGCAGGACAGAAAGTGAAAAAGTAGATGTCGCTCGCGATATTTCAAGTCGATGAAACTCGTATATGTAAAATATTTACATTATATCATATATTGTTGTATTCATTTCAAACAGCGCTACAACTTTTATTGTATCAAAATATCCATATTGTTATAAAAAAGATATGCATACTACTCCGTATGTTAACACATAGCTATTGGAAGCAACCACTATGCTCACAATAGAGTTCAGTTTTAACCATCTAATTTGATATATATTTGTTATGATCTATAAAAGATAAAAAGGGATGGCTACTTTTGGTAGGACACCCTGTATAATAAATATATTGTAACATTTTATTTAAAAAATAATATGTTTAATGTTTGACATTAGATATATGTAGTTCAATCTTTCTAATTTCAATTCGTGATCGAACGTAACTTCTATTCGTAATTTTTCTTTCAATATCTATTTAGATTTTAATGGCATATACCATATATAGAACAAAAATATTGCGCGAACATATTTATACATAATCTCATAGTTGTTTTAGTTTTATGCACACATCTCCGATAAAATGCTACCAGCAATATACCAGAAAATTCAATCATGATTTTACGGCAGATTTTTTAAGCAGCTTCCGGTATGCTGTATCCTCATTAAGCTCAGTTTTTGATAACACGGCTTAGTGATATAGTATAATAGTAGAAATGCAATACAAATCAAGCATTGCTATTATTTTCAGTAAATATATAGCAGATATCGAGTAGGGTTTGCCGTATCAGATATTAACGGCAAAGAGATAGCAGAAATCAAGTATGATCTGGTGTCCCAACGGTATAGTAAAAACACGATGAAAATATCACATATCATGTTAAGTATCCGCAATAAAAACGCAGTAAAAATTAAGTATAACCGTCACGACGTGGCCGCAAAAATACAATAAAGATAAAAACACGCCCAAGTAAAGATTAATTATATATATAATATTAATAATGTTATATAAGTGGAACAAAATTGAATATTAGAGGTATTATTGCATAAATGTTAAGTCACCGATTATTTAATTTCCCATTTATAAATGTAACATGTAATATAAAAAAAACCTATGTTACATTTCATGGAACACAATAAACACAGTTCAACAAAAAATAGCCTTTTTTCGAATACAAGAAAAAGACTAATCGTTCTCCGTAATCTTTTTTATGCTGAATACGATATTGTTCTCCAAAAATCAGATCATCCTTGTATATTAAAATATAATATCTTTTTGTATAACAATTTTTTTAGATGGTTACGTGATCTTGGTCTTTTAGATTTTTTTTTTTTTTTTAAATGCATATTACCTTATCTCCGCTCTTATAATAGCTCTTAGAATCACGGCTATCCAATCTTTGAGCTCGACATACCAATAATCTAGGATCCTCCATATCCCAACAATGTGCCGTAATCAACCTTCCTCTGCATTGTGTAACTCTAAAAAAAAGATAAATTTTTTCATGTTAAATTTTTGTGTCCTTACATATTAGTATATGTATATAATATCATATTATCGAAATATACAATCTACATAATTAATAAAACATCTTATATAAATAAATGTATATTACATTGTAAATAGTATGTATGTTGTGTTCAATTTTAAAAGTTATATCAAAATAACTAAAATAAGATGAAAATCGTGCAAATTATAAACTTGCACATTGCTTCCTCATTATTTTATTTCTCTCACAAAGCTTCTGTTCAGAGCAAACAGGTTTTTCAATTTTGTCTTCCTTATATAGAGAAAGCTTTTTGAACGAAATAAAAAGGTAAAAAACCAATGTATAAGTTTCTAATGTTTTCAATTTTGGCAAATCCGGATCGGTCGGTACCTAACCACATAGTGAGAAGTATTAAAGTCGAAGTAGTACTTGAAGTATGAAGTTTTTCGAGGTAAGAGAGCCGGAAGTGAAAGGGAAGTATATTGCGAAGATAGTATAGAGAACCAGTGTATAGGAAACAAATGTTGGAGATAAAGGACAGGAAGGAAAGAAAGAATAATATAGTTATTAAAAGGTTGAAAAAAAAGAAAAGGCAAGCAAAGAGAAAGAAGTAGTGATACTGTTGAAAAGCTTGACAGATGAGAAACTGGAAGTCAATGAGATACGTAATATAGGTGGCGCAGAAAGAGCAATGGTTTTGGTGACCTTGAAGGATTGGAACAATAAAAGAAAAGTAATAATTGGAAAAAAAAGTTAGCTGGCAAAAGAATTTACATAGATGATGACAAGGAAAGAGAGAAATGATGAGAAAAGTAAGAGAAAAAGAAGAAAAGGAAACAATGCTAAACTGAAATATCAAGGAATATGGATAAATGGTAAAACGTATAAATGGGAAAAAAGGAGCTGCATAATAGAAGAGAATTTCAGGAAAGGCAGAAGAGATCAAGAATAAAGTATTGTAAAGGCAAAGAAAAAGTGAAAGGAAAAGACAATAAAAACCGAACGTGGAGAGGAGAAGGGAAAGAGGGGATAAGGAGAGAAGAGAGAGAAAAGAAGAAGGGAAGAGACATAAAACTGCTATTCTGGAATGTGGTAGGAGCGGCAAGGAAGGATGAGGATTTCTGGGAATATATAAGAGGGAGAGAGATTTGATCTAGTGTTTCTATTGGAGACATGGTTGGAGGAAAAGTGGGGAGAGAAATTTATGAAAAACTTACCTGAAGATTATAGCTGGATTTCACAGTGGGCAAATCATAATAAGGAAAAAGGAAGAAGAACAGGAGGCATAATTGCAGAAGTCAGAAGAGAAATAGAAATAACAGAGAATTGGGAAGATGCAGGGAATACTGGGAATTCCGATACGGTTAGAGAAGAAAATATAGAGAATCTTTGGGATATATAACAGGAAAGGAAGCGGGATACTTTTGGAAGAACTAGAAAAGACAATTGGACAGGAAGAAAAAGAGGGGAAATTGCTGATCGGCGGAGACTTCAATGCCAGAACAGGGGAAAGAGGAAGCATATTATGGAATGGAGAAGAAGCGGATAGTACAAGGAGATCAAAGGACAAAGAACTGAATAAGGAAGAAGAAGAATTATTCATTTCGAAAATCTATTCATTGAGAAAAATTTAGCCGAATACTTCAAAATTTGCGGAAGTTAGAACTTGCAGACATTTTTTGAAAAATTAAAACTGCCTTAAAATCTAAAAAACCATATGATTTTTTATAAAAATGATAGTAAATAAAACTGTTATACTTTATTTGTGTGCCAAATTGCAGCGCTGTAGTTCAAGCAGTTCTTGAATTATTAACATTTAAATTTTCGGTCAATTGGTACATACATACACACTTACAGGGTATCTCTAAAATCTGACCCTACTCCTGGATCTCGGAAACGACTTTAAATATAGAAAAATGTTTCAGACAAAAGTTGTAGAATATTGAGGGAGACACATGATAATAATTATGGACTTGACCCCGATTGAAGGTCGGGTAAAGCTCATCGGTGTTTTCTTAAATGAAACCCCCCATTTTTTATTGCATATTCTTGTAGTCCTCGTCGAGACGTTTTCAAAACACTACCTATTTTTGTTTTTTTGCGCAAGTTATTCCCAAGATATAAAGCTTCAAAGTTGATATACTGCCGGCATTCGCATTACCCAAGGTGTACTGCATGCAGGTTGCACGGTCGGATTTACGCCTCTTGTGTGTGTGCGTGCACGTGCGCGCGCGTGTATGTGCATGTGTGTGTTCGCGCGCGCAGTGTGTTACAGTAGAAGTAGAGATAAGGACCCTATGGTTCATCACTTCTGTAGTATTTTTTGACTCCAAACCCTCTCCGCTGTATGTATGTGTGTTGTGACTCTAAAAAGGACCAATTTTATGTATAATGTGTTTCTTCGGTCAAAATTCTCTCTCTCTCTCTCTCTCTCTCTCTCTCACTGTCTCTCCACCATTCTTCTTCTCCTTCCCGCCCACTAAATACATAGCGTTATTCCTTTCCAAAAACTGAAACGAAAAGTCTTGAGTCTTTTTTTTATAACGTTTAATAAAAAAGTTATTATTGAATAAAGTCTGGCCAACTAGCGCCGACCTTTAGCCGGATGCGCGGCTCACCGATATGCGCCCAGCTAAAGTTCAGCGCTAGTTGGCCAGACTTTACTCAATAATAACTTTTTTATTAAACGTTATAAAAAAAATGGCTCAGGACTTTTCGTTTCAGTTTTTGGAAAGGAATAACGCTATGTACTTAGTGAGCGGTCATTACTTGTCACTCTGTATATAATGTATATTTGCATCACTTAAAATCATACACTTTATATATATAGGGTGTCCTAGACCGTCCGTACACCCCTATTCTTTCAAAAACTAAGCATTTTAGAGAAAAACGTTTCGAACAAAATTTGTATGGTTTTGAGGGAAACATAAGATGGTGTCATTAGTTTGACTTTGGATGGCATCGTTAAGGTCAAGTCAAGGACATCTTTAATTTCTTAAATGGAAATCCCTGTTTTTTATTGCATATTCTTATAGCTTACCTAAAGAGCTTTCCAAAACACTATAATAAAGTATTTTTTCATTAACTATTTTTTCATTACTTTTTGAATTGTTTTATATTTTAATCTAACATATTTTGATATAAAAAATTAAATATCTCGTAAAATATTTAGTTTTCGATAATCTTACCGTAATACTTTCATGTACAGAATAATGAGACAAATCAATCAGTGCAAAAAAAAAAAAAAAAAAAAAAAAAAAAAAACAATTGTTTAAAAAAACACATTGTAAATAATTTTCTTAAAAACAATTATTTTTTGTACTAATTGATTTGTCTCATTATTCTGTACATAACAGTATTACGGTAAGATTATCGAAAACTAAATATTTTACAAGATATTTAATTTTTTATATCAAAATATGTCAGATTAAAATACAAAATAACTCAAAAAGTACTTAATGAAAAAATACTTTATTATAGTGTTTTGGAAAGCTCTTGAGGTAAGCTATAAGAATATGCAATAAAAAACAGGGATTTCCATTTAAGAAATTAAAGATGTCCTTGACTTGACCTTAACGATGCCATCCAAAGTCAAACCAATGACACCATCTTATGTTTCCCTCAAAACCATACAAATTTTGTTCGAAACGTTTTTCTCTAAAATGCTTAGTTTTTGACAGAAAAGGGGTGTATGGATGGTCTAGGATACCCTGTTTATACAGGGTGTCCCATTTTAAAAATTCCACCCTCATAACTTTTCAGGATCAACGTTTGAAGGAAAACGACTCAGATAAAAGTTGTAGGGGACAAAGGGGGCTATCTAATAGTGACCTTGAATTTGACATTAAAGGTTATTTCTAAGGTTATTTGAAGGTCAACTTTCGTTTTTAAATAGGAACCCCTTTGTTTGACCCTGGATTTTGAAAGAGCGGAAAATTTTACATCAGAGTTGTAAGCGGTCAAATTGACCCTAGGGGTCATCTAAAGGTCAAATGTCTTTCCCGTATTTCCCAGGCTGGTATCTTGTCATGATAGCGATATATCGAAAGAATGACCTCCATAAAAATTGACGAGGTCATCGGAGGCCACTACCTGGTGACCTTGAATTGTACCTTAGCCCTCATTTTCAAAGTGTGAGAAAAATAAGACAAAAAGTAATAACTCAGGATTCGGTTCAAAAAGTTACTAACTCAGAATCCCAGAATCCTCAGAAGTTTTCTTAAATTTTAATAATTTCTGGAAATTTTGAAAATTATTTGAAATTTATCATTAAAAATTTCTCAGTTCTTTTTCTCCATCAACTGATCATATTATTGATAGTTTATTGTATGTATTGAAAATCTTTTCTACCTGTCACAGTGTGT
Organism: Polyergus mexicanus; assembly: GCF_030449975.1. Taxonomy (NCBI): domain Eukaryota; kingdom Metazoa; phylum Arthropoda; class Insecta; order Hymenoptera; family Formicidae; genus Polyergus; species Polyergus mexicanus. Next base: position 4,567,409 of record NW_027223330.1, read on the forward strand.
ACGTACCGTGAATTTATTTTTCTGAATTTCTCCGTATTTTGTAAACATGCCGGATTACACAAGGAATGAGATTGTTGACATTCTATTAATTCTTGAAGAGCGTCGTAATAATTATCGTGCAACAGAACGATTATATCGTAGACGTTTCCCTGGCAGACGTCAGCATCCTGCTTATAATGTGATTGCCAGAATTGAAAGACGTGAGAGACAGGGACCTCGTAGAATATGACAACGTCGTCGTATTATGACAATCGAGTGGAACGATCCACGAGTTCTTGTAGTGTTAACTATGGTCAATTTAGATTCACATATTTCACTACGACAAATATAAGTACAATCTGGCATCCCAAGATCAACGGCTCAAAGAATTTTGAGACTGCATAATTTCCACCCTTATCACATAGCCTTAATCCAAGGCTTATTTCCTCATGATTTCCAACGAAAGTTAGCATTTTATAATTGGGCTCAAGCGATGTTACGTCAAGATCCAGAATTTTTCAGATACGTTATGTTTTCTGATGAAGCTACTTTTCATAACATAGGCCAACTAAACCGACATAACTGTCACTATTGGTCTGTAGAAAATCCACATTGGTTCCGTGATCATCAACAGCACTGGAGTCTCATAATGTGGTGCGGTATTGTGAATGGTTACTTAATTGGGCCTTATTTTTTCGAAGGAAATGTCAACTCAGCTAGATATCTTCATTTTCTAAGACATGAATTACCAGATCTGTTAGCCAATGTTGATCTGCAAACACGACAACGTATGTGGTTCCAGCAAGATGGGGCACCTGCTCATAAGAGCAGAATCGTTCAACGATTTTTGCATCGTCGATACCCCCGTCGGTGGATAGGAATTAGTAGCCATGTTGAGTGGTGCCCCAGATCTCCTGATCTAACAAGTCTTGACTTTTTTCTCTGGGGCTTTTTGAAAAATATGATCTATACAGATGCACCAACAACCAGAGAAAGTATGGTGCAACGAATCACTGATGCTTGCAGGAACATACCAAGACATGTACTTTTGTCAAATGTTCAAAACTTTGAACGGAGAATACAGCTATGTATAATGGGGGCATTTTCGAAAATCTAATTCGGTGAAACCTCAAATTTCTTTTTCATTGAAACTCTTCACAGTCTTGCCTTCATTGGCTGGATTATTAATGGTTTTTCCTTCATCGGCCGGTCTCAGACTCTTGCCTTTATTGGCCGGATTCATCATGGTCTTGCCTTCATCGGCCGGGCTCAGATTCTTGCCTTCATTGGCTGGATCAAAATGGGACCTGAAAATTCATCCTGCTATGTCCTTCATGGGTCCTGGACATCGAGTAGCATATCGATGACTGAACGCGCACGCAATGGTTGAATGATCATCTGAATGTGAAATGACCCCTTACAACTCTAATGTAAAATTTTCCGCTCTTTCAGAATCCGGGGTCAAAAATAGGGACTACCATTTAAAAAACGGAAGTTGACCTTCAAATGACCTTGAAAATGACCTTTAATGTCAAATCCAAGGTCACTATTAGATAGCCCCCTTTGTTCCCTACAACTTTTATCCGAGTCGTTTTCCTTCAAACATTGATCCTAAAAAGTTATGAGGGTAGAACTTTTAAAATGGAACACCCTGTATATATATATATATATATATATATATATATACATGCTTCAAAAATATATCGACAAACTTTCAGAAATTGTCGGGGGCACCAAAAGGATCATTGTTTGCAAATGGATTTAGTCGGAAACATGTCGTTACATCGCTACGGCAAACAGAGTATTCGAAAAAGGTCGGAAATATCTCGATATATCTAAAAAAATATAAGTTTTATAAAAAAACTTTTAGACAAAGTTGTAGGGTGTAAAAAGATCTATTTACTAACCTTATGAGTTTGAGTTAGGTAGCGTCGCTAAGGTTAGGCCGAGAAGTTGCCTTCATTGGCTAGATCAGCCGATCTTGCCTAAGGCAATCTCGACCTGATCTTGGCGACATCACCCAAGGTCAAGCTCATAAGGTCAGTAAATAGATCTTTTACGCCTTATAACTTTTGTTTAAAACAGTTTTTTAGAAAACATTTTTTGAGATATTTCGAGATATTTCCGACTTTTTTCGAACACTTTATCTGCTATAACAATCTAACGATACGTTTCCGACCTTAGGTCCATTTGCAAAAAATGATCCTTTTAATACCCCCGACAATCTCTGAAAGTTTGTCGGTATATTTCTAAATCATCCTGTATACATATACATACGTACATACGTACATACGTACATACGTACATACGTACATACGTACATACGTACATACGTACATACGTACATACGTACATACGTACATACGTACATACGTACATATATATATATATATATATATATATATATATATATATATATATATACACACACACAGGGTGTCCGACAACTAAATAACCAAACGAAAGATAAAAGTAGATTGGGTCAAACTGAATCGAAAAGTCTTAAACCATTTTTTTTATAACACTTAATAAAGAAATTATTATTGATTAGTCTGTCCAATCAGCGCCGATCTTTAGCCGCGCGCTTAGTAGTGTGCGTGAACGCTTCGTCGCTACGGTGCACACTATCAGGCGAGCGACTCAGTGACGTACATCCGGCTAAAAGTCGGTGCTGATGTTCCAAATTTTATTCAATAATAACTCCTTTATTAAGCTTTACAGAAAAAAATGATACAGGATTTTTCTTTTCAGTTTGACCCAATCTACCTCCACCTTTCGTTTGGTCACTTACTTGTCGGACTCTATATATATATATATATATATATATATATATATATTATTTTAATATATTTATGTACTAATAGTTATTGTCAAGGCAAGTTTAACGATACATTGTCAATATATAAGGTTATTAAAATTCGGTCAAAAAAATTTGGAACAAAATTATCAAAACTATGATGTAATCTGATAGTAAGCAATTTATAGTAAATATCTCCGAGTATCTAAATAAGAGTAAATTTTTATCTTTCAACTAAATGCTGGAATCTAAAACAAAGTATTAGTACCGATTAGTATCAATGTTTGCATCTTTTCTCTATATTATAAATATACATAATTGACTGATAAAAAAATATAATTAATACTATCTATAATCTAATTTGTAATTTTATATATAGTTGTCATTTAATTCCTTCTGGTTTTTTTTTACTCACAACGTGGAATCGTCATCAATGATGTTGTTTGACTCTCCGAAATCGAACTCGTGTACTTGGTCACTTTCAATATCCCAAACATATAAAATCGAACTAGGCATAAGATTCGCCATTGCGACAGTGATCGAGACACAACGGCAATCCGAATTACATCTGGCCTCAATAATTTCGGCAAAGTCACTGATTGCCTCATATGTCGCCATAGCTCGAGTATGTAGTTTAGCCTCATGCTTACCCAGATCCCATATTTTTAGGATACCATTCAATGATGCAACGGTCAAATACTGTCCTACAAATAATTACATAAATATTATTTATAATATGAATAAGACATACAAATATCTTTCTATATATAGGGTATCTCTAAAATCTGATCCCACTCCTGGATCTCGGAAACGGCTTTAAATATGGAAAAATGTTTCAGACAAAAGTTGTAGGATATTGAGGGGGACACATGATAAAAATTATGGACTTGATCTTGAATGACCTATCGAAGGTCGGGTAAAGCTCATCGATGTTTTCCTAAATGAAACCCCCCATTTTTTTATTGCATATTCTTGTAGCACTCATCGAGATGTTTTCAAAACACTATCTATTTTTGTTTTTTACGCAAGTCATCCCCAAGATATGAAGCTTCAAAGTTGACATACCGTCGGTATTACCCAAGATGTACCGCGTGGAGGTTGCACGGTCGGATTTACGCCTCTTGTGTGTGTGTGTGTGTGTGTGTGTGTGTGCGTGCGTGCGAGCATGTGTATGTATGTGTTGCTGGAAAAAGAATTTTCCTAAAAAGAAGGCCTTCTTTTCGCTCTATTTTTGTTGTTGTAGTGGGCGGTTCCAAAAAAAAAACAGTGAGGGTTCGCCCACTTATATTAGTTATTTTTATATTCCACCTTCCTTTGTCATTTTTCTCCTCAAACGTTTCAGAATGTTAGGAGAGAGTTTCACGATCGCTTGTTTCATCGCGGAAGTTAATTCGCTTCATAGAAGTTAATGGTGCTCATTTTGAGTATCTTCTGCAATAACGGCAAGAAAATAACTAATGTAAGGGGAAGGAAAAGAAGGTGGAGAGAAACAGTGAGAGAGAGTGAGAGGGGGGGGGGAGAATTTTGATTGAAGAAACACATTACACACAAAATTTCTCCTTTTTAGGGCCACAATACACATACACACGGTGGAGAGGGTTTGGAGTCAAAAAATACTACGGAAGTGATGAACCGTGGGGTCTTTATCTCTAATGTGACACACGCGTGCCCACGCGCGCACACACACGCACGCATACACACACACGCACAAGAGGCGTAAATCCGACCGTGCAACTAAATGCAACCTCCATGCGGTATACCTTGGGTAATGCAAATGCCAGTATGTCAACTTTGAAGCTTCATATCTTGGGAATAACTTGCGTAAAAAACAAGAATAAGTAGTGTTTTGAAAACGTCTCGACGAGAGCTACAAGAATATGCAATAAAAAATGGGGGGTTTCATTTAAGAAAACACCGATGAGCTTTACCCGACCTTCAATCGGGGTCAAGTCCATAATTTTTATCATGTGTCCTCCTCATTATCCTACAACTTTTGTCTGAAACATTTTTCCATATTTAAAGCCGTTTTCGAGATCCAGGAGTGGGGTCAGATCTTAGAGATACCCTGTACTGTATATATATATATATATATATATATATATATATATATGTGTGTGTGTGTGTGTGTGTGTGTGTGTGTGTGTGTGTGTGTGTGTGTGTGTGTGCGCGCGTGCGTGCGTGCGCGCGCGCGTGTAAAAGATTTTTAGATAAAAAGATTAATATATATTGTTTTTTTTTATGTTTACCTGTTAACTCCATTGTGATCGGTTCGCCCTCTTCTGGTAAAGAGGGCAGTGTCTGAATGACGGAACCTTCTACAGATCGCAGCTGAATGATTATTGGAGTCAATACAATCAATGTATGCTCGTAAATGAGCATCTTGTCGGTATCACAAGTGAAAGTCGCCAATACAGTCGTGTTGAGATTGATACTTTTGTTAATGCGATTGACAATAATTTGTCTACCGGAAGAAACGGCGACATACTCTTTTGTAACGGCAATGACTTGCACTTGAATCTCCGTCTTTAGCGTATAGCTCTGTTTGTCAATCTCGAGCAGAATCTGTGTAGGTGTGAGCTGACTCGCGCAAATACCATTATTATATACAGCGCACATCGGCTGTTGACGCAAAATAAATACATTAGTGATGCAGTTGACGGCCAGAAGGGAATTCCGTGATAAACTGATGCCCCACGTCAATTGCTTCACTGTTCCATGAATCGTGCAAGATTCCGGCATGCTCGGCCAGGCATTCTCATCATTATCGAGGGAAGATTTCCGTTTCCATAAGTATATTGTTCCTAAATTTGTACCGACAGCCAAAGTATCTAAGAAATGCGGGATATAATTCAGCTAATCGTTTTCAAACTCGCTTGGATGAAAATAATAATAATAATAATATAAGGCGAGTAATTGTCCAACACTATAATTGATTGTGGGTGTTGATTAAACGCTCTTATATAAAAAAGATAATTAGAATAGATATGATTTAAAATTTAAAAAACACATTATTTAATTGTAGTTCTTACCATTGTTTTTGCAAAACGCCATACTGGTACACATTTCCTGAGGAGTGGCAATATTTCCGTTAGATGAATCTGGAGGAGAGAGAACGTATGTGTCACCTGAATGAAGATCCCAACATCGGATTGCAAGTTCTCCTGTGAGTATAGCCAAGGTGTTTCCACTGATCCAGCATAGAGTGATATTAGCAGTACGCGATATATCATTTCTGCTACTTAATTTTACCTAAAATAATATACAGCATAACATATTGATGTATGTTGTCTCAAATCAAGAGACATGATTCTCGCATTAATATAAGTCATGCAGTGATAGCAAAACGGACATCTATCTCACGAACCAGCCAGTAGAGTACCTTATTGTTAGATTATCAGATCTTAATAACGGCTGAACCAGTAAAGTTCTTAATAACCTTAAAATCTAGTTATGTCTAAAAAGTATTTTTATTATAAACAGAAACATTACGATCTAAAGTTTCAATATTGAAGTTTTCTATTATAATAAGTTATCATGTTGACTCGCAATTCGTTTCTTTAGATTTCTTAGATTTCTGTCAACTAATGAAACAATAAAGTACCATGCAGTACCAGTATTGAAGAGTTTTATACAAAACATTTTTTATATTGTCGGACATACTGTATATACGGGCAATATTTTCGCTTCTTCAAATTTTACTTTAAAAAAAAAAAAAAAAAAAAAAAAAAAAAAAAATCTAAATATTTTTAAATTTACCTTCTTATTTTTTTCCTGTATATACGGACAGAAATTATACAAAAGAAAAAAACACGAACATATTTTGGTAATTATTTAGTATAGCGGACCCAGCTCCAATGACGTTGACCTTGACATATGTTGTCAAGGACATAATCCTGAGTAACTTTTCCTTATAACTTAATCGGCGATCATCGTTTATTAAAAAGTTATTAACAAATAAAGTTTGAGAAATAAAATGTAATTTTTACATGGATTTGTAATTTCCACGCAAGAAGCGAGATCCATCCGCATCAGGACCCTGATTTGAATATGAAACAAGGTCTTTACATAACACACGGGACACAGTACATTACGGGATACAGTGGGTTCCGTCCCCCCCCCCCCTACGGGGAGGGGGCTACACTTCCGGAAGATATCACCTAACCCAAACCTATTTCTAATTTAAAACTAAAATTTGGTTTGGGTTAAGTTATATCTTCCGGAAGTGGAACTCCCCCGTAGGGGGGGGGGGTTGTCCATGCATATACTTTACAACACAAAGCGAGGTCCACCTACAATTGTTGTGTGCATGGGAAAATGTATATGCATGGACACAGTGGGTTGCGCCTTCCTTACGGGGGAGGGGGGGCTCCACTTCCGAAAGATATAATCTAACCCAAACCTATTTCTGATTTAAAATTAAAATTTGGTTTGCGAGTTATGTTATATAACTCAAACCAAATTTTCGTTTTGAATCTAATTTTAACTTTAAATATCTCAAAAATTATAAGAAACTGCCAAATAAGTTATAAGGAAAAGTCATTCAGGATAATGTCTTCGACAACATATGTCAAAGTCAACGTCATTGGAGCTGGATTCTGCTATACTAAATAATTATCAATATTTTATATATAATTTTATATATTTATATTTAATTTTATTTTAATATGGACTTTTTCTCTGAGTATATTACTTATATATATATATACAGGGTTTGTCAAAAGTGTGGAAACTCCTAAATAATTTTTGTAAAAATGAAAATATCAAAAAACGGTAAAACACGTATTTTGATTTATCAAAAAAGCTACTCTATGACATGGATACCGATCATCCCCCACCCCCTGGTACGCGGAGGTAAGATGGGGGTTGAAAATTTTAAATTGCATTAAGGGTCGAATGGGGGCTCGTTTGAAAGGTCTTTTCATAATAAACACACCCTTAAAATTTTAAGTCGCTACGACTCCCTCATTCAAAATGGCGGCCGTTCAAATTTCGAAATTTCATGCACTTAGTGTTATCCAGGATCAACTGCATGGAAGTGGCATGAATTTGATCCCTTGTGTGTATGTGTGTGTGTGTGTGTGTGTGGGCGCGTATGGCTAAACAAGTGTGAATGTGTACATAGTGGTGATAGGTTGCAGAACAGACGATTGAAAACTGTTATCTCTCTTTAATGATTCAAAACCTTTTACTCCGTGTTTTAAAATAAATTTTACTCAGTGTGTTAAAGTAAATGCTGAAAGTGGCTGCCATTTACTTCCTGACAATATGCCAATCTTTGATAGAATGCAGAAATGGCTCTATGATTCGTCTCAAAAGGTATCAAATCTATTTCATCCTTTATTCGCTGTATCAATTCTTGGATGCTTTCAGGTTTTGTTTTGTAAACCTTACTCTTTAGGTATCCCTATAGATAATAATCAAGAGGAGTTAGATCTGGTGACCGAGGTGGCCAATCCTCTCCTCCCTCATTTCTGTTCCTTCTTCCTATCCATCGTAATGGAAAAGTCTCATTTAAAATTTGACCGTAAACCAAAATGAGCAGGAGCTCCATCATGCTGAAACCATATTTCTTCGAAATTATTTGGAAAAATATTTCGTATGGCTGGAATTATTTGATCTACAAGTAATCTCTCATATCTTTGAGCGTTCAGATTTTCTTCAAAAAAAAAAAAAAAAAAAAAAAAAAAAAAAAAAAAAACGGCCCTATTAAGTAGCCGTCTATTATTCCACACCATACATTAATTTTTTGTGGATATTGTGTGTGAGTTTCCCGCACCCAATTCGGATTCTCATCTGACCAGAAACGAAAATTTTTATTATTAACTTCTCCCGTTAACGTGAAAGTTGCCTCGTCTGTAAAAACAATTTGATAAGGGAAGATGGGCCGGACATCTATTAGTGCCATCATTCTTTCACAAAAACCTATACGACGCTCCAGATCTCCGTCTTGCAATTCTTGAACATATTGTAATTTGTATGGATAGAACTTGTTTTTCTTTAAAATTCTCCAAACGGACTTGGGAGCAATATCGTGAATTTGAGCGGCTCTGTTAATAGTAGAATTGGGATCTTCAATAAATGTCTGCATAATATCAAGTTGTTTTTCTTCGTTAGTGGCAGACGATGATCTCCCTGATTTAGGCCGATTTTTTACGCTACCAGTTAAAATTAAATAAAGAGATACATTGTAAATAATTACATTTTTTTTTCTTAAAAACAATTATTTTTTTTATACCGATTGATTTGTCTCATTATTCTGTACATAAAAATATTACGGTAAGATTATCGAAAACTGAATATTTTACGAGATATTTTATTTTTTATATCAAAATATATCAGATTAAAATATAAAATAACTTAAAAGGTACTTTTAATGAAAAAATACTTTATAGTGTTTTGGAAAGTTCTCGAGATAAGCTACAAGAATATGTTATGAAAAATAGGGGTTCTAATTGAAAAAGTGGAGTTGACCTTGAGATCTCCGAAGCACCGTTACCCGGTTTGAAACTATAAAACTTTTGTAGGAAAAAATTTTTTGTAACTTTTCTAGACTCGAAGATACTCGAGGTGACAAGAGTTACTGGTCCATCCTATATATTTGTTATAGATATTGTTTATCTCTTTTAGTTTAAAAGATAAAAGGGGTAGAGTGTCTCCCTTTTTGGATACTCTGTATATATAATGTAACATTAAAATTATTATGTTTAATAATGCATATGTAATACAATTGTGTATTTTACAAAAACATTTATGTATATGTATTTGAAATATGATTATTTATCTATTTATTTATTTAATCCATTTTGAACAGGAATAACCCTCCAGTACAGATAGTTAATAAAAATAGACATCAAATTAATATAAATCAGGCGAAAAAGAAAAACAGCAACTCACAACTTAAGAGCTATTAAATAAGATAGTAACATTCAAATGATATTATACTAAATACCGAGAAAGAGTTCTTTTAATTGAATTTGGATACGCTTGAAAAAAGTCAATATATGCTGAAAAATCATTTATCAGTGAGCACATACGGTTGAGTGGCTTAAATTTTCCATGGAAAGTGCAATGAGGTTCAACAAAGAATAATTGATTATTCTTAAGCGTTTTATCAGGAACACATAGATTGATGTGCTCCAGAAAATAATGAGTGTCATTAACTCATTTATACACAAATACTAAATCCGACAAAACTTTTAACTAACGATTTTTTAACGTTAACAGATTTAGATCTTTTAATAAGCAACCATAATTGTGATAAAAAAAGTTCATCAGTTTAAATAAGTTAAAGCTAACACGGCAAAGGAAATGGTATTGAATTCTCTCAGGTAGAATACATTGATTTGCATAAAAAGAAGCTCAGATGATTGAGGCATATTCTAATTGCGGTTTCACAAGGGTGCAATACAATAATATTTCAACCATTTATATTTTTAAAAAATTTACACGATTAGTTTACAAAGCCAAATCTCTTGAATGCAGAGCTCGTAATGAGATTTGCGTGTATCTTCAAAAAGTTCGTGCACTGATTTTTTTCTAACGTTAGTAACACTGTTGGTGTTTTCGACATCTTCATGTAGCGGGAAGCCTCATTCGACCTTCAGTACAAATTGTAAAAACTCACACTTGATTTATAGTGACAGTTTTCTTAAAGTTTTTGCGCCCCGTCGGGATTTTGCAAAAATGAATAACAGTAAATTTAAAAGAACAAACGTGAAATTCCTTGTTAAACTCGGGAAGAACGGGTTAGAAATTCATGAAATGTTGTGTACGATCTATCAGAAATCTGCTATGAAGCTGGAGGGAATCACTGGATCTTGCACCAGGACAATTACACCAGAAAATATATATATTAAAAAAAAAAAAAAAAAAAAACTTGTCGCGTAAAGTATAAAATATCTCGTAAACTATTAAACTTTTGGCCATCATACTCCTATAACTTTTTATGCAGAATATTGCAAGGAATCGATTTTTGAAAAAAAATTGGGATGTTCCCGTTTAAAAAAACAAGAAATCTCCATTGAAATCTCCGAACCGCCTTCACCCAAATTCAAACTAATGGCACCATCTTATAACCTCCTTAGAACCGAACAACTTTTGTCTGAAACATTTCTATCTTGCTTTATATTTTAGATATTTAGGTGTCTTAATATAAATGCCCCACTCTGTATATTATGTTATTAAAATAATTAAAGGTAATTATTCAGTTCTATGGAGTCAGCTCCAATGATTTTGACTTTGACATATATTATAGAGAGGTCATTCTCTTGAATAACTTTCAAAAGATTTAAACTATCGCTCTTTGTTTATTGAGAAGTTATCAACAAAAGAAGTTTCAAGGTCATTGGAGCTGACTTCCCTAATCTGAATAATTAAATTTCATATCGAATTAAATTTCGTATATTTATAATTCTATTTCCAATTTGTGCATTTTTTTCATATCATTTTTATAGAAAAGACAAGTTTTCTAGACAGGCGCATATTTTTTTTAATATACTTTTTTTAAAGATTTGAATTTAAATGGTGACGAATACTGATTGGATGGCAATTATAACGAATATGCCATATCTATGAATATGCAAATGCATGTGTATATATTTTGCGTTTTTCTAATGGATGTCACAGTTGCAAGCAAGCAATTGAATATTTGTCATCGAGCCAAAAATATTAATAAAGTGAATAATTTCTGGTGGAAAAACTCATTGTATTAAAAAATAAATACTAATCTAATGGCTTGATCCGAACATAAAATATATAGAAATATATTGTTAAAAAATAAATAAATAAATAATTGATTCATATAATTTGATTAATTCTATTATTCTAAGCTAAATGAGAAGTTTATATTAGTGATAAAACTTAATAGAGTATAATCACTACCTTTGTCAATTCAGTGAGTTCTCCGCTGATTGTATCTGATTGAAAGTGCCCAATATTTAATCCTTCTGTCATGATAATGATAGAGTCCCTGGTCTGATGATACAATAAGCAGTATAATGTTGCACCATCAGTACTAAGAACTTCCTTACATTGTCCCTGAGAGTCAATAAAGTATATGATGCCATTTGCAGTACCAATGTAGAATGCATGATTGTCTCGTTGAGTTGAAACTATTGTTGGTGCAGCAGTTCTTGGCCGCCACGAACTGAATAAATCCAAGGCTCTTTCATCACCAGCAATTGCTGCCTTTGCCAATCCACTGCAAACAATAAATCGTTCAAAATAAAAAAATATACAGACTATACACAAAATTAAATTAATAAATAAGGATTAATTTCTTTACAAAGCATATGGCTTTGATTTAGAACAGTTTCTTTTTAATTCAACATTTGTAGGAATATTAATTTCTAACAACATTGTTTAATAAAATAACTGATATTATTAGAAAAATATAATCTATACTATATAAAAACTCAATTATCTTTCAATTTGCCATATTTATATAAAAATATATTAATGATATATATTATACCTAATATCAATAGCTGGTTTTGGGAGATTTGTCCTAAATGCAATTTGCGTGAAAGACTTTTTCAATTCATGTTGGAATGTCATAAAAAGTTGTCCTCTGGAATCTATTTTCCAGCCAACTATAGATCCACCAGTGTCTGCAGATACTAAGCAGCCACCATACTGACTCCATTGCAGAATTGTGATAGACTCTCGATGAGGAGTTACTATTATACTGAATTCTTGAGTTCCGGTATCTCCTGGCCATACCTATAGCAACAATTTTACACTTTTATTTATCTTAATAATTAAAAAAAACAATTCATCAAAATAATAATTGGGGACTAATAAAAAGAAAGTAATTTTTTGATTCCTGTAGTCTATAGTATTTGTAATACTAACTCGTAATTCTCCGCTCTCCCATCCTGCTGCCAACCATGTTCTCTCAGGATGCCATCCGAGTGCAGTAACTTGCGTTAAAATATGTCCTGATGACTCAATGTCCTGCACAGGTTCACCTTGGTCATCGTAAATGCTTATAAAGCCACCCTTGTCTTGAGAATATGCAGAAACAGCTAATAAGGGATAGTTATTGTGCCAAGTTACAAATGTATTTATTGAAGCTATTTCAGGATTTTGCACTCGTATGTCAAAATATAAGGTCATTGTTTATCATATTAAATTATATTTATATATTAGATTTATAATATTACATTTTTCAGATCACTGTAACTTGGTATAAATAAGATCACACAATTTATTATTATATTGCTTTTGAAATATACTTTGTCATTAAATATTTTGATAAGTAAATTCGCTTATATTGACAGTAATCAATTTTACATGTACATATATATATATATATATATATATATATATATTATGTTGATACTTCATTGTCATGGAGATATCACAGTATAAGCCATAGACATAATATATCTAGACCGAGTATTGAGGAGTTGGAGCCAAGGTGCACGTAGAAAAGGACATACTCTGTTTCGTACTCTCTGTATTCTCTTGCTCGCACGTTGCATGACGAAAGAGAGCGCTATGCTATGTGCGAGCGAGAGAGAACGCAAGGAGCACGAAACAGAGTATGTCCTTTTCTACGTGCATCTTTATTCCCACTCCTTAAATAAAGGCAAACGCTCGGTCTAGATATACTATGTCTATGGTATAGGCTGCGTTTCGATATCAGAGAGAAGATATAATAGAGGACGGGAGCCATAGGTAATCATGTAAATGGAAACATCAGACGATTAGAAAGAGATAGAATCAAGTGACCTGGCTGTCATTGTCTATTCGCGCATGCGCAGTTTCTGATATTTAGTATTAGCAGTTTTATAGCAATAAATTTGTTGCAATAACAATTTAACTGAAATATATTTTTCGTATTACTTTATTATTTGAATCATATGAAAATCGTTTATTGAATTTAATTATGTATTTTACTTGTACGGTAATATAAACAAAATTTGTGTGATTTCTTTAGAGATTAAAATATATCGAAATTGATAATTTGATCATTAAAAAACTAATTTATTTTTAAAATAATTTGTGAATGTAAATTAAAATTTACCTTTATTAACACTTAAAATTATAATTATTACATTTATTTATGGTTTAATTTTTGGCTACTTATATATTGCAAAATACATTTTTTAATAAATTTTAATTGATTTTCTGTCATAACAAAACATTTATTAGATTTTTAAAAATCTGTATTAATTTTCTTTAAAATATAACTTTATAATATTTTTTACTATGCTAATGTTCTCTCCGGACTTTGTATGCTCTACTCTGCGCATGCGCTAACCGACAAGGACAGCCAAGTCACTTGACTTCGTCTCTTTCTATTTGCCTGATACTCTTTTAGCTGACTCCCGCCCTCTATTATATCTTCTCTCTGTTCGATATTCACTGCCAGTACTGAAAGTCTTCTTCTTCTTCTTCTTCTTCTTCTTCTTCTTCTATGGCTGTTTGGGCATTAGGAAAGTCGCCCATACACCATTGTTTCTTATGAATTTTAAAAGATTATATATTTAAATTGAGACCCTTTACAAATGACTGAAGCAATTTGTATATCTTGAGATTGTTGGAAAAGTCAATACTAGGGATGTCGATTGAGATAAGTGGGTCTATTCTTTTGATAGAGGAAATGAGTGCGGATAACTTGTCAGTATGGGAGAGGCATTGAAAGAAGATGTGATTGAGATTTTGACCACAGGAGCATTCTGACGATGTTAGAATGTTTTTATCCAATAGATGTTTACCTGTGGCTGTGTGATGTGATCTGATTCTGGAGATGAGAGTAATAACAGATCTAGAAAGTGAGCCATTGATATTTTTATAAGGTGTGAAAAGGATGGAGTCACCGTATTCAAGTTTGAGATTAAAGTATCTAGAGCCTTTATACTGGCTCTGTAGCCTGAGGGTTTGAGTAGCTTTGTCTTTAGCAAGTTTTTTGAATTTAGAATAAATGTTTGAGTAATGGCATTTACTCATGAGAAGATGATTAGGAAGGTGCAGAGACTCCTTAGCCAAAAGATCGGCCTGTTCGTTGCCATATATGCCCTTATGATTAGGCCTTATGATTAGGCCTCCAAAATAGTTTGACTTTGATATTATTAGTTTGGCAATTATACAGAGAGTGTCTAATTTTTAGTATCCAGTGGTGTGTTTTACCTGACCAGGCAGAATTATTCAAGCCAGAGAGGACACTGAGTGAGTCCGTGAATATAGCCGAATTATTGATTTTTCTTTCCAAAATTATGTCGAGGGTGTGAGAAATAGCGAGCGTCTTCGTTTTAAAGATTGAACAGTTGTCATTAATCCTGCGCTTAATTTTTAAATTTAAGTCCGGTGAATAAATGGCGTATCCAGCTTTATTGGCCATATCCAGCCTATATCCATTCGTATAAAATTTAGTAGAAGAAGGAATGTTTGAGTTTGTGAGCTGTGTAAACTTATCTTGAATGTTCAGATGGTTAATTAATCCAAAACCCATATCCACATCGACTGGAAGATTGGACTGGTGACTATGATATTTAAACTCCAAGTATCCAGGAAGTTTAAATGTTTCGATCTGATTGAAAAGGTATTGATGTGTCATGAATGTGTTGATTAATGACTCGAAATTGTATTGATCATTTGCGATCTTGAGCGATTTGTTCTAAGATGTAATGCAATGGGTGAGTAGTCCGAGCTTTGATTTTGCAAATAAGTTTTTCTGTGAGGTATTGCCATCTCGATGCCAGAAGCTGTTCACTGTTAATATCCAATTACGTTGGTCGAAGTTGTGCACATCATACCGGTAACAGTCCTAAGTACGGCAAATTGTAGTCTGGAAGTTTTAAGGTAAAGTGCTTCATCTAGAGGGTGAAACACTTGGCAGCCCCAGTCAAGCAGAGGTCTGATGAAACCTTTATATATAGTAAGCAGTGTGTTTGGGTGAGCTCCCTATTTGATGCCTGAGATAGCTTTAAGAATGTTAATCCTGGGTGTAGTCCTGTTTTTAAATTTATTGATATAAACTCTCCATTTTAATTCCGAGTCCAGGTAAATCCCAAGGAAGCGAGGCGACCAGGAAATTGGAATGTTAGTGTTGTCTAATTTGAGGAAAAAATTGTTATTGCTTAGTAAAACACGTAAATTCCTTGGCTTTATAGAAGAGAAAATGGTATATGCTGATTTCTCAGGGGCAATCTTTAGACCAAGATGTCCGAAAAACACCTTAAGACTTTCCACGGCAATACCAAGTTGACATTTTATTGAATCCAGGTTATCATCCATGTGATATATGTCAATATCATCAACGTACATTAATATTTTCAAATGCTCTGGGAGGCAAATATGAGCCAAGGCTACGTATATGTTAAATAGAAAGGGCTGAGAATGGATCCCTATGGCAGTCCTCGGTCGGTTCTTCTAGTCTGAAGAGGGATACCGGCTGCGTATTCTGTAAGGTTACAGTTGGTAATTGGCCAAATTTCTCAAGAAGCATTAATAGTGCCTCTGGTAAAACATTGTCAAATGCATCGACCAGGTCCAGAAAGACAACTCCAGTGAATTTACGGTGTCTGTTGGCCAAATGGATATCAGTAATGAGCGTAGCCACATTATCCATACAGGAAAGACCTCGGCGAAAGCCAAATTGATGTTGTGGTAGAACCTTGTTGTTTTCTGCCCACCACTCAAGGCGTTTTAAGATTAATTTTTCGAAGATATTATGTAGATTATTTGCTAGAGATATAGGTCTCAATGCCTTTTTTCCACCAGATTTAGGAATAAAGACCATGAAGTAGTTGTCCCATTGCGATGGTACAAACCTTTATTAAAAAAACAGTTAAAGATTTTAAGAATCAACTTGTGTAGATTCTCCGGCAATTTCTTGATGATTTTATTTGATATTAGATCCGGACCCGGAGCTGACTTGGTTTTTAATGAAGAGACTGCAGCGTTAAATTCATATGTAGAAAAGTTTTTTGCATGAAAGCGGCATCGCAGCTGGCAGTAAACGGAAGGTCAGAGAGGACCTGGATATCGTAGGTGGAAAGCGGCGGTACCGGTGTGTAGGGTGCTAGTTTATTAAAAGCCGAATGAAATTCCTCTACATCAATTACTCATTGATTGGGATTACCAGATTTTTTGTTTGAGAAGACACGAATATAAGACCAAATCCTTGGAATAGATGTATTGACATCCAGAGAAGTACAAAATTCTTTGAAGGCAATCCTTTTCTTCCGTGAAAATTCCTTGGAAACAGTTTGAGAGATGTCCAAGTATTTCTTGAGATTGTTTGAGGTAGGAGACTTCTTGAATTCTCTAAAGACTTGATTCTTTTTTCTAATTGTGTCGTAGCAATCGTTATCCCACCATGAAGCCGGGGCTTTTTTCCGAGTTTTATTAGCTTGAGAGCGTTTAGCACCCGCCCTTTCCAGAGCAATATGTATATTATATATCTTCATATGTTGAGTTGAGATTGTTCATATTGATATGGAACGAATGAACAAATTTATTACATTCCTCTTGAAATGAAGTCCAATCAATTTTGGATATAATATATGAAGGTCTGCCGAAATCTGGAGTGTACGATATATCATTAATCTTAGTAACGATCGGAAAGTGATTGCTGCAGTAATTAGAATCAAGAATCTGCCAAGAGCACTTTGTAGCTACGGATGGTGAAATTAGCATAATGTCCAAAAAGGAGGCAGAGGACAAGTCAGCGGATGACCAGGTTAAATTGCCGTTGTTGATACAGATCAAGTCTGAACTAGAAATGGCTGTTTCCAGTTTTCTATCTTCGGTGTCGGGGCCACGAATAAGGTTAGACCACAAAGTGCTCTTACCATTAACGTCCCCACAGATGATTATAGGATCAAAAGAATTGCAGAAATGAAGAATCTCTGTCCACGCTTGATTGTTTGTAAACGGATGTGAGCCTTCACGGGGCGGATTGTACAAGGAACATATATAAAGATGCTTATTTGATTCTATCCAGACTTTGCCAATCAACAGTTCAATGTTGTTAATTGAACATATATTTCCAATACGATAATTTTGTTACGTCCTGCCGACTCCACGATTCCTTCCTTCCGCGAAATTGCGGCAAAGATCGTCGATTGACAATAAAAATAAGTCTTTCAGTAAATAGAACATCTTGCACCACATAACGTTTTAAACTTTAAACATTTCATCATTTATCAGTAAATATATCTATGCGTAACCGCGAGAAAAACAAGACCGATCAATAGATATTCCATATATAGACTTTTCAGCAAAAGAACAAACAAACAGCGAAAAGACGATGAAATCATTTTACGAAATATCTAACAAAATAACCGCATCATCATCGATAGAAATCATAGACCTTTGCTATTCACATCAAAATCACGTGTGCAAAGGTTCATCGGAAAATGTTCACCTTCTACCAATCGACGAACTATAAAAAGGGAGCTCGCGAGACTCCACTCTCTCAGTTTTTATCAGAGTCACCCGATTAACGAATCAGTCCGGCACGTCTGGTTCAACGGCATCTCTCTCGACCACGAACGACAATCTCCGAGTTAAGCTGCCCGTCCGTCTTCTACTTAAAAAGAGTAAGTCGCTATCAAGAAATTTTTCTTTTCGCGAATTCCAACTAGGAATCATCACTTATAATTTTCCATAATGAAAAAGATCACCTTGCGTATATCAATCAAGCGACTTCATTCGCGAGCCAAGTACATACATCGAGTTTATCGCAGAGCTCGGAGGGCGTTGGCGCAAGCTGACTCAAAAACGATTAGGATAGCTAACCAATATATCGCTAAAATCAACCACAATTTAATCAAAGCGAATAGAATTGTTAGAATAATTAATAGAATTAACAATCACGATTACAATTTTACACACACTTACAGACATTCTAGCGACCTCGTTACTCCAAGTTCTTCTCCCTATTTTTCCCCCTCCTACTCCCCTGAATATTCTTCCTTCCCTTCTCTAAACCTACCCCCCTCCCCGCGATCATTCTCTTCACAGTGATCCTCGATAATTCTCCCTCCCTCTCCTCAGTCTCCTGAATTGGATTACATAGACAAGGCAATCCAAGAATTTATCAATGAGCTTCCTGACTTGGAACCAGCATCGTCCTACCAAGATTAACACAATTTAAAGATCTCCATATCTCCTTTGTTCAATAACCCACTTCTTCACAGACCTACTTTTACACTATGACTTTTTTTTTTTTTTTTGAAAGTTAATAGCAGATATTGTATTTACCAGCCAGAATTCTAATCTTAACGATAGAGCCTTTTCCAACTCAGTCTGACTGATGTCCCCCGAACCATTGTAACACCTGCGGAGCGATAAGATCAACCACACACAAACACTCACACTCACACGATAAATGTTATCACTTTCTACAAATACATATATATATATATATATATATATATATATATATATATCATGTATTCGAACCTTTTATTTTTCTAATGAATAAAATTATATTTAATTTAACTAATTAAACAATTCTTATCCCCTCTCTTGTTCCCAGTACGAAGATCGCACTAGATCCCATCCCGCGTAAAAGGAATTAAATTCCCTGACCGAAAAGGGACCGAGCGAACGTCTGAATAAACAGCGTAATAGCGACCCGAACGGTCGTTTACCTGGCTTTCAGACCTAAGAGTTCGTTCGACCCGATTCTTACGCCGCAAGGCGTCTGATTTTGGGATAATTAAGATAGTTGTTGCGCCCTTCCATTGACTCATCCTTTTTCGAGTCTGGACGTAGCAATTTCATACAAGGAATAATTGGTAGCAAAAAGTGCAATCGATTTTAAAGTTCATGAAAGTCTTGACATTACTTGAAAAACATGTGTAAATCGAATTATTGCAGTTGGCGTGTAAAATTTATATAACATTTTTAAAGTTTAAGTATTGACTTTTTACGAACATTATATTCGTTTTTTATAAAGGAACAAATATAGAAGGTATCGAAGGAAAGTAAAGAAATTCGTTCGTAAAATTGTAATTTTTTGTATGATTACATACAAATTACATGTAAATAATTATAATTATTATGAATGTATAATTAAACTATTTAATATTTACAGTAAAGAGATTCATTAATCTTCTATTAATATATATTAACGATTTAAAGAACTAGGTTTCAAAGCAGCGCGTTTAAAGTTTTCGATAAGCTACAGGTACAAGCGTTGTGCTTGTGTCGTGATTTTTCACTTAGTGACATGAAACAAAAGAAGCGCGATAGCGCTACTTGGCATCAACGAGTCAGTCGCCGGGAGTAAATTGTCAGCGCGACGAACTTCACGAATAACGTTCGATTCTGCTGTGCTTCGCGATCCGTGCATTATTGCTCTGGATTTGTTTACTGTTTCGAGCTATAGTCTTTTAGCGATCTGTGAGAGCTATATATTTTGCAACACGTGTTATTGTTCTTTTTATCTGACACGATTAGCTGTAAATATTTTTACGTGTGCATACGCGTGTATTTCTATCGTGTCGGTTTATTCATTCTTTTGTTTCCTTTTACGTGTTGTATTTCTTTCTTATTTGTGTTATTTTTAAGTTCTGTATTTTTTCCTTTTTTTATTTCTGGAATTTCTTTTCGCCTTGCATTACAATAAACAAATATGTCGAGTCAGTGTCCCGTAGATTATAATATGTGCATGTATAAAGATTGCAAGAATGGAAAATTTTCGCATGGGAAACGGCTATTCGGATTCCCAATGCAAAAGGATGCAAGATGCAATATATGGATATGCAATACAGGTGGGTCTCTATGCAATAATTATATGTTATGTTTTAATTATGTCTTAATTATGACTCACTAATGTACACCAAAAGATGCACGGCTCACGAACATGCATCCGTGTAAAAGGCGATGAAAATTGCTTTAACTATATTTACAATTAGTAATTATCGATAAATGTAAATATAATGTTTGGAAAAGATAGCTGTGGGCTGTTCTATTCAATTTTGCTTCCTCATAGAAAAAGCTTTGTTTTTGTGACAAACTTTTTTTTTAAGTTTTCTATGCCAATATGGTATGTTTAGAATGTTCTAAAACGTCGAAAAATCATATTCCTAAAAAATGTCTGTATATATGTATGTGTGTATTTGTGTATATGTGTACGCAATATATTGTACAATCTCTAACTTCCGCAATTTTTGAGATATCCGGCTAAATTTTTTATATATGGATAAAGTATCGTTAAAGGATGGTTGGTACTGAATTTGGTGAGAATCGATGAAAAGGTTCATTTTTTATAAAATTTTGAATTTTTTGAGAAATGTCTGTACACGCTGTAACTTTCGGAAAATTTGAGATATCGGGTTAAATTTTTTTACATGAATAGAGTATTATTAAAGGATGTTTGATATTTTATTTAGTGAGAAACGGTGGAAGACTTAATTTTTTTATAAAATTTTGAATTTTTTGAGAAACGTCTATATACGTCTTAATTTTTGAAAATTTTAAGATATCGAGTTAAATCTTTTTATATGAATAAAGTATTAAAGGATAGTTGGTATTGAATTTGCTTTCTCTATGAGGAAGCCAAAATTGAAAAATTCGCTTGTTTTAAGGAGCTTAAGTTTTGTGAGCGAAATATTTCATTCAGATTTGTTTTATAAATAATGAATGCGAATTATCGAACACTCGGTATACCATTTAGTTGCTATATATGTCAACTTCAAGTTAACGTAATTTTCATCTAATTTGTCATATTTCTGTTACAGGAAATACTAATTTATATAAACTGTCTGCCAATACTCTTAGAAAATTGGGATTGTGTGAAGATCATTTCCCTGCCACGTCATTTACAAACGCAACAAAAGTACGATTGAATCGGGATGCTATACCAGTTGCGTATAACAATGCTGGCTCATCCGTAGACGAACGTAATATTGAAGTGGAAGAAATGCAAAGACATACTATAACAGTTCCACCCAATGATGAAAACATTATATTAGAGGAACAAATGCTTCAAGAGTGTACTCTACATACATACAGGCCTGCAATTTTAAATTTCGAAATGTCTGCGAAAAAGGAAGACGTAATGGAATGGGTGCATCTGGAGCCACCTATACATCAAAACGTTACATGCAAAGATGATAGCATCCAAAAAATTAATAATGAAAAAAAGATCCAAAAACATCAATCAGAGCATTGAGAATAGAGAATTTAAATTTACGTCAAAAAATAAGGCGTTTAAAATATCGGCTGCAATGTATAGCACAAACAGTGTAAAGAAACAAACCAAAAAAGGCAGAAGAAAGAAATGTTAAAGAATTTAGTAAATGAAAAAAACTGCATCCTGTAGCAAAAACCATGATACATTTACAACTGCAAACGCCACGTACACGATACACTGAGCAAGAGAAAATGCTTTCCAAGCAATTATATTATTATTCAGCATCAGCATTTTGCCGTTTAAAGAAAGCAGGTTGCAATTTTCCTGGACAGAGAACAATTAGAAGATGGGTAGAAGAATACAATATAAAACCGGGATTTTGTGATGTTATATTTAAAAAATTAAAAGAAAAAATTGTACAAGTCCCTGAAGAAGAAAGAGTGTGTGCCTTGAAATGGGATGAAATGTCCATAAAAAGCTATAAAGAATATTCTTCGAAATTGGACGAAATAGAAGGTCTTGTTGATCTAGGACCTCTGGGCAAAAAAGCAGAAAGAACCAAGTGCGTCTTTGTCTTTTGCCTTGATAGTTTGAATGCACGTCATCCATAGCGACAACCATTGGCATATTTTCTCCCAGGCAAATGTATGAAATCACATGAAATAGTTCATTTATTCAAGATGTGTTTAGATAAATTAAATGAAACGGATGCTGATGTGAAACTCGTAACCTGTGATCAAGGTACAAATAATCAAGCCACTTATAGTCAATTAGGCGTTGATGTACAAGAACCGTATTTCATGTACAATAATAAAAGATATCATGCTTCATATGATTTTTCGCATCTAATAAAAAGATTAGCAAGTTTCCTTAGAACGCATGACAAGATATATTGCAAAGGAGAAATAATTGCATCATATTCTGATTTTGTAAAGACTTGATGCATCGATAATGCGACAAAAGGGGGATAAAATTTATTGTCCCATATTACACAGATACACATTCATCCGAATTGTTTTGAAGCGATGAATATGAAAAGAGCGTTTCAATTATTTAGCCATAGATTCGCAGCTGCAATTAAAATAGCTGGTGACCAAAAAGAATTAGATTCAAATACAATACATGGAAAGCAACAGCTGATTTTGCAGAGCATATGAACAACGTAATTGATGCTTGCAACTCGTACAGTATTAAAGTCACATTCGATGGAAAACGGCCATTATCAAGGAAAAATCCTGACATTGAAGATCTATTGTCGAACTTTGTGCAATGGTCTTCTGAATGGTCCAAGTTCCCGGACAGAATAAATCAAGTTCCTTGCTTTAAAGGTTTTATTATTACGACACAAGCAATTCTTACCCTGTATAAGGAACTTTCAAGTAAAAATGAAAGATTTGAACTTGCAACAGGTTTATGCAACCAAGATTCAGTAGAACATTTCTTTTCAAAAATTCGGCAACGCGGAGGATTTAATCCTAATCCAACCGCAAGAATGGTTCGACTTTCATTCAGACATATAATTTCCACAGGTTACATTCAAACAAGTGATAAAGGCAATATGCAATGTTCTGAAAGTGAAGCTCTCATCAATAAACCAAATCAGCTTATTAAGACGGTTGAAAATTGTAGGAGTGAACATAATATTGCTACTATTAATGATGATATTGATGATGATATTGATGATGTTGCCTCGATAACAGAATTATTTAACAAACATGCAGACATTCTCGAAGAATGTGATGTAGACAATGTAAGTATACTCAGTAATTATGACGAAAATGCGATAACATTTTTTGCAGGATATGTGGCACGACGATGTATCGAAAGAAATGATTGCCTAAACTGTCGTGCAACAATGTTGAAAACGCCAATGGAAGACGCAACGCCAAATGAAAAATACATCGAATATCCCAACGCAGATGAGGATGGTCCAACAGTGACGAAATTAGCTCGATCAACAAGCCTCTTTACAGATCTCATCAAAACGCAATTGATGAGCTTTAATCGTACGTGGCAACATCATTGAGCATCCACACAGGTCCTTGAGAAGATTGCGAATGAGGGTATGTATGCAACGAATAAAACGCATGCTGCATGGTTTGACATAAATGATAAGTGTTACAATCATCACATACAAGCGTCAAAATTTTTATTGACTATTAAAATATATTTCCGTACACGATATAATAATCGTGTTGCGAAAACAGTCAGCGCAATTAATAAAAAAGTAAAAAATTTATCTAATAAATAAAGTTATTAGGTGTACAGCTTTGCTTCCGCGGTTTTGTTTCCGAAATTCGAGGCTTTATTGTAAAAAACTGGTTAGGCGTTTTGAAATTGCTTGTTGAGCTCCCAATGATCGTGCCAATTCTTTTTGACTTTGACTCGAGTCTTCATTAAGTAATGCCTCCAATTCTGTATCTTCGAAAACCTTCTCTCTTCCACCTCTATGCCGATCTTCGACATGAAAATCACCGTTCTTGAAGAGTTGAAACCACTCACGATACGTTCTTTCACTAATAGCGGCTTCACCATAAGTATTTGAGAGCATTCGATGAGCCTCAGCCGCAGCTTTCTTCATATTGAAGCAGAAAATTAAAACCTCCCGCAAATGAGAATTTAGCTCGTAAACTGACATTTTCAATCGAGAATAACTTTATGATGTAGATACAAATCGACTAATGTTTCTATGGGGTTATGTTGACAGATGCCCAAGTTTATTGCATGACGTCTATGATTTTGACCACTACTTACCGCTAAAGCCATCTATAGGAAAACGGCGGAAGCAAAGTTGTACATCTAATATATAAAAAGATTAAAGTACAGTAAAGTGAAGAAAATAAATAACATAGAACGTACTTAAAATTCATATTATAACTAACACAAAAGTATGAAAACATTTCCTTCATTATTTTTATATTATAAGTATCTTAAAAATCGATCATTGCAAATAAATTTAGAACCGAATTTTAATTTACTGCAATTATTACGTTTTAATAATGAGAAAAAGAAATATGCATTTCCCAATGTTATGGAAGATCGCAATCACAGTTGAAATTATTGCATAAATGTCATAGACTAGCAACTCTATCACGGAAAGAAAAAAAAAGTTGTAAAGTTAAAAGTTGGCGAGCATGTCATGCAATTGGGAAATCATATTAAATTTCTTATTATGATATGAAATAGTAGGATATGAATAATACAAAGATTTTAATGAAATGCATTTACGTTTATCTGGTTACTCGTTGGCACATGGTATTCAATATAGTTAAAGAGAAATATGTTAATGAATACTGTGCAATATACATATAACACCACACACAAAGATATAAGGCCGGTATTCATAGTCCGTTCTTATATTTAAGATTGTCTTAAGATCCCATTCAACCAATGAAATGGCCACATAGCATCTTAAAACCGTACTTAAGATGATCTTAAATATAAGAACGGACTATGAATACCGACTTAACAGTGATTTTTAAGAAATCACAATCAAAAGAGACGTTAATAAAAATTAAAAATTACAGAGAAAAGAGACGTCAATACACTTTAAGGAAGTCTCTGTTCCTTCAAGGAACATATAGATTTCCCCGTGAAGATTTGCTAGTTTTTCATTTATGCAATTTTTTCAATTGTGATTGCGATCTTTGCGTCATGCTTACTACTGTCAACGAGAAAAAAATTTTCCTTTCTAAAACTTTTTTGTTTGAATACACGTTCTATGTTAAATATAGTAAGAAATATTTATAAAATTATGAAATGACCTACTTTGAGACTAAAATTAGTATGAGGAAAAGGCAGCATGTAAGGAATTTCAAACTGAAAATGACATTGCAAAGAATGTCACTTACTATGACATATGTAATACACATGTAATATTTGTTATACTACATAATGTTATGTTACAATTGAAAATTAATATTTTTATGCAGTTATTTGAATAAAAAAAGTTATGCGTATTATTTGAAATAAAGCTACTATTTGGTTTCGCGAATAAAAGCTATATACTTCAGTTTATTTGTTTTTCATTTTTGTCAATTGTATATAAATGTATAATAGTAATGTATACATAGTTATTGGCGAAGCCAGATATTGGTATTATTTATTTACAACCTACAATCTGTCCATATATATCCTTAATATTTATAATATTTTATCTTTATCGGCACCTTAAATTAATATAAATCTTTTCTGTATGCATCAGTCTATGCATCATATATAACACATTAATATTTTTAATGTGAGTGTGTCACATATAATATATATATCTATCTCCGCATTTCAATGAGATAATTAATATTATAATAGTATTAATATATTATAATGTTTATTTGTAAAACATTAGTTTTTCATTAATCAATATAATTTGTGTTTAAAAAGTAAGAGTAAATAGAAAATCAATTAGACCAAGAATAAGATAATACTGCTTGTCTTTATACAAATGATAAATGTAGAAAACAAATGATAAATGTAGAATGTCGTCACAAAATCAAAAAGTGAAATACTTCATATTTCCTATACTTAATATATATTACATTTAATAGTTGTCATAATGATATGAGTTGGAAAACTGTCTCATTCGTTGCAAGACTCACGCAAGACCGTAAGTACAATTTCTTTTTTTCTTATACAGAGTGTCCGAAAATTCGTGCAACATCTTTTAAGAGAAGGTAGAAGATATTATTTTGAACAGAAAAGTCCTATAACATTTTTTTCTATAATGCTTAATAAAGGAGTTATTATTGAGTAAAGTCTGACCAATCAGCGCCAACCTTTAGCCGGGCGCACGTCAGTGAGCCCTGCACCGTGAAGTGTACGCTGCCGCACACTACTAGGTGCGCGGCTCACCGACGTGCGCCCGGCTAAAGGTATCCCCTCCATCTTTGTATCAACGCAGCCGCGTCTCATTTCTGGCATCGCTGCCTCATACGCATTAGTACTACGGTCAACGATACGACTTGCAAGTTGAAACTGGCAGTAAAACTATGTCAGACCTGAGCAACTCTGTGAGTATACAAGTAGTGTATCTATGCGGGTTCTAACTCAGGTCCACTGAGGAGGGGGGTCAAAAATAATAATAAAAATAATAATAATAATAATAAAACAATAAAATAATATAAAATATACAAAAAGATATAAAATATGTATAATATAATAATAAGGCGGCGCTCCTTTTGAAACAGAAAAACATTATATTAATATAAATTTAATTTTTAATATTTAATATTTTTAAAAATAGATACTTACAATCAACCCTTCGACCTCTTGTTTGGAGGCTCATCCCACGATTCCTCTACGTCCTCCTCGTAGGGCTCGAGGCCGAAGAGACGTCTCAAGTCTAAGTGGAGACCGTCGGGGCCGTTATCCTCGCAGACATCCTCGGCGATCTCCCGCTCATGGCGTCGCAGCGTTCTCACAAATCGCCGGTGCTCAATATTTACAAATCCGGGAATCCGAATGTCGCCCGTATATTGATACTATAAATCAAAATTATAATATATTACAAATAATTAATATATTACAAACGATATAAAATGCGCAAATATTACTTACGTTTTGAAATACAAGATTCAATATGGTTCTCAACAGCCCCATCGCTAAATCTTGCGCCCACCATGACGCGTTCAATCGTCCTCGTTGTAACACTAAATCTATTAGCGATGGCATTTTTTGAAAATTTTTGCTGCTTTACCACGTAGCGTTCTCACTCGTAACTTGGAATACACTTAATAGCCTTCTTCTCTATTCGCTGTCAAACACTTTGTGACGAACATACCGGGATAGACATTGTCTTGATTAAACATTTTAGAGTAGGAGATGTATCACTTACGAAGAACGCTTTGTTATAGCCCGAACAGGCTATACACGAATTATTAAATATATTATTCTAAATACATACTATTTTATATGATTGCTCAACGTGTAACGCGAATACAGATCACGTTACGAGCGTTGACCGAACAAAGCGCTGACAACGCGAGCCACGCGCGAAGCCCGAGCGACCGTGTAATCATTTCATTCGAAAATGCGGAAATCAGGGCAAGCGGAAGAAGGACATTGCGAAAATGCAACGTAGAAGTCCTACTTAAAAACGAAATAAAAAAGAATAAAGAAATTGCGAAAGTGCAAGCAAAGAAGTCCTACTTAGAACTTCTTAGCTTGCATCCGGATATTGCCAAAATCAAGCGATACGACACACAGCCTTGTCGCTAAACGACCCCCTCCCGGGAAGCTAAGGGGAGTTAATAAAAAGGCCCACCGCTAACGGACGGCGGGCAGTCTTTACCATTAATATTACGCGGGCAGTCTTCATCTTTAATTAATATTACACGGGTAGTCACAATAACTACCAAACGGGCAATCTTTATTCCTAATTACCTCCACGCGTGCGAAATCGCTAACAGTCGGCAGAAATACATACAAAGAAGCGAGAAGTGAGTCTCGAGACCGAAACTCGACTCTAGACACGCGCACGACAAGATATCCGCTATCGTGATACGCGACGCGAGCGAAAGTGCGGGAACATTGTAAATAAGCCAAATCACAAATAAAGCTGATATTTATCTAATTATTTAATGTGGAAAATGTCTGAATTATTTAAATAAAGTTAGTGAAGTTCTTGGGCGGAGCCCGAATTCCTAAATTCCTTCCGGCAAACGATCCCAACTACCGTGCCTCTCCCGGAGGCACAACATAATTTGGTGGCAGCGGTGGGATCTGCCGGAGCATCGCCAGAGCTCACGCAAGACCTGCAAAAGACACGGTTGTGTTAAAAAGCGGGCACGCCAACAATCTATTCAATTGAAGTTGACGGACGGAAGCAGCAGCTAAGCCTTCCACAAGACCTGCAAAGCACACAGAATGTAAACAGGACAGGCACGCTAGCACACGTAAAACGTAAGCTGACGGAAACCACAATCAACGGAAGACATTGCACGGACAACAGAACGAGCATCGCCACAACAGCTGTAGCAGAAACGTGAGCCGCCAAGCATCGTGACCTATGATAACTCTACAGATAACACACCGACGACGGACAACGACCGCCGTACGACGAGCATCGTCAGCTGTATCAGCCGCCGAGCGAAGGACTGCAGCGTCAGCAACCTACTGACACAGCGAGCGATCATGCGAGCCGTTATACTATTGTAAGTCCGAAAAATTTAATAAATATAATAGCGTGAATGTCGGAAGGTTCTAATATACCGAAACCGATAGCGAACCAGCTCGACGAGCGATAAGCGTAAGTTTATCCTCGTGAGAAAATTTTGATAAAACGCGCAGAAACTTAGAAAAAAAAATACTCGAGCGAAAGCGAGACCGAGTTACCGGATAATGTTGTCACAGAACGCGAATTTCCGTTTAACAATTTTGACGAAAGCCTACTCCCGCGTAATACGACTGACCCCACTAACAATACTCAACGCGAGACTAGACGTACGCGACTGTATATTAGCAGAACTCCAAGTAGAGTATCCCTACGGCGCGAATTTTCATTAATTTCCTACGAGAGCGATCTATTCGATCCGGAATTTATAGCCAACAAGAAAATAATATGGCCGAATTGCGAAATCCGCAAGAAAACACTCCCGCGAACACGCCACAAAGCGCGGTAGACGAGGAAATAGAAAGAATGCGACGATCCATTCACCAAATTGACCGAAATATAGTGGAGGCTGATCACACACCGCCCCACAAGAGAAACTGCGAAGGAAGAGGCAACGCGCACCTTCTCGAAATATTAAATGAAATACGCACGGAAGTAAGATCATTAAACAGGCGAGTAACGCGAGTAGAAGACGCGATTATCAAGTTACCACGTCACGGATATAACCGCTTAGAAGACGGTAACGACGCGTTTAATGGAACATACGGGCGAACCGCACGCGACATCAGAAGTCGACGAAGCACCGCTCCGAATTACTTACCGTTAAAAGAAGCAAGAGCAATGATTCCCGAATTTGACGGAACATCGCGACATAAGTTATTAGAATTTTTAAATGCATGCACGTACGCCGTTCAAGACATACATCCCGCGGATGAAGAATCATTAATCCGAGCAATATTATTTACAAAACTGAAAGGAAAAGCCATGCAGGATTTCGAGACACGAAATATTCAGACTTTCGAAGAACTAAAACAACAACTCAAGACTTGTTACCAGTCAAAACAAAGCACGACCCACTTACAGATCGAATTCAATTCACTAAAACACCGACGAGATACTATTAAAGACCGATGGTCTTACGGGAGTTAGTGTAACTGGAAAAAGATCGCTGCGCATTAGCGTCCTCTCAGTAATACTGCGGCCAGAATGAGAAACAGTATCTAAAATCTAAGAGATGGTAAAATAATATATGGTAACACGAGAAATGTAATTATTCGGAAAAAATATCAGTTTAGAATCCATATATACAAAATATTTCGTTTATATGGATTCTAAAATGATATTTTTTCGAATAATTGCATTTCTATATATATATACATATAATTCTTTTAATAGATCGTACATGTATTATTTCGAAGTGACGATATTTCTTTCCGAATAATTACATGTAGCAGTAATTTTTAGAAAGAGAAGTTTAACTCTTAAATTTGTTATATTTCCCATGTTATTTCAGGTATATGTATAATTACACCCACACATACACATATTTTTTTTATATATGTAATAATCATATATATCTGAAATGTAACGTAATATAATTAATTATATATAATATATATACATCTGAAATGACATGGAAAATGTAACAAATTATAATAATACTAATGTGTCAATTGTTAGCTGCTCATACAGAGCATTTCCAGGAGACGCCATGTGGAGGCCAATTGACATGTAACGTAGAATTCTTTTGAAATAAGCATAACATAATACATACATATATATATATATATATATATATATATATATATATATATATATATATATTGTAATAAACCGCTTTCGCGAGGCGGTCGTGGATAACTCGGTCGGGATCCGGGGCTCGTGAAAGGGTATCGAGAGACGAACGATAGATGCGTTAGGTAAAATATAATTTATTGCGTGTAAGTATGTGTGTATACAGAGTGAGTGTGTGTATAACTGTTGTGTGTGTCGGTGTGTGTGCGCTTGTATGTGAGTGAAATGATAAGCGAGCGAGTGCGTGTGCGAACGCGAGATATTTACAATGTGTTGAAAATATATGGGCGAGGCGAAGGATGACGTGCAGGTGACAAAACGCATTCGTGTATGCGTGAGTGTTGGTCTTGTCTAGCGGTTTGGTCGTGCCGGTCGCGCTGCATACGAATTACAATGCACGGGGTGTGTGTGTGTCGGAGCGCGCTTTCAGCGATTCGATACAATTATCGATTACGTGCGCGGATCTGGATTTCGGCAGAGGCCGCTAACTACCGGGCGGTAATTTCGGTCGGGTCGGTGGGCGGTCCTTAGACGTGTCGGTATCGATCCGATTGCGTCGATCGATGTCGCGGCCGGGTTAGATCCTCCCCCTTGAGCGGGACTTAGCGCGCCGTATTAAAGGCGAGTCCGATCGCGGTAATGGCGGTCGCGGAATTACTGCGAATTCGCGGATATCGCGGTATTGTTTCGTCGGGATGATTTTCCCGTAGAATGCAGGAGTGCAACGGCCGACGGGAACACCCGTCAATGGCAGGGAACTCCCTACCACTGGATGATCGCCGTTGCACGTAGGTGGACGGATGCGTGTGAGGTGTCGAGAACTCCCGACGGAGGCTGAGTACGCCCAACCTCGTGTTCCTCGGTCGCAGAGATTTTAAAGGATCGCTCTTAGAGATGCCGCAAACTCTCGGCGGAGGCTGGGTACTCCCAACCCCGTTTTCTCTCTCTTTGAGCGTGTTTTCAGGATCGTTCTGGGTTCCAGGCGTCGTACTGACTCTGGCGGTTGCGGAAGATCTGGTCTCGATATGGAAAATTGGCTCTTATTTATACCGCTTTTTCCGGCGGGTGCGCGTGCGTAATATGCCTGATTGTTTTAAGGCATATTGTTTCAAGTTGAACCGTCGCGCGCGACTCGGGTGGTTTCGGGACGGCGGTTATAAATTCGAACGTCTTCGAGATCTTTAAAAATGGGCGCTCGGCGCCTCCGCATTATGCCCGACCGGTGTTTGTCGGGCGGCGGACTTCCGGCGGATCGACGGCCGGGTAACGGTGGAGGGATGCATCGTTACAATATATATATATATAATTTTATGTGCACAGATATGAAACATGTCTGTGCATAAAAAAATAAAGTATAAAATCAATAAAATGTATTATAATTGTAAAGAATTCTAAGTTAACTGTCTCCCTTTGCAGTTCAATCCGTCATAAGACCGCAAACTGCACACTATCCTACTTTTCATAAATCGCTTCATTAGATAAATCACAATTTATATGTACCGTGTTAAATATATGTGCCTTTTACTCGATCCGCATAAAATGCCGCGACTTAATGTAAAATATTTTTGATCGTATCGCTCTAGGAGCCGCGATCTTTTTACTCGATCCGCATAAAATGCCGCGAGTTAATGTAAAATATTTTTGATCGTACCGCTCTAGGAGCCGCGATCTTTTTACTCGATCCGCATAAAATACCGCGAGTTAATGTAAAGATATATTTTGCATACTTTGTATATTCGTCAGCTTTTGTGGAGGTTTATGCTGAGAGCGATTTTTTGAAATCCTTAATCGCTCTCCTAACCAAATTAAATCTTTATGCATTTTTACTTTCATCATATAATATGCAAGATCCTTTCGGTGGGAGCTGCAAGTAAGTAGTGATACTAGGCCGATTCTAACTCAGGTCCTCTGAGGGGGGGGGGTGAGGGGCGAGGGAAAACCGCTGCGGAGGGTATGACGTCACGGGGGGGTATGACGTCACGGGGAGGGGGATATGACGTCACGGAGGGAATGACGTCACGGAGGATATGACGTCACGGGGAGGTATGATGTCACGCGGGGGAACTTCGGCGGAACGGTAGGCGCGGGGTACGCGGAGAGGGGGAGGGGGACCGCGGCGGAACGGTAGGCGCGGGGAAGAGGGAACGCACGCGAGTAGATGTGACAGAGACAGCGCGAGGCGTTCGCAATGTGTAAGAGAGGGATAGCGTCCGCATGCAGAGAGCAATTGAGAGAGAGATGACATATGCGAGGCGGTGCGAGAAGGATAGCGCGAGACGATCACAGGCACGAGGGAGAAGGATAGCGTCCGCTTTGATGTTGGAAAAGCATGACGTTCGCGAGAGAAAGAGTTAAAGAGAGACATAGCGCGAGGCATGCATGTACCGATGAGATAGCGCGAGGCATGCATGTACAAAAAGGAAAGAAGAAGATGCAGAAATAATCGATAATTTAATTATAATAATAATAATAAGTTTATTTAATAAAATGTGTGTATATTACAATGTGTGTGTGTGTGTGTGTGTGTGTGTGTGTGTGTGTGTGTGTGTGTGTGTGTGTGTGTGTGTGTGTGCATTGTCTCAAATATTTTAGAGTAGGAGATGTATCACTTACGAAGAACGCTTACTCTCAGCTCTTGATAAGAAAACAAAAGTTAGCATGTTTCCACGAGCAAATATCTAAAGTCTTTTAAATATGAATAATATATTATTATAATATGTAAACCACTATCGAACGGCAATCGAACGGCTATGAACGGCTATTGAACGGCTATTGAACAGCTTTGAACGACTATCGAACGGCTATTGAACAGCTTTGAACGACTATCGAACGGCTATTGAACAGCTTTGAACGACTATCGAACGGCTTTGAATGGTTTTGAACGGCTTTGAACGACTATCGAACGACTTTTGAACGGCTATCGAACAGATATCGAACGGCATTGAACGGCTTTTGAACGGCTTTGAACGACTATCGAACGGCTTTGAACGACTATTGAATGGCTGTCGAACGACTATTGAACGGCTATCGAACGGCTTTGAACGGTTATCAAACGGCTATCGAACAGGTATTGAACGGCCTTTGAACGGCTTTGAACGACTATTGAACGGCTATCGAACGGCTTTGAACGGTTATCGAACGGCTATCGAACGGCTTTGAACGGTTATCGAACGGCTATCGAACGGCAATCGAATGGCTATAAACGACTATTGAACGACTATTGAACGGCTAACGAACGACAATTAAACGACAAAACAATAATTTATACACGATTCAAATATTAAAGTCATGTACTGAAATGTGACATCTATATTTTAATTAACTAGCTGACGCCGCTATCTAACGTCACGTACTGAAATTTAATACTCGCGTACTGGGATATGAAAGAGGAAAAGGGAAGAATAAAAGAGAATAAAATATATTTTAACAATAGTTTATTCTAAATAATGTTTGGTGAATCTTTATGATGATTCGTCCACCAATTGAATATTTTAAATACATTTTGTAAAGCGCAATTTTTTAAATGTTTTTCACAGCGAATAGTATTAGTAACATCTAGCTTATTTAACGAAGTGATATCTTCATAGTCCGCATCCAAGGTCTCAATAATAACGTCGTTTCTCGCATCATCGTCAAGTATATCGACCAGCCATTCTCGTTTTTCGCATCCTTTAACGTACACGATAGGAGATGCTCCATCTTCCTCTTCCGTCGCACCCATCACAACTCTCGTAATCAAACGCCTAGCGAAGCTGTATGGAACGTTTCCATCCTCCCATTGAAATCCATGGTGATGTCCGATTAGCCATGAAGCTTGGCATCTCTCAGATTTTGTAAGCGCACGCCATGGTACGGGACTGGCAAAAAAGTAATGAGAGAGAACAGATCCATTTCTCAATATCGCTACTTCCTTCACGACAAAGTTTCTCCCGATAATGAATCCCTGCAGATCCACAAACGTTGGCGCGATCATGCTGATAATATTACCGTACAATTACAAGAACGATGTACGACTGTTGCCGATCGTCAAAATCTCAATCTTTTTATATTTTGACATTGGAGGGGATATTTGCTGATTTAGGTAATTTTACGAATTACGTTGGTCAATGGGCAATATTCGACAACGCGATCGTGCAAGATGAGACAATAGGCGGTAGTATTTGTCGGTATATCCTCCTTGCACTCAAACTCTAATCTCACGTCCAGGGTGGAATTTTTGACAGACTCGTTTTTTCGCGAGCAATCAATAACAGCGAGAGGACTGCAACATAAAAACTTTGAAATGTTTAATAGCACATCATCATTATCACATCCGTAATAAGATTTGCGAAAACGAGAGTACACATCGAACAAGAGGGCGAATTTATTTTTATCGAAATATAAATTCAAATCATCGTAGGGATAAAATTCCGAGTTTAGATAGAGTTTAACGTTGATCAATTTGCAGTCGTCGAATGTAGTAATATCTTTTGACACAGCATTTTTTCTGCCAGTCTGCAGCGCAAAGATCACGTATCGCCGCTTCTCCAGCTGAGAGGCGGCTTTCACAGTCCACGAATGCTTGGTCATATTATGCAATAGAAGAAATTCGTATAGATCCCAAGAGCGAAAACTGATATTCAAGTATCGCCCGCTTTCCAACGCGCGCAGCAAGGATAGTTTACATGTGGCATACGCCATTGTATCTTGAATAATTCGATATCAGCTTCAGCCGAAGCATGTCCAAATATGCAATTGTTGTCGTTGCGCGAACGTATCAGAATTAATTCGTGACGAGCGTTGATCACAATTCGCTTATAATCTTCGCAAAAACCCAATAGTATGTTTAGCGGCACGCAAAAATTGAAGTAAGATTCAACAGCATTATGCGACATATTCCACGCAGCATTCCCCAAGATTTTACTTTTCTCGGTTGTTAGAGAGATATAGTTTTTAATCGTGGAAGTTATTCCAACGTTTCTGCTGCGGTCAATCTCCACACCGTCGAGTTCATATCGAAGTTCATCAAACATAAACGCGACACAATTGTTGCCCAATATCACTCTTCCCTCTTCAGCTACTTTACGCACCGTCAACTTTCCCTCGACGTATAGAAAACTTTCACATGGTAACGTGTACAAATCTTGATGTTGTATCGGTATCCGTATCTCGTCGCTATATTCAAGCGTTGTGTTGGCGTATGGATTGTACGTGTGAGTCTCAATCTTGACAATACGATCGCCAAAGATCGGCTCACCTCCGATATTCAAGATGTCAATCATATTGTTAAGTATTTCGTACGACGAATCCCAATGATTTTAAAAATTCGCGATTCAACGCGCTGAGCTTCTTTTTAGCGTATCCAGATATCTGATTATTGTCACCCGATACCGCAGTCACTCGCCTTCTCGCAAAAATATTGTCCCTCGCAAAGATATTGTCTCTCGCGTGCTCCGTGCTTCCGTTCAACACAAGCATTTCATTTGTCAAACGCTTTATTTTTGCCGCTGCCGTATATGGAATCTTACGGTAATTTCCTCTCCTCGAAAATCGAGCAAATGTCCTTCTTGATCAACAATGCGTATCGTTAAATCAGTAATGCTCCGTGCGACGATCGGTAGATAAATGATCTGTGCTGGCGTTTCCGATATCTTATATCCTGGCGGCACGATTGGTGAAAATTCATGTATCGTGTGTACGCGCTTGTCATAGCTGTACGCGCCAGTTGTTACGCTGCATTCTTTACGAATAATATTTACGCTAATAATATTTATCGGTACATCCGATTCGTGCCATTTCCGAGGCTGTAATATACGATTCGACGAGAATCCCAACAACGATCCAACGTTGCCCGGTTTACTAAAATTTATTCTATAGACACATTTAATTTCACTTTTTAGCGTATTATGATTAGCGCGAAGCATTATTGGATATTCATCGTGTTCTTCGCCATCAACATTATCGTTGGCATCAACTACGCGTCGATGTCGTAAAATTGCACGTTGGAGACATTCGTTTATAGCGTGTAGTTCGTACGATCCCTCGGAAATCGTAATTTCCTTATCGTCGTTATCAAAATAAAATTTATTATTCCAAGAATTCACGTTCGATATCGTATGATACGTTTCAAAGTCCGTTAAACCAAGCTCGTAATCGCCATCGTTTAAATCAGTGCTCGGATTTAGTTGCACATTTCGGCCCGATTTCGTAGCTCACGCCTATTGCCCCCCCCCCCACTCACCGCTCGTACGTTAGCGACGAGTTGTCAGATATGCGTAACTAAGGACCGCGACGCTTTGTCTCAGGAGCGTCCGTATATAAGAATGCCCAAATATAATAATAAGACAATACTTCTCTATAATTAAAAGTTTTTCTTCAATATTTTATATCAATGAAATATAAAATATTGAAGAAAACTTTCAGAATTTTGATAATTTTCGCGGTGCATTTAAAAAAATATTGTCTTATTTATTATATTTGGGCATTCTTACATATAAACGCTCCTGAGACAAAACGTCGCGCTCCTTGGTTACACGTATCTGGCGTCTCGTCGCTAACGCACGAGCGGTGAGTGGGGGGCAATAGGCGTGAGCCACGGAATCGGGCCGAAATGTGCAACTAAATCCGAGCACTGGTTTAAATCTATAGCCGGAAAGTAGCTTACAGCAAGAGCGCTACTCTTGCCGGTCAACGTAAGTATGAGCGACATGCTGGAAAACTGTCAAACAAATACTGAGTCGCGACGGTGAATTGTCAGGCTTTAAATTCATATCGATCATCGACCGTTTGAAGAAATCGAAGACACAATTGTCCACAAATACTTTGATTAGAATTTTGATAGGCCGTGTGATTGTATTCTATATTTGCAACATTCTGTCCAAAATATCGCACTAATTCCTTGGGCAGTGCAGATTTCCAAAACTATCGAAATATACTACACGATCTCCCCTCTTTGCATACGCAACCCAATGAGTACCGGAACCATCGACGTCATTCAAATTGACGATACCGCTCTCATTTCGTCGTACACCGTTTAACGATAAATTATTGCGCATGAAAACACCTCTAAAAAATTGTATACGCATACGTCTTGCAAGTTGTTCCAATTGTACATTGGTTGTTACACCGGCAGGCATTTTTATTTCAACAATTTTTTTTTCTTGGCTGCTGTTGAGAACCCTCGTCCACGCTTGTATGGAGCGAGATAAAGTCTGTGACCTTCCATGGCGCGATTATGACGTTGCATTTCTTCGAGCTGACGTTGCGTCGCCTTGCTATCCTTCACCGCCTTCGCGATTCCCGCTGCTCCACCAGCCAACGAACCGAGAGCTCCCAATAATGGTAAAATTGGTAAGATACCACCGCGCTTCGCTATAGGAAGTATTCGTTTTTTCGCAGTCTTTTTTTTCATCGATGATTTTTTTTGTTTTCAGCCCCATACCGAATTTTATCTTTGCTTTCATAGCCGCCCAAACAGCTGTAGCGGCTGCTCTTTCGCTAAGAGTCGAATCTCTCACGGTAATACGCGTTCGCGCTTTCGTGGCGAGTATATTATCCGCAACGTGTCGTTGATCGAGATCGTTGCTTCGGGAATAAGCTATGTCGTGCTCGCGACACGCGGCATCCAGTGGATTGATACCTCGATCGCCTCTAGCCAATCGTGTTTCTAAATGAGTTCCCGGTCCGCAAAACTGATAGCCTGGAATATGCAATTTGATAGGAAATGCGTTTATCGCACGATTTAACAAATCGCTACCTCTTATAATTTTTGCTGACATTTGTCACAATTTTTTATTAACAGTGTTGGACCGTCGAAATGTGTTTGCTGCCACGACAAATTATAATGTCGCGTGCATCGACGATACTGTTGAACCTCTGAGTCAGCTTTTATATGTTCGGGAAGCTTGTCCCACAATTGTTCCACGTAACTACCAAAGTCTCGCAGTAAAACAATCTTGGAGATAATCTATAACTGCTCGGTGGTAAGCTCGAGAATATCGCTGTTAATCGATAGAAGAAGAAACATTTTTGAGACTGAGCGGTTCCGATTCGGTGCGCCCCTATAAATAGGGCCCCGATGACTCATTTTCCAAAATCTGATTTGAGATTCGCGAGAGTAAACATGCGGTTCGCGCGACAAGCGACGATAATCAAAGTGATACATTTTGACGATAAAACTCGTGTAATGTCCGAGAAAGAAATACGCAAGCATGGAAACATGCTGCCGACTACTATACGCGGTATCATTTGCGGTCCTTCGAATTGCGGTAAGACTAACGTGTTGATAAGTTTGATAGAAAGTCCACACGGTGTACATTTCGAAAATGTGTACGTATACTCGAAATCACTTCAACAACCGAAATATCGATACTTGGAAAATTTGCTATTATGGATCGATGGAATTTTACATTCTCTAATAATAGTGACGTTATTCCACTGAGCGAGGCGCTTCCGAATACCATTTTTATCTTTGACGATGTGGTGTGCGATAAGCAAGATACGA
Organism: Polyergus mexicanus; assembly: GCF_030449975.1. Lineage (NCBI taxonomy): Eukaryota > Metazoa > Arthropoda > Insecta > Hymenoptera > Formicidae > Polyergus > Polyergus mexicanus. The sequence continues at coordinate 4,606,665 of NW_027223330.1, forward strand.
TAAGAGAGTACTTTGCAATGGATCGACACTCGAGCGTCGACTGTTTCTATCTTTGTCAAACGTATGCCAAGATACCCAAGCATCTTATACGGGACAATACAAATTTACTGATTTTATTTAAACAAGATGGTACAAACTTGAAACATGTATACAACGATCATGTAAATACTGACATGCCTTACGGCGATTTTCGCGCATTCTGTCAGAAATGTTGGCAACACAAGTATGAATTTGTAGTGATTGGTAAAGACAGTTTACAGACTAATGAACGACATCGAAAAGGATTTAACGATTTTGCAATACCGTAAAGTGGTTAGTAGCTATCGATACATCGACCGAGCAACGTCTAAAAATTTTCGTCCTAGCGCAACATGACGACGACAATTGACAGTGACGATCGTGAGAAGATTGCGAGAGAGATTGTAAAAACGAGCGAATCAATCCGCAAAAAATATCGTTCTTTAAAAACCGGTCAAATAGAGGAAGATATCGCATTGGAGATGCACTTTAAACCAATTATCGAACATCTAAAACAACTTGTCAAAAATACAGTCAATGTGGAATCTAATGAAGCGAAAATCGAACCATCAAGTATGCTCGAAGACAAACATCTGAAAAAAAAGTCTGGAACAAAGCGAACAAGGTCAAATATATCATTGAACGGTTCGCTAATAACTTCTACTCCAAATCAATCGAAACGTAAGCGAATAAAACAATTATCGAATGTGGTTACTCCTACTCCGATAAAAGATGTACAATCGAGTCAAATATTGTACGAAAGATCGTCTCCGTATGTGGAAGAAATTTTCGAAACCACGCCTGAAACGCTTGAGATGTTGGTTCAACATCAATTATAGACGTCCGAGGGTCAAAATATATTGCGCACACATCTGGGTCCACTAGGGCAAAAATATGTGGGAGCTATTTTGAGTCAAGATAAAAATAACAGTATGGATTATGTTCACGGTGTTAAATTTTGCAACGAAGGAATGATGCTTGGTAATAAAATTTTTGATGTGGATAAAGATGACAATATAATTATCGGTGGAATAAGAACGTGGGAACACCAGGTTTCTACAAATTGATTTTCAAAAGGATACCCGACGGTGACGTATACAATGACGATGATAAAATTAAATACAAAAATATATTACTGGCGAGAAATGCGCATAGACGTGGCAATGATTTGCGTAATGCAGTGTTAAGTAATAAGGCTTACGAGTATAAAAATATAATAGCGCCATTAATCTCTATTAAAAATATAACAGCGCCTGGAAAAAAAGCTGGAAGAGGTAAATGATAATAAGATCGATTACGTGCATTGGAATGATCCCAACAAGTTGGTAGATCGCTTGCGATTGCTGGAAGCTTCGCGTCAAGCTGGCAACAATGCTCACGACAATGAAATATTATCAATTATCGAGGAACTTTACGAAGCTGGTCTTATTATAAATTAATCTATGCGTCGGCAAAACGAGTCAGTCTGTCATTATTGTTTGTATCGAAATGTCGATTAATAAATTTGGATTATCTTTGGGAACACCAAACAACTCATACTATCAATGGAATGGATTACTAAGAAATTACGTGCGTGATAACGCTCTGTTTCAGACAGCCTCCGGCTTTGACGCAAGGTCGCGCAAGATACGACGCGTAGCGCAACCGGAAGATGATACCGATGCCGCAAACAAACAGTACGTGGAAATACGTGTCAAGCTTTTGGAGGACAGACAGGAAGAACTTGAGAAAAAAATAATCACGCTCTAGACGAATGTGCAATCGCTGCAAATAATGATGGATGAGATGCAAAAAATGCTTCGGTATGCAACTCACGCGCAGACTACATCTAATTCAGCGCAGGAGAAGAAAGATATATAAAGAATATACTTGGAGGAATTATCTCATTATTGCAAATTATGCCTCGATCAAATATGTCGCAAAAGACCTCTGAAAAACAGCTGCTCGTGGAAGAATTGCATGCTACAGCGAGAAAATATTTCCCACGTAGACGTATCATAATACGCGGATACGACGATCTGTGGCAGGCGGACGTGGTCGAGATGCGTCCATATGCACGATTCAACAAAGGCTACAACTACATACTCACAGTTATCGATGTATTGAGCAAGTATGCGTGAGCTGTACCGCTTAAAAGTAAGAGTGGAAACGAGACGGCTGATGCTATCGCAAAGATAATTCGAGACGATGGAAGATGTCCGAAAAATTTTCAAACCGACAGAGGAAAAGAATTTTACAACGCAAATGTACAGAAACTCGTGAAGAAACACAGCATTAATCATTATTCGACGTACTCTATCATGGAACGATTCAACCGAACGTTAAAGAGCAATATGTGGAAAATGTTTACGTTTAGTAGAAATTAAAAGTGGATCGACGCGTTGTCCCGGCTCGTTAGAGAGTACAATGTGCAAAAACATCGGCATGAGACCTATCGATGTTACCCCCGCGATCGCCGATAAACTTTTAAATACGTTATACAGCAACGTAAAGATTGCGGCATCGGCAAGATTCATAGTAAACGATCCGGTACGCGTGAGTAAATTCAAGACCATCTGACGAAGGTTACACGCCAAATTGATCGACCGAAGTGTTTAAGATCGTTAAAGTGCAGAAAACTAATCCCGTGACCTATGTATTCAAAGATTCGCGCGGCAATCCCGTCGCCGGCGGATTTTACGAATACGAGTTACAACGCAATGCTAATTCCGACATACATCTTGTGGAAAAGGTAATACGCAAAAAGGGCGACGAGGTTTATGTGAAATAGCTGGAATTTGATGCAACGCACAATTGTTGGAGACATAAAAATAATATATTATAAATATGTTAACAATAATACATAATATTAATGATATTTTACAAATATAAACAAAATTGTAAACTTTATAAAATATACATATAATTTACAATAAATATGCATATAATTTTAATTTACAATAAATATACGTAATTTTTTATTTACAATAAATATACATGCTTTTTATTTACAACGGTATTTTATAATGTGCCCACCGTAGCGTGTCGGTGGTTTCGGGTACGATATACCGCTTGTCATCGTACGGACTTAGAGCAATTTTTGTCTCGCGAAGTGTATACTTCATGTAATTTAGATCTTATACAAGACTGCTGACGCGTCATTTCAATCTCTTCGTTCAAACACTGCCTATAATCGTCGAATGTTATCGTTCTCGCGACGACGTTACTCTTGACGCCTTTTACTCTTTTCGTGTCTTTCTTACCATCTACTCGCAACGCGTACATTTTTGCCCTAAGCCCGACGAATTCGGTCATGATGGCGCCATTATTTTCATCCTTCATTAAACTTGGTCTTTTTATCTTTCATCTTTTTATTCGCGAGCGGTATATCGTACACATTATCCACCGCATAATCGCTGGTATCGAATCTGTCGACGTTGCGCTTTATATTCTCATATACATCTTCACACTCGATGTGATATATGAGACTGTCGGTGTCGGTGTACATGACTTTACATTTATCTCGATACAAAGGTACCATGTAACTCGTACAAACATGTCTTGGATATGTCGAGTATACACATACTCACGTAGATTGGTTTATTAAATTTAACTTCGAGATTGCGCAATTCAACGGCAATCAGATTCTCCGAAAACACGCTTCTACTTTGAAAATTTGGTTTTGCGATCATCGTCTCTGCGCTATATCTTCCATCCCAATGTGTCACGAGCTTAATATTAACGTGATTGCGCACATTTTCCATCGTTTTGCAAAATACCACATTTTTCATTAATTTATATAAATTTTTTTCAAAATCATTTTTCGCGAGTGTTCGGAATTGTGTATTGAGTTCGATATAACTGCGAAGCCATGGAGATTGCAAAAACTGTAATATTCGATGTATTTTTGTAACGCGAAGTCCGTGTCGCGTGCATTGCTGCAGGTTGCGGTAATGTATTACGTAACGCTCCTTATCATATAAGGTTGCGAGCAGCTTATCCTGCCGCTTATCAGGTGGTTTGTTGCGTGTCGGGCAAAACGGTCAGTGTGCGCATCGTGAACACGTTGCGGATACTCGAGATCGACTTCAAAGATGTAGCCTATAGGCGAATCAAGCGCGATCGATGATGTATCAAAATCGGATACGTCGTCGACCCATCGAAAATCTGCATAGAGTAAGGGTTAATACATTGCCGTACAAATTATTTACATCAAAGTACGTGAGATACGTTGAAGGTTACGATGGATCGTACGATTACATATATTTGTTATTAGCATGTGCGTATCTGTTGGAATATTGACTCAAACCGCCGCGTATTCCGCGTTCGATAAACATAACCATTTCAATATCCGTAAGCAATTCGAATGTAATATTCGTATGTTTCAACATGACGTCCCACGAGTATCCAGGAAGAGTGTAGTAATACGCGGGGTCATCAATTTTGAGATACAAGTTGATATATTCGCCCAGCGTTCGAATGGAGAACCGCTTTTACACGTTCTCGGCGTGCGCGTAATCGCTCTCGGATATTGTGTCACCGGTCAAGGAACTGTAAAATGATTCGCGCGGTGGTAAACACGTATCTTGCAACCTGTCGACGCAGTCGATATATTCGTACGGAAAGACGCCCTTCCGTGTTAATAAATTGAAATTGTCATTCGATAAATTTAGAAATTCAGATTTTAAAATTTTGAGTTTGTTTTTATTCAAGAATGATGCCAATTTATCGAGACTAGCTGTGAGAAATTTATACGAATCGATAAAACGCAATTTAATATGATGTTTTGATTTCTCTTCGGTAAGTTTAACATTTTTCATAAATGATATATATTTTTCTTTTGTTATCGGAAGTAACTCGATTCCCCCTTCGAACGCTGTAGCTATTTCCTTTATAATAAAATATGCATCGTAACCGGATAAATTATGAAAAACTATTGGAATGCAAAAAGAATCTTTATAATTTAAATTGCAATTTGAATGCGCGGGACCTCTGTAACGCCCGGTCAGATGGCAATGATCGCGTACGCGTGTATCGTCTTGTACGAATGGTTTCTCGCAAATGTGACATTGTGTCGTGCTATGAAAATTTTCCCATTCATCAGATGTTAAATTTACCATAGAGACATTAGTTGATAAAATAATTTTCTACGTTGCGCTAAATTTTTTAGTTCTTCGACGAACCATGATATGCAATCGATATCGCGACGGGAATGATACGCGGATAACGAATCATCGTACGAACAATGTACATAATATGCTATGCTAAATACTTTGTGATGTTGGTAGTTTCTTTCTTCCTCCGTCTTCTCTAAAACACACTCCAAGTCGGCGTACACGACGAAAGGAAGCGGCTCTTTTCGATTATAGTTGTTGAACGTGAGCCACTTGTCCTTATCGCTCGGTAATCGAATAGCGCACTTGTTCATCTCTCGACAGTCCACCGTATGTGATTGTAACTTGTCGTTTGAGTCAAAGTAGTGCAAACATCTGTAAAAGAAATAATTTTTAATTTTTGTTCAAATATTTCTGTAATATAATTTATTGAATATATACGTACCGATCGCAGATATATTTCTTGTGTTCTTTTGTGCTCAATTGCGAGCTCACGAGGCGGGATAGATTCTTGATCCACGCGAAATGTCCAACGTTGTTGTCTTCCACGTACGACAGGTTGACGTGTTTGCCTTTTTTCAGCTCACTCAGACGTATCGGGACAATGTTCTTTTCCTCGATACTATATACATTGATTGAGATATCGTTGGCAAGTTCGAATTTTTTAATTTGATTCACAGTCACTGGAAACTCAATGTCCTGGAGATTCAGCACTGTCGTGTAATGTGGGTACGAAGATTCCCGATCCGCGTTTCTTTCAATTGGATGTAGAGCGGCGACCACAGACCACGCGAAACACGCATTGTCAATAGATTGCACGTTTATTACCGCTCTCTTTATTGTTATTTCTCGCGGTAATTTAATGTGGCACCCCGCGCGCATTGGATTATATTTATTTATATTTACAGTTAAATAGAGTATTCGCGACAATGCCCACCCGCTATTGCGTTCCTGAAATTCTTCGAGCGATGCTAGAGTGGGCTCGACAACGCGCCGCTCGTACTATTCGCGTAAATCGGATGTGCGAAAGAGTTCATAGTTTCTCGTATTGATACTTTTATTTGCGCGCTTATCACCCGTCACAAATTCACCATTGAACAATGTATTAATTTTCACATTAAAGTGTTTTTTCATCACATTTTGCACGTGTTCGAGCACAATGTCTTTGGCATCCTTGAAAAATTGACGAGGCTCGATGTGATTATGATTTATAACCGCACCAGTCAATATGCGGCTCTCGAACGCCGTATCGATCTCTCGTCAAATCAATCCGTGTTGTTGCGTACTACATCCTGCACCTGCATGTACAAAACGCCTGTGTAACGAGTTCTTCAATCTTTCGAGTCGTGCGATTTGGGCAATCAGCGATTGTCGAATCCCGATCGATAATCCTGGACGTTTGATTCGACTTTGCTCTTCCAGCGATTCGATATATTCGTCGCATCGTTGCTCCCACGTAACGTACTCCTCTATCGAATTCACCCTTGCAGATTGCTCGCGCAGAATTCGTTCGGCACTGTTTTTCGCCATATTTCTAAATTTATGCCAAAAATTTTTGCTAACAAGGTGGGCTTATTAATAGCTCTTGTCTCGGAACTCTTGGCGAAAATACTGACAAGGTGTGCCTCTTTACCATGATTTTATATTCTATCTTGATGTCTCTTTCCATCATGTGTATCTATCTAAATTTTTATTTCGCGGTTTGTCACGTACATTTTGATTAATGTCGATTATTGCATTTTTGTCGTCTAGAGATGATGTCGAATCCCAAGTGCATTGCAAAAGTTTCAAATTACATACAGCTGTCCAATGTTAGTGCAATTTAACCACGAGGATTATCCTTATATTTTAGGATTTTGTCATGTTTTGACACGCACGTTTGAAATCTGATATCTATGGGTGATGTCATCGCGAAGCAGCCGCACATCGGCGCTTGAAAATTTTATATTACGTTGCATTTTTGTGCATTCGGCTAAATCTCACACCTGGTGATGATGTCATCGCAAAGCAGCCGTATATCGGCGCTTGAATGGAAAAATTGAAAAAAAATATTGCGTCATCAATAATCCCCACCACATTGCAATTTTGCAACGCTAATACATATTTTAAATATATTCAATACGTTCAATATTGCATCGACCACTGAAAGGTTCATATAAAAATGTATCCTACTGAAGGAAGCCGCATGAATTATTACGTTCCGATTCAAGATGCTGATGAAACTTCACCGTTTAAGAAGAAGAAATGTAACAAGTAAGTTCTAATTAACTTAATGAATTTTATACTTTATACATATTTTTTTACACCTTTTAAATATTTATATAAATAATATTGTTTTTACTCCCTAGCATTTCAACCGAGCCTCGTCGCGCGGTTCGTATACTCGGAAGACGATACGCCTTAACCCCGACGTCATACAAATATTTGGACATTGGAATAAACGTTGGAGCTGTATCTTGCGTGGAATTGGTTCTCGGGGCAATCAAATAATATCGCCCTTTGAAACGTGGAAATCGCTAATGCAGAAACGTGCGGACATTGAACGGCTTCTACAATCGACTGAAATCCCATTGCGGATTCGAGATTTGACATTCGAAGTGGTTAAAATATCTGATTCGAATATTATAAAAATTGGATTATTAAATAATTCTTTATATATGAAACTGCCAACTCTATTCTATTTATTCGATTTTGAAAAATGTATAGATCATATGTATTACTGGTTATGCGAAAATACGCATATTGTAAATGAAAAAGTCAAACAATTTGTAACTGTTTTACAACAGAATAATATCGCTAATGTATGCGACGCTACAAAAACTATACATGAAAGTGATATGTTTAACAGCGAATCGCTCATAGATTGCAAGTTATTGACATGTGCTGTAAATGATATTCTTCACGAGGCTTGTAATAAATAAGTTATTTTACTAATTATCTGTGAATTTAATTATTTATCCCATCCTTTATGTATGTATGTCTGAATAAAAACAGTGTAATACATAAATATGCACAGTCTGCAAAATTTAACTTGCGGACTCTATCCTTCTCCTACACGCGTGCATGCGTACTCGCACTATCCTTTTCACACCGCCTTGCGAACGCCGCATCATCACGTGCATGCTTCGCGCTATTCCTCTCCCACACATTGCAGACGCCTTGCGCTATCCCTCTCGTACTTATTCGCAGACGCCTCGCGCTATCTCTCTCGCACCGACTCGCGGACGCGTGCGTTCCCTTTTCCCCGCGGCTCCCGCGCCAACCGTTTCGCCACGGTTTCCCTCCCCCCTCTCCGCGGCCCCCGCGCCTACTGTTTCGCCGCGGTTCCCCTCCCCCCTCTCCGCGGCCCCCGCGCCTACCGTTTTGCCGCGGTCCCCCTCCCCTCTCTCCGCGGCCCCCAAGCCATCCGTTTCGCCGCGTTCCCCCTCCCCCTCCCCCTCTCCGAGGCCTCCGCGCCTACCGTTTCGCCGCGTGACGTCATACCCTTCCCTGCGCCGGTTTCCCCTCGCCCCTCACCACCCCTCAGATGACCTGAGTTACCCGCATAGATACACTGCTACATATAGATATTAATTAGTAATTATATGCTTTATATATGTCTATGCGTGCATCTAACATGTATTGTTAATTGTTACAGTACGGTTCCGAGGAAATGACGGCCACGGTGGCCTCGCCAGCCGCAGCGGTCCCGACGGCAACGACGGCCTCGGCGGTGACGACGGCTACGGTAGCTGTCGGGACCACGACGGTCCCGACGGCGACAACGGCCTCGATGGTGACAACGACCATGATGACCCCGACAACCACGGCGGCCCCGACAGCCACGGCGGCCCCGACAGCCACGGCGATTCTGACGGCAACGATGGCTTCGGCAGTCCCGACGGCAGTGATGGCTTCGGCAGCCCCGACGGCGACAACGGGCCCGGCGACGACGATCATAGTAAACCCGACAGCTTTGGCTTTGGAGATCTTAATGGCCTTGATGGCCCCAACAGCCACAACAGCGACGCCGACCCCGACGGCGACTGAGCCGATTATATTGTATTAACCGTAAGTGAAAAAATTAATAAAATTCATGTTTAAAATCTTATGACCTAATTTTAGACGTCTAATTGGTCATTTGTGACCAAAATTTAACATTTTTTGTCTCAATAAAAGAAAGATATATAATATATATTGTACATTGTATATCTCATTTATTATCTTTTAAGCAAAACGAGCAATATAAATTAATGAAGAATTAAATGCCCGCAATTCAATTTAAATTATGATGAAAGATCCTGCTCGATTTCTGCCCCTAATCTGACATCAAACTACGTTGCGCAGATCCTGCTCGGTTTCTGCCGTCAATCTGGCATTTAACTGCGTTGCGCAGATCCTGCTTGATTTCTGCCGTCAATTTGCTATCAGCTTCTGCTGGCAAAACACAAGCTTAATGCGGACGCAGTTGATGCCAATCTGCTGCAATATTCTACTTGAATCTGCTCGCAAACTGCTGGCAGATTGCTAACATTTTGCTTACTGGGAAGCTTGTTGCTGACAAGTGACCGATGAGAAACTATGAAAATTAGTAAAAGAGAGATAAATATATTATTAAACAATAAAAGTATTATTGTTTTTATTATTTTTAAGTGATATATTTACATATATAAAAGAAATTACTTAAGAAAGATAACTTCTTAAGAAAGCATTTTGTTTAGATACTTTTTGTTAAAAGACGCACATTTTCCATGATATTTGGAAAAATGTGTAAAATAATCACGATTTCAGAGGTTTTGAGCGATAACTTCTTAAGAAAGCATTTTTCGACTCATGTTTATACGAATTTTTTTGTTCAAAATTAAATTTCCTATAAGATCTCAAAGTCTGGCTGGAACGTTCGGGGCCATCCTTTTTTTTTTGTGACGGAGGGGAAATGCTTTTACGCATACCCCGCCTCGATGGGGTTCGAGGCGGGGTTATGTGGGACTCACCCCGGCCTAAACAAACGGCCGGGGAATACCCACTAAAACCCCTCCGGGTGGTCTTCTCGGGCGTTTCTGGGGGCCTCCCTGGAAACTGGCATATGCACTACTTCAGGGAGGCCCCCCGCCCACAAGCCTAGCCCCCGGGGGGAGTAGTTTAGCTCTCCCCCAGTGCCCACATTAAGACGTGGGCATCGGCTTCCCTAATTAGGCGAGAGGGGGACCACCGCCCCTCTCGCCTCCCTCCCAGTGTTAGTCCCGGGGGGGGGCGTGGTCGGGCCCAGGTACCCCACCTGGGCTCCGACCACCGGGCCCGACCTCGGGAGAGACGTCCGCGACGAGTCAGCGGACGTCCCCGAGTTCGTCGGGGCCCTGCGCTGGCGCAGGAGGTCTTCGATGGGGCCGGACCACGATCGGGTCCGGCCCCCCCCTCCCGCGCGCCCACCCCCTGTCTGGGACGGGTTTCCGGGACCGCCATGGGCCAATGTGGCCCCGGCCCCCGTCGACCCACCCCGGGAGGTCCGTGGGGCGCGGCGATGACGTGCCGCACTCCTCTGACCAGGGGGTGCGGGGGGCCCGCGGGTCCTGCCCGTAGTGGGCCCTCCCCGCGTTCCCCCCCCAGATCGCCCGGCTGCCCCTCCTCGGTCGCGAGCTCCCCGGCGTCCTCCGGGGAGCCGCTCCCGTTCTCGTTCGGCCTCCTCCTTCTGCAGCATTACTGCCTCGCAGAAGGAGGAGACCGCCCTCCAGGACTCCTCGCTCTCGAGCATAACACCCACGATGCTCGAGAGCGAGAAGTCATTATCCCCCCCTATTATTTGGACGAGGGCACGGCGCTCTTCCGCCCACGCTGGGCACACCTCCAGCGTGTGCTGCGCCGTGTCCTCGTCCGCGCCGCAATGGTGGCAGCGCGCGCTGTCCTTCCCGATGCGACACAGGTATGCGCCAAAACATCCATGGCCTGTAAATACCTGTGTCGCACGGTATGACATCTCGCCATCCGCCCTCGTGACCCACTTGATCAAGTGAGGGCGGATGGCCTCGACGACGCGCCTCCCCGTGTTGTCACGGGGGTCGGAGAGGTGCTCGTCCCACCTCTCCAGAGCGCGTCGCCTAGCCTGAAGCCTCACGGCGGCCTTGACCTTTGCGGTCAAAGTCACGCCTAGCCCGCCGAGCTCCCGCGTACGCCTGTACACAAAAGCGTACATATCGGCGTAGAGCTCGACGGGCGGCGTCCCTGCCAATAATGTGGCCGCCGTGTGCGACACCGTCCTATATCCGCGGACCACCCTGATGGCCACCCTCCGAAATACACGGCGCAGCAGCATCTTGCTGCGCCTATTGGCCATCAGGGCGTCCGCTCACACTGGTGACCCATAAAGGGCCTCCGCCCGGACGGTGTTCGCATAGAGGCGACGCATCCGGCCATCCGGGCCCCCGAGATTGGGCAGGAGTCGGCTCAGGCTAAGTGCCACCGACTCCGCCCTGGGGGCCAGGCGCCTAAAGTGCTCGCCAAAGCTCCAGGCCGCGTCCAGGTAGAGACCAAGGTACTTCAAATGGTCTCCCACCCGGACGGAGATGTCATCCACCGTGACATAAGCCTCGGGGGGGGGGAAGTCCTACGCTTCCCCCTATGCATGAATAGCGCCTCGGTTTTGTGAGGCGCTACCTGCAGGCCCATGCCACGGATAGCGCGGACAGCGCACGCTACCCCTAAGTTGGCGGTGTATACCGCATCCCCCCAGCTTTTTCCCCCGGGCAAAAGCAGAGTGTCGTCTGCATAGCAGACGACCCTGCAGCCGGGGGGGAGAGCAATACCCAGCACTCTGTTGTATGTGAGGTTCCACAGGGTGGGGCCCAACACGGACCCCTGCGGAACCCCGCAATACACGCCCCTTCTGCGCAGGAGTACCCTGTTATCAGGGTACTCCAGCCACCTGTCCCGGAAATAACTCCTAAGGACCTCCACCATGTAGGGAGGGAGGCTAAAGGTGTCAGCGGCCTCCCCCAGCATACTCCAGGGCAGGATGTTGAAAGCATTGCGTATGTCTAATGACACCGCAATCACCACCCTGCCCTCCTCCATAATGGATTCCGCGAGGGACCGCACCCGCAAGATTGCGTCCACGGTCGATCGCCCCCCGCGGAACCCATATTGGTCCTGGTGGAGGTCCATATCACCTCGGGACAGGTGTTGGACGAGGCGGTTCGCCAACACTTTCTCCAAGAGCTGTCCCGCCTCGTCCAACAGGCATATTGGCCTATAGGCAGAAGGGACGTTGCCAGGCTTGCTCCCCTTTGGGATGAGGACCAACCTGGCCCTCACCCACGCTGGGGGGAATACACCCTGCCTGAGGCAGTTGTTGAACAACTGCCTCAGGCGCCCGGACATGTGGTTTAAGGCTAGGACCCAGACCCGGCCGGGGATCCCGTCGGGGCGCGGGGCCTTATTGCCCCTGAGCCTCAGCCGACGGATCACACCGGCCATTTCGTCCTCTATCACCTCCAGGTCCTCTGACCACGGGATGGCCGCCTCCTGGCGGCCACCCGCGTCAAAGGGGGGGCCCTCGGATGGAAAGAGGGCCCCCAAGACATCCTCGAGGACCTGGGGTTCCAGGGACTCCGTCACGGGGGGCGCCCAAGATTTAAGCTTGTTCATGACAAGCTTGTATGGGCGCCCCCATGGGTCTGCGTCCAGCGAGCGTAGGAGTTCGTCCCACGCTCGGGCCTTGGACCTCCTGATCTCGGCGCTGAGGGCATTCCTTGCGGCACGGAACCCCTCATACGCCTCAGCCGTCCTCTCGGCGTCATTCCGACGCCGAGCCCGGGTGAAGCGGCGCCTGGCCGCGACGGAGCATCGCCGAAGTTCGGCGATCTCCGCGCTCCACCAATACGCCGCTCTTCGCGGGCGAGGGCTGGTCCGGGGCATCGCGAAATCACACGCGTCGCGTAAAGCGCCCCGGAACCAGTTCACCTTCTCGGTGATCCCCCGCCCTTCCCCCCCGGGACACGGCCAGTCTGCCGCGAGGACGGCTGCGATCAGCCTGTCCGGGCTCAACTTGGTGAGGGCCCATCCCCGTGGCCGGGCATCTCCCCGGCCTTGGGAGCGGCCGAGCACCCCGTGGCGGGCAGCGTGGAGGACCACCTCTATGTAGAGGTGGTCCGAGAGTGTGTCACACTCCGCTACCCGCCAACTAATGATCTTACGTGCGGCGGAGGGGGTGGTCCAGGTCAAGTCCGGGACCGATTCCCCCTGCCACCGCACTAAGGTGCTCCTCGACCCCGTGTTAATTAAACACAGGCCGAGTGCCGCCGCCCAATCCTGCAGGGCCTCGCCCCTGGCGTCCGTGAACCGGGAACCCCAACGCGTCGATTTCGCGTTGAAGTCCCTGGCCACAATAATTGGACGGGGCATCTGTCGGCGAAAACAGGCCGACACCCTGTCCAAAAACGCCTCAAACTGGGCGAGACCCACGTTGGGGGAGATGTATACTCCCAGCACGGAGATGGGTCCCCACCTGACCGCCACCACTCCCGCCCCGGCCTCGACCGGTGTGCAAGGCGGGAGTGTGGGGTCACTCCTCCAAGTGATCGCGACGGAGCCCGTCCGGTCGCCAATCCAGCATGGACTGGCTTCCGGAACCCGGTAGGGCTCCGCCGCAATCCCCAACCCGAAACCACGCTCTGCCAGGCTGTGCAGGAAGAGGTCCTGCGCCCGGCTGGCGTGGTTCAGGTTGGCCTGCAAGATGCCCAGGGACATTTATTTATATGTCCCTGGGCTCCGCCATCATCACTTCCGCCATCGAGGCGGGGGGTGTGACGGCTGTCGTCCTGGCCCTCGGGGGCCTCCTCTCCTTGGGGGCCTCCGTTGGGGTCTCCCTGTCCTGCGCCCCGCGCTTGCGGGTGTCGGGCGCCGCGGTGATCTCGGCCAGGTTGACTGACCGAGACGTTCCCGCGGCGCTCGCCGGCGGGAGGGGCTCCCGCTGTTTGCCCGGCCGCTTCTTGGGGGGGGGTGCATCTAGCACTCCCCACCCGATGATCGGCCGGACGCCCCAATCCCGCGCAAACCGGGCACCTTACCTTTCCGGCACAATCGCGCGCCAGGTGCCCCGGTTCGCCGCATCTATAGCAGTAGCCCCGACGATCGATGGGGCTGCTGCAATGCTGCTGGACATAGCCCCTCTCCAAGCATTTGAAGCATTGGAGGGGGCGCTTGTCCAGCAGCTCCACTTGGGCCCGGGCCGCCGCTATTTTATTAGCAGCCCTGATTGGGCACTGCACCCAAACGGTGCCCAGGCCGCGGGTTGGGAACTTTATGTCCCCAACCCGCACGTCTGCCGCCTCACAGGCCCCGGATCCGGCGATGGCCGCCGCGATGTCGGCGGCCACGATGGACCGGTCGAGGCCCCGGAGTCTGAGCTCCGCCTTTCTAATAGGGCGGGCGAGACGGACCGCCTCATCGCCGGCGAAGACCTGGCGGAGGTCAGCGTAGAGGGAGTCGGCCCTTTGTGACGCCGTTGGTCCGTCTTTCTCGCCCGACCCGGCGAGCTCCACCACCATGGCCTCCGTGGCGGCCTCCCGGACCCGGAAGGGAGTCAATTCCCAGCTTTGGGAGATCGATCTCCCTCCGGGCCCTGGTCATGGTTGCTTGGCATGCCCCGTCGGCGCAGGTTATTGTAACCGCCGCCGATCGGGGCACCCTGCGCCTCGAGGCGTCTCCTCGTTGGCGCCGCTTGGGCCGCTGCCGTCCCCCAGCGCGCCGGGTGGGCGGTGCCGCCCTTGCGGCTCCTCTTCCGGCCTGGGGTTGGGCCGCCTGCGCGGCCTTTGCCCGTGCCGTCCTCCCCCTCCGCTCCACGACCCTTGACCAGGATTCGTCCTGGCGGGGGGTACTCAGTGGGGGGAGGGGAGGGATCCCCCGATCCCGTGCCACCGGCCTGGGATCGCTAAGGGGGGGCGAGGCTCTGCCCCGCCCTCCCGGGGTAACCGGTGCGCCGCGAGGCGCAGGGGGCGGGGGCCTCGTGCCTCCAGGTGGGAGAGGCGGGAAATCCCTCCCGGACGGGCGGTCGGCTGTCGGAGTGGGCCCCCTAGGGGGTCCGCCCCGGCCTAACTCCGCCCGTAGGTCGACAAGGGTGGCGATCTGCTCGGTATACCAATCATACCAAGCTCGCTCACCCTCGCCGACAATTCCCGGCGGGTAGCTCACGGGGAGCGGCGCAGAGGAACCCCCCAAGGGGGGCCTCATCACCGCCTGACCCCGGCCACCCGCCGACGTTGGGGACCGCAATCCCTTTCCCCCCCTCGGGGGGGGACGTTGGGGACCCCTGTCCCTTACCCCCCCCCGAGAAACGTTGGGGACGTAGGTCCCTTCCCCCCCCCCCTATTAAACGTTGGGGACATAGGTCCCTTCCCCCCATTACCCAACGTTGGGGACCCCTGTCCCTTCTTCCCGGCTGGGCGCACCACCCTCACGGGAGCGTCCAGCATCTCCACCGACTTCACCCGGGGTGCCCCCCGCCTTTTGCGGGGGGACCCCCCGGGCGAGCCGGGGAGAGCCAGCTGGAGGGAGGGTTTGGCGACTCGAACCGCCGCCAACTCCCCTCTGAGCTCACGGACCTCTTTTTGGAGGTCCGCGTTGCGGTCTCCGAGGGACTTAATGTCCCTACGGAGAACCGCGTGCTCTCCCTCACCCTCTACCTGCTGGGCCCTCTCCGCTAAGGTACCGGCCGCTACCCTAATCAGGGCCGCGGCCTCCCTCAGTCTCCTCTGGAGAGAGCCCTTTAGGTTGCCGGAGCAGGCGGCTATCCGATCTACGGCAGCCGCCTGCTCCAAGCTATGCGCCGCGATGTCCGGGGTGGGAGCCTGTCCCACCTCCTCGGCGCACTGTGCCTCGTAGGCCCGGAGGTCTACTCGGCGGAGGGAGGGGAGCATCCTCCGATAAGGCCTTCTTGGCCCTCTGCTCCCTCTCCCTCTCCCTCCTACGGGCGGCCTCTTCTTCACACCTCTCGCGAAGGTCGACAAATTCGCCCGTAGTGGGCGGCCGCCCGCGTCCCCGCTTTTTGGGGAGCTCCTCCTCCATTACATCGTCCCCCTCGGGGGACATATACCCCTCGGTGTCCTCGCTCGCGAGCGAGGCCCGTGATGAGGGGACGGAGGTGGCGCAGCTGCTGTCCCCCCGTGAGGAGTCCTCCTCCCTCTCATTTGAGCGGGTGAGGCTCTTGCCCCGACCCGCTTCGCCCCGGCTGTATGGGTGCGCCCTCGCCGACGAGAGCGAGCGCGACCGGGACCCCGACTTCGACGAAGCCGGACCCGGTCGACCCGCCCTCCGCGTGGTCACCCTCCTCTTGCCATCTTCGGCGATAGCTAGCTCGCCGGAGGCGCTCGTCGGCAACGCCCCCGGTGGCCCGTCGTGTGATGACAACGAGGGGGGAACCGGGACTGTATTCCCCCCCCCCCCCGCCGGCCGCTGTGGGATCCGAAGCCCACTGCGGCGGTAATCGTTTGATCTTTACTTGTACTGTCCATGTTTGTATCAAGAAAGATGGTTTGATTTCGGTGTTTTCCTTCACCTAGGTCGGTTGGCTTCACCACGCCTGACGAGCCCGACCTGCCCGGGATTTTTTAATGAGGTTACCTACCTCTCCTTCTCTCTCGATCCCTCCTCCTCCTACACACACACCCCCTCCCCCTCTTCCCACGAAACCCCAATACCCTCCCCACCCATCCCCAATACCCACATACACCCACATACCCCCCTCAGACCCACACAAACCCCCACAAAAATAACCCCAATAACCCCCCAATAACCCCCCACAATACCCCAGTCCAAACCATGCATTCATACCAAAATAAATAAAAATAATATGCAGTCACACGACGATCGAGTTGGTGCACTCTTAGACCCCTTCCAGGAATGGAAGGGGAGCCCCTCCACCACGACAAGGTGGTGCACCATCGGAGGGGGTTCGGGGCCATCCTGTACAATAAAAAAAAAAGTTGTGTAAAATTATAATCAGTGGCTTTTGACTCACTATAAATTTTATACTTTTTTATTTAATGTTCTTGGTGGCCTTTGTAATGTCTATACTTGAAAATCGATATATATGAATATCGACTTTCATTGGAGTGTAATTTTGATCGTCTGAGTGATTTAATATTTTCTGCACAATTTTTTTACTAACTTTTTTTACTTTTTTGCAATATTTTCGACATTATCTTCGACAAGATAAAAAATTCTAGTATTTTTTGGGATGTATGGTATGAGAGTTTCTTCTAATATACAACTTTGTAAATCTTCTTTTTTTTAAATGTGGCCTGCACATAATATCCTGCCTTCTGAAGTAATGCCGGAAACTACTTAATAAAATAAATTTTCCTTATTTTTTTATACATTAATCTACAGTCTATCGAAAAAACGACATGCGTTCCAATAACACTAAAGAATAAACAAATACTTTTAAAAATATTTTTGAAAAAATTTGGAAAACATTTTTAAAAACATTAAAATAGAGTTAAATCACTTTTTATTTATTGAAAAAAGACCTAAATTTTAACATTTAAAAAATGTTTTTTAGATGTATATAAATGCGTTATACAAATAATTATTTTTATTTAAAAAAAATTTATTTTACATTTAAAACTCATGTTTTTTTTACTAAAAAGACATTTATATTAAAAAATAAATAATTTCATACATATAAGATTTTATCACACAGATACGCATGCATTTGCTCATGCGTGTGTGAAAGAGATATAAAATGTTACATATATTAAATCATTAAATATTAAATATTAAAATTACATTTTTTAAACATAAAAAAATCATGTTTTCATCATTTTTAAATGTGAAATAAATATTTTTAAATATTTTGCACATATTACATATTTTTTATTTTATTACTTAACCCAGTGTACTTTAAAAATTTTTAATTAAATTTTATTAAAAAAAATTATTTAAGATTTTTAAAACTTGACCATTTCTTTATTTTTTAAAAAATTCAACTTATTTATTTATAAAATAGTTTTGATATTTTTAAGAATCCGATTTCTGTCGTGTTTGATGTTATTTTAATCGCAAAAATCTTATGAACTCATTAAAATTATATTTAAACGGATAAAATGTAAAATATAAAAGTTTGTAATGATTTATATGAATTTAAATATCTTATGAAATAAAAACTAAGATTTTTATTTCTTTTTTTACCTTTTTGAAAGTAATTATAACGGACTCATGAGATTTTTACGGTTAGAATGACATCAAATACGATATAATTCGGATAATTTTTACTTAGATAAGTAAAAAAAAATTTTTATTTGCATCTAATTGAAACTCATCCGAATATTGTATTATTTTAATCGCAAAAATCTGTATCCGAATATTTGGTGTTATCTTAATCGCAAAATCTTATTTATTAATTAGATCAGTAAAATTACGCTCAAAAAGACAAAATAAAAAATATAAAAATTTTATAAAAGTTTTTATATATTCGATAGGTGCATTCCGAAACGTTTGATGGAGTAATTAGGGCGAAGAATCTTGATCTTCGAAGCGAAAATAACGTCAAGCGGAGCGCATTTATTGTTATATGTTTATTTTCTAAAGACTTATTGTAGTATTATATTAATTATCTTATTTGTTCAGAATTGAAACATTAAATTCAGTCGATGGAATTAAACGGCAAATTCAACCGACAAATTCGAACAATAAAGAACTACATCAAAACACGAGCGAGGGTAAACACCGTCGATCAGCCGATCAGCGCGTGATCGCGTGATATTCGAAATGAAAAACTGTGACAAACAGCTGGATCTCGAAGGTTCGACGTTGAAAAAACCTTGTTATTTCCATCGGCAGAGCGCGAGCTTCCACGGTCGATGGATTAGTCTGCCTGTAACGACGTTTCAAGCCGGTCGACGTTCGTCGAACTCGATCAACTTTCTTTCTCTATTCTCGCTCGTATCGGAGTTACAATGGCTTACTCGTCTCAAACTCGAATTGTCTCGCATCCGATCGCGCACATATTCTCACGGCGGTCAATTCTGGAAAACCTCACGCTGTATTATTTTCTCATTTCGTGCTAAGACATTGTGAAAGTCAATGGTTTGGAGTCCGAGAGTCGACGCTCGTTATCCGCATCGCGAATGTCCTCTGCCTCGCGCTAAATTCCATCCAGCGTTCGCGGTCAAGATTTCCGTTATCGCGAGAGTTTCTAGCAAGAAGTTCTTAATCAAGATTTCTGAACCGCGCAAAAGGGCAGTAATTAACAGGACAATCAAGATATCCATCGGAACCGCGGAATACGTGCCGTCCTATTATTCTAAATAAACCGAAATCAAAATAATCTGCATTCGAATCTTGTCTATCAACACCTTATCCTCCAGCGGATCTACGGATTCGCGTTACACATCGCTTCTCGATCATCTCTGAGCGTCTTTCTCAAGATTCGGGCGATCTCGTCGAGGTCGACTCCCGAACATTATTGTTTTAATTATGCTTGTGTAAATTTGTATATAATAGTCTTTAATGTGCATAGGTGCGCACTATAGGGCATCCAACCGAATTTATAAATTAAAAAATTAATTAAATTAATAATAAGTAAAAATAAATTAATAATAAAAAGCTATAAATTAAAAGCATAATTTGATTAAAATGCATGATTGCTTAAATGCTTGATACTTTTGTTCCAAGAATAAGAAAAAAAGTAAAAGTAATTTATTGCAGATATTTTCTACATTATATTCAATTAAGACTAAGAAAAATTTATTTTAGGAAATTTATTTCATTGCACATGCGGATATACCTAAAAATACTTTATTTAAAATAAAGTATTTTAAATAAATATTTAAAATAAAGTACCTTTATTTAAAATAAAGTAACCTTTATTTAAAATAAAGTATTTTAAATAAATATTTTAAATAAATATAATTATTAAATACTTTGCTGCGAATTTGCTAAGTAAAGATTGAGAATGTAGTTACTACATTGGCCGCTAACCACGGTATGGTGCTGAAACCAGTGAGAAATGCTGGTCTCGCCTTAAGAGGATGCCGGTATACCGACAAAATGCGAATATTAGTTATTATGCAAAATCTTTTTGTTGATTATAGATATCGAGAAATCCTTCTCCATAATTAAAGTATGCATAATAACGGAGTGCGGAGTTTACGATTTCGTATGAAAAGTGGAAAAAAATGAGAAAATTATAGTTTTGTTATCGGCTTCTGCCGTCAACATTTACTTAATATAACAAATTCGTAATCTGGACATGCCTAATCAGTAAACTCCGCACTCGGCATTTCATCAAAGAGTATAAGTGAACTTAGAGAAGTGAGTTTAGAAGCTTTATAAAAAAGATTTTGTAAAATAAAATTTTTGTGCGTATGTGTGTGTGCGAGATCGAGACTCAAGAGTAAAACAGAGCAGTAGATTAGTTGCGTGAAGTCGCGATAGACGGAGCTGCAATCTTACATGACAAGGACAAACATAATCATACCATCTTTGTTTCCTTCATGGATGTGAGAGTAATATACATGTACGCACTAACATTATTGCAGTATCTTTTCTCTCTCGATCATACGCTCGCTCGCTATCTATTACGTATCGCGTATCGTTTAACTTCATGCTTCTCGCATATTCACTTACGCGTTCACTCGCACTTCTCTCTCTCTCTCTCTCTCTCTCTCTCTCTCTCTCTCTTTCTGCTTGTTCATTATTATATTCTTTTATTTGCTCAACTTTTATTCTTTCTATTCTCATCTCCCTACACACATGAAAATAAATAAATTTATTTATTTATTTTTATTTTATAAAGCATAAATGAGATATACAACAATAAGTTATTTTCTTTTTCTATTTAACTATAATTAAATACAACACATGTACATACAAAAATACACATAATTAATTACTTTTTCTATTTATAATACACAATATCTCATTTATATTCTATAAAATAAATATGAATAAATTAATGATTAAACTAAATAATTATTATTATGTAGGAAGATGAGAATAAAAAGAATAAAAGCCGAATAAATAAGAGAATACACTAATAGAAAAGAAAGAATACAATAAAAAGAACGAGCAGAGAGAGAGAGAGAGAGAGAGAGAGAGAGAGAGAGAGAGAGAGAGAGAGAGAGAAAGCAGCGTGATTGATCGTGTAAACGAATTTATTATTATTCATAGTTATATTTTGTAATATATAAATAAGAAAAGAAAATTTGATATATTTTCCTGTCCATGAAAGTACGCCAAATGATCACAGTTAAAGCAAGTTTCAGTGCGTTTCTTACATGTTGTTTTGCATCTTTTCCTCCTGCAGTTTCAATTAATTTTTTCTGTAAAAAGATGTAATTTTATTATTATATATATTTAAAAATACTTTTTCTTTAGAAATGTACATTGATAAAAACTTTTTTAATATCTTTTTAGATTTACATACACATTTCATGTATTGTTTTTTCTCTGCTAATAATAAATCAACTTCTATATTATTTTCAGTATATTATATACTGTACAAAAAATTAATAGAAAATTACAATCATATAATATAGCACCCATATAGCAAATAATTATAGGATTATAGCTATAAATATAAATTTTTACAAATATGTAATTACTATTGTAGCTTGAACTTTTCTAAAGCTGAATACTCACTATGACCTGCAACATGCAATGCAACAGTAGTTGCAGCCTAATGAGTACGTCTTGATCTGGATATTTAAACGTACTCATTAGATAGCTATACTGTTGCGTTGCATGTTGCAGGTCATAGTGAGTACCCAGCTTAAGAGTAACTTACTTTGAAATTTTAAGAGCTTATACTTTTGTGATACATATCGCAAATGTATAAAACACTCATAATGTACGTACCAAGGATGAAGTGGTACAATGTGTATTTCAATAAGAAAAGTAAAATAATTTTGGCATTTCATTATATTTATTCTATGTTGCAGCTTCTATATTGCTCTGCTTACCAGAGAAGTTGGGTTATATCTGCAAGAAACACATATTGCAATCATAAAAATTCTTTTTTATTGTAGTCTATATATATATTAGACATCCTAAATCCTATCCGATTCTGATGTTAAAACAGGTTTTAAAATGCCCAGACTATGAATAAAAAAAAATTTATAATTTTGCAACATATACTTTTTGAAGATATAACCCAACTTCTTAGGTTGGATATAGAAATAACAAAAATATATGTGAAAATATTGATCTATTTTATGCTCAAATACATATTTAATAATATTTATAATTTAAGAAAGAAAGATTACCTTAAAAACTGTCGTAACCCGACCAATTTCTTAATATATTAAAGAATAAAACAATAGAGTGACACAGAAAAGTGTAAGAAAGAGCTGAGTAAAGCAAAGCATTAAAATTAGAAAAGAGATCAAGGAAAGATAATTAAGAAAGAGCAAAGTAATAAAAGGATATTAATAAAATAAAAGTAAGATACGTGACTAAAGAGAAGGAAGTCACGGTCAAGTTCTCGGAAGCTGAATAAGCAGCTGACGAGACAGACTGACAAGCGGAACACGAGACATGCTCCGGTCAGGGACACCACACTCCTCCCCAATCAACGACCTAATTAATTAAGAGATATAATAAGCGCGAGATGCACCTCGCGAGAGAGACGACTCGAGAGAGACGACTCGCAGACTACTCGCTCGCTCAATATTATCGAAGTACCGTACGTATCGCGCCCGACTATTATAATCGCGAATAAGTGAAAGTGTATTAAATCTTGCAAAATATACTAAATTATACCTAACGTCCGGGAGTGTCTTATTTCGAGCGTGGATCCTAATCCTTTAGGCGTACAAATCCCAAAATACCTCTTCCTTAGCGGCTAGAGGCACAACAAAACGTTAATATTGAAGATGTTATCTCTTCGAAATATAGAGGATGTAATGACACGCAGTTCACACTTCACACTAGAACACAAGGCACAGGGTCTTTAGTTCACACGTACGTTTCTTGCGCATGTGTGCGGCGTTCGTAAAATATCTAAAATGGCATGCTTGCTAGAGATTTTAGAGATATCTACCCAGCAAGCAAAATGATGCAAACTTTGCACAAAGTTTGCAGCAAACCCGAGCATGTCTTTACAGAAAAATTGTAACAAGGTGTGTCCGGATAAAGCTTAGCTTTTGTTGGCAAGGCAATAGTGTGATGCACATTTTACGCAAATAATAGAGCAAACCTTGCCGTGCACGGGATGATAGCAAATTTGTGGCAAGAATAGAGCAAACCTTGCCGTGCACGGGATGACAGCAAATTTGTGATAATTCTCTGTATAGGATGATTCAGAAACTCTGCGACAAACTCTGAGGAACGATAAATCTCGCAGAAAGGAATATTTTTTGTGAAGCAATCCATCATGTTTTCTGACGCATCGTTTAAGAATATGCGACCGAGCAGACAAGAGTCTTAGGTGGCATTTATTATAATTATAAGATGATGATAATATATAAATAATTGAAAATGAATTCATAATATAATGAATATATGAATTTTATATATATATATATACATATATATATATATATATATATATTTACATTTTAAGTAAACAATAAACGGATGATTTAAACTTTTTTAGACATTTATCTGTCCGATCTAAGAGAGACAATCAGTCCAATATCTTAATTCCCTATGTTTGGGATTGTATGAGTCATTGAACTGATAGAAATAATTATATTTTTAATCTTCTGTCAGTTGCTTTTTGCAAGCTTTATATACTTCTCATGACTAAAAATCAAATACGAGATGGATGCATATAGCGCGTCGCATAACGATGAACAAACGAACTATCGGCTGAATACTATATTTTTGTAAAGTTTGTAACAAAGTAAAGTTGTAAATTTGCTGTCATGCCATGCATGGCAAGGCTTGCTCTGTTATTTGCGTGAATTTTGCATCTCGTTGTGCCAGAGTATAGTTTGTTCTGTTCTTTTCGTAAATATATTATCATATTGTGTACAATAAGGTTTGCTCTGTTCTTGTCGTAAATTTGCTATTATAGTTTGCTATTACTGTTTTAAGAGATGACACAGTTACAAAATGCATCAAGTATGATGAATTAATGATATTATTTGGCAATAAACTCTGTGAAAGATATACGAATACTCATCAACATGATATGATAAGAGCACATTTAAGATTGCTGGGACGTTATAAACTTGCCATTCAAGAGATTAATAAAGAAATTAATGATTTTCAATTAATTTTTCAGCCACAAAATTTTAATTCAGCTGTAAGCGCTCTTAGAATAGTTGCTAAGTGGGAAAGATCTATAATGTGGTTTAAAACACCTGCAGTTGCTAATACATTGACTACTTTATTAAAAAAAGTGTGCAAGTACATTAAAGGCTGAATGCATAAAAAAGCAAGATTATAAGAGAAAACAAGCTGTTGATGATTTTCTTGTTTTATGGCATGAAGAAGTTCCGACTGTAATAAATAGAAAAGCTGTAGAAGATCAAATAAAATATAAACGACAAAAGAAAGTTATTATTCCATCAAAACAAGACATTAAATTACTATATGATTATTTGAGAAAACAATGTGAAACTTCTCTTTATACTTTAGAAAAAGAATTTGATTTATCATCATGGAAAATCTTAACTGAGTGTACATTAATCTTGGTTTAAATATTTAATCGCAGAAAAGCGGGTGAAATCGAAAGACTTACAATGACAGATTAAAAATCAGGAAATTTTGGATAAGAATGTAAATCCCGATCTTTATGAAAAACTCTCTAAAGAATCTCAACAATACGCAAAAAGATTTGCACGAATAACTATTCGCGGCAAATTAGGTAGAACTGTTTTACTCGACGCAATTGTAATAAAATCTATAGATACGATTCTTAAATATCGTAAACGAGCTGGAGTAAAATCTAATAACGAATATATCTTTAGTGTTCCAAATGCAAGTAAATTAAAAAAAAATATTTAAGAGCCTGTCCTCTTATAAGAAAATTTTCTCGTGAATGTGGTGCAACTATTCCATCTTCTTTACGGGGAACTATGCTTCGAAAACAAATTGTTACTTATACTGCAATGTTAAATATTGAAGATACTCAAGTCGATAATCTCGCTAATTTTATGGGGTATGCCAAAGAAATACACAAAAGTATTTATCGAATACCGGTTCCTGTAAGAGAAATGATGGATGTATCTCGATTATTGGAAGCAGCAATGGGAAATGACTTAAATGAAAACGAGAATGAAGACTGTAATAATATCTCTGACACTGACAGTGTATCGCAATTAAGCGTCACTTCCGAAGAGGTTGCGCAAAGAAATATTTATATACCAGAATCGGATAATAATAATAACACCGAGGGTTCTTCTATGCAAATAGGTCTTCTTATGAATCTCATAATAGTGAGTTTTCTTGTTGTTTTTCTAATCAAAATATTTAATCATATTTAATCAATATAGATTTAGTAAATTTTATTTTATTTATTTTTCTAATTTGTAATTTGTAATTTAATGTACTTTTTATTATTTTATAATTTAATTAGATTGATTTCTTTATTTCACCTAGCTTCTCAATGTAACAAAGAAAATTTGGAATGGAATGAACAAAGAAAACAAACTCGTAAACGTCGTAGCAGTGAGTCTTATTATTTATATTTATTTAATAAGTATTAAGTAAATTTTTTATCCGTTTTTTATAATTTTGGAATTGTATATTTTTTATTATTTTAATTATATTAATTTTCTTTTCATTTAATTCAGCTTCGCGTATGGAAAAACAAAACGTATAAGATGGAGTGAGGAAGAAAAGAATGCAATTTCAAAACATTTTGGCAACATTTTTACATTATCACAATTACCATCCCTTAAGGATTGTCAAAACGCAATTAATAAATGTAAATGTTTAAAGAAGAGACAACCTCAACATATAAAATCGTGGATTGATAATCAACGAAGAGCTGACACTCGTCATGAGGCATATCAGATTTTCAAAAATTGAAGTGATCTTATTTGCTTTCTGAAGTTACTATATACACTACTCTTTCATGTTTCATATATTAATATTTTCTTTTTATGTTATTTTCTCCTTTTATTTTTCCTTGTTTATCGTTTTTTCGCCTCTAATATTTAAAATTTTTTTTTCTATTTTCATTATTTCGATTTTCTTCATTTTTTTTTACTGATTCTTCTTATTATCTCTTTTTCTTTTTCTACTTTTCTGTCACTTTTTTTTTAAATTATCCTAACGCAAAACTAATTAAGTATAGAATATGTATTAATTTCATTCAATATTTTAATTTTAAGAAACTTTAATTTTTACAAAGGAACAATTATTAAAATTAATATCAAAGATACAAGCATTAAATAATATTATCAGCATAGAAACTATACGAATATCAAAAGTAAAATAATTGGTTACATAATAGTTTTAAGTACATAACGTATTTTACATCAAATTAAAGTTAAAAATATTTTGAATAAAAGAATTTATTTTTTTATAATTATATTTGCATATTTTTGTTTTAGTTACTTAGTTTAGTTACTTAGCTTAAGTTATTGTAAACATCGCAATAGTACTTTAAGTAATTGTGATATTTGATTTAAGTAATTGTTTTATGTACTGTTGTAGAATAGAATAGAATAGAATATCTTTATTGTTCCCCAAAGGGGTTACAAATATTTACATCCCTTAGCTTATCACATACATTTCCTTAATCTAACTTATACTACTTAAACTACTTAACCTAACTTATGCTATCCTTATTCTATCTTTCCTTCCTGCCTATACACACACACACGCTAAATTCCTAACCCTTCTTAATCTATTTTGGACCTCCGCTTCCGGTTTTTAATCCTTTACTTCACCTTCTCTCCTCCTTCCTTCCTTTCTCAATCACTCTCTCTCATTCTTTCACTCCCTCTCTTCCTCCCCTTCCCTCCCCTCTGCCTTATCCTCCCTTCTCCTCAATACTTCCTTCATCCATTCTTCCCCCTCCCCTTCCTCTCCTAATATTCTTTCCACCGCCTCTTGCCAGCTTTCCTCCCCCTCTCCTTCTCCTCTCCCGCATCCCTCCCATACATGTTCCCATGTCTCTCTCTCCCTATTACACCCTACATACTTTTTTCTCTTCATTTTCCCAATACCTACTTTCCCTCATTTCATTACCTAGCCTAAATCTTGTCACCCTTCCCCACCTCCTCTCCGACCAACCCTTTTTTAAATACTTTGGTATTCCCTCACTCTTTATTCTCTTGTACCATCTATTAAACCTCGACTCCTCTATTCTTTCTTTTCTCTCCTCCCTCTGTAATTCCTTGTCTTTCCTTTCCACTTCCTCATACTCTATCATCCCTCCCTCTCCCTCTCTATTCCATGCCAATTCCTCTAGCCCTTTTTCACTGAAATATCTCTCTCTTTCCTTCTCCCATTCCGATACTCCTCTCTCCTTTTTTGATCTTTTCTTGATTTCTTCCAAACACTCCTTCGCTAAACCCCCTCCTTTCCCTTCTTCTAGTCTTTTTTCGAAATTCCATGCTCTTCTTGCCGCCCTACTTCTAAGTTTATCTCTTTTTAATTCCTCCCTTACCATATATCCTGGTGTTCTCCTGTCTACTCCTAGTAACCACTTTAAGAATCTTTCTTCTACCTTCTCTACTCTATCCCTCTCCTTCCAGCCCCATACCTCCGCTCCATAACTTAACACCGTCCAAACTAATACATCAAAAAGCCAGATCCTCTTCCCTATATCTTTTCCAAATTTTCTCTTTCCTATACTTCATACTTGCCCCATAATTCCCACCGCCTTCCTTACCCTGTCTTTTACATGCCCTTCCTGTCTACCATTTGCCTGAAACACGTATCCTAAATACTTTATTTCTTTAACCTCCTCTATCTTCTTCCCTTTCCACATCCACTTTACTCTTTTTCTCCTACCCCCTCCCTTTCTAAATACCATGACCTTTGTTTTCAATACGTTCACCTCCAGTCTCTTATTGTCCATATATCTTTCCGTCCTTGCTAACATTGCCCTCATCTCATCTTCCTCTTCCGCTAACAGCACTATATCGTCTGCATATGCCATGGAGAATATCTTCCCCTCTCCCAACTTAACTCCACCCCAAATTCCCCTGGCAATTTCCTCCTCCATATCTGCTATTACTATGTTAAATAACACCGGACTTAATGGGCAACCCTGTCTCACTCCTCTACCCGTCCAGAATTCTTCACTTATTTCCTCTCCTATCCTCACTCTACTCTTTGTCTCCCCTATCACCTCTTCTATCCTTTCTATCAGTCCCTCTCTAACCCCTCTTTCCCTTAAGACTCTTACCAGCACTCCCCTGTCTACTGAGTCAAAAGCCGCTTTCAAGTCTATAAACACACTTACTAATTTCTTTTTCTCCCTACTAATCTGTCTTTGCGCCAGATAATTCAATACATATATATTGTCCATCACCCCTCTTCCCTTTCTAAATCCTGTCTGATTCTCTGGTATTATACCTTTCTCTTCTACTTCCTCTCTTAACCTTTCTGCCAGAATCGATGTGTATATTTTATACAGCGTTGACATAAGCGTCACTCCTCTATAATCCGTTACTTTATCTCCTTCTCCTTTTTTCACAATCGGTGCTATTATCCCTTCCTTCCATCCCTCTGGCCATCCCTCTCCTCTCCATACCTTATTACACGTTTCCCATACCCATTTTCTTATATCTTCTCCCCCGTATCTCCATACTTCATTTGGTATATTATCCAACCCCATAGCTTTGTTTAACCTTAAATTACTCATAATCCTATTTATTTCTTCCCACTCTATTTCCCTTTCCATCTCTCTTCTATTCCTTCCCCCTCTTCCTCTCCGAACTCTTTCTTCTACTCCTCCTAATAACCCCATAAAATACTCCTTCCATTCCTTCATCTGTATCCCTTCCTCTACTCCTTTCCTTTTCCTCCTCTTCCTATTAACTATCTCCCATACTTTACTTTCCGTTCTCGCCTCTCCTGCTTCCCTTATTAATCTCTCTCCCTCCTCTTTCTTTTTCCTTTCACACATCTCCTTGTATTCTCTCTTTTCCTCTCTATACCTTCCTCTCTCTTCTTCTCCTCTCCTCCATTTCCTCAACTTCAGCCTTACTTCCTTCTTTTTCTCTATACACTCCTTATCCCACCCCCCCTTTCTTTTCTCTTCCTTTCCTTCCCCCTTCTCGCTCTCTTCCAAGGCCTTCTTTATCCTTTCATTCATTTTCTCTATTTCCTCTTCCGTCCCTCCTTCTTCCCCTCCTATATTTATTTCTCCTATTTCCCTCCTAAATTTCTCTCTCCCTTCCTCATTCCAAACCCCTCTCCTGCCTTTCTGCCTTCCTTTCCTTTTCTTCTTCCAACTGTCTTCCCCTTTTATCCAGCAAATCACCGGGTGATGATCCGAGTCTATGTCCTCTCCTATCTCTAATCTTTCTATTTTTTCCCATATCCCTTCATTTCCTAATACATAATCTATTACCGTGTTTCCCCTCCCCCCAGTATACGTGTATTCTCCTTTTTCATCTCCTTTTATATTCCCAATTATTATACTCCATCCAGTTTCCTCTAGCACCTCTACCAATCTCCTCCCTTCCCTATTACTCTTCTTATCTTTGGAGTTTCTATTCTTTCCAATTTCCTCCTCCTCCCCCAAATTTACCCTTCCTCCCATTTCTCCAGTTCTGGCATTAAAGTCACCTCCTATTATTATTTTCCTTCCTTCCTCCTCTCTCTCTTCCATCCACTTCTGTAAACCCTCTATCTTCCTCTCTAAGTCCTCGTTCACATATACTCCCACTATTCTCCATTCCTCCCCTCCTCTTTTCAATGTCCCCGTTATCATCCCTTCCTCCGTCATTTCAATTTCTCCTATCTCCATTTCCCTTTCCCTTCTTATCCCCATTATCATTCCTCCCATTGCTCTTCCTTTTTTATTCTTTCTACTCGCGTATTGTACCCCCCATTTAAAACCCTTCTGTAATTTGTTTTTTACTCCCCTCCATCCTTTCTCGTCCACCCATGTCTCCATGAGTACTATGACATCCCACTCTCCAATCCTATCCCAAAAACCCTTATCTTTGTTTTTTAAACCT
The DNA here is from genome assembly GCF_030449975.1 of Polyergus mexicanus. Taxonomy (NCBI): domain Eukaryota; kingdom Metazoa; phylum Arthropoda; class Insecta; order Hymenoptera; family Formicidae; genus Polyergus; species Polyergus mexicanus. The sequence continues at coordinate 4,636,843 of NW_027223330.1, forward strand.
GCTACATTCCAGAAAGCCATCTTCCATATCTCTTCCTTCTTACCGCCCCCCCACGTCTCTCTGTTCCCCCTCTCCTCTCCTTCCCTCCCCTTATTACTCTCCCACTTGTCCTCCCCTCCCTCTCCCCTGTCTCTATTACTAGTCCCCTCTCAACTACCTTCCCCCTTATTCCCCCTGTCTCTCTCTCCTATAACCTACTCTCTCCCCCTTCACTTCCCCTCTTTCACTTTTCAATACTTCCTCTTCCTTATTCCATTTCCACCATTTGCCATCTATTTGCAATCCCCCATTACCTATCCGTACCCTCCTTCCTTCTCCTTCCTCTTTCCTGGCTATCTCCCTGAGCCTCCATCTAACCTTTCTTTCCTCCCATGTTAAATCATCCTCTATCCTTTCCTCTCTTCCCCTCAACTTTTTCTTATTCTCCATAACTTGTCTTTTCTGTTCCATGCTCCCTAACGTCACTACCGCCATTCCTCTCTCTCCTTCCGTCATTATTCCAATTCTTTTCACACTCTCTATTTTTATATTTACTCCTAGCATTTCCAAGATCTTTTCTACTCTTCCTCTTACGTCTCCTTTTTCCACTTCTACTCTCCTAATTACTATATTTCTCTTTCTATTCTCTCGTTCCTTCCGCTCTAATTTTCTTTCTATTACCTTTATTTTTGTTTCTAATTCACCTTCTCCTACTACCCCTGCTCCCTCCTTGCCCTCCTCTCCAACTCTTTCTTTCCCTTCCTTTATCCATTTTTCTAATTTCCTTTCCAGATTTTCTATCCTTCCTCTCATTTCCCTTCTCTCTTCCTCCCATTCCCTCTCCCTCTCTCTAAATTCCTCCCTTATCTTTTCCAATTCCTTTTTTATCCCTTCTCCTTGCCCCACTAAACCATCTTTGATCTCTCTTAAATCCTCTCTTATCTCTTCTCCTAGCAATTTTACCCCTGTTATTATGTCCTTTCTTAATTCCTCCCTCAATTGCCTCTCCCATCCCTCTCTATCCTCCTCCTTTCTCTCCCCCATTGCTTTTGGTGATCTTACTATGATTTTACTTGATCTAAAAATAGACTCCTCTCCTTCCTTATCCTCTCTCTCTCTCTCTTCTTCTTCAAAAACTCTGATATATCTCCTACACTTCCTTTTCTCTCTTTCGATTGTTTTATCCCACCTTTCTCCATTCTCCCCTGCTTATCTCTCCTTGTTTCCCTTTTTCCACTTCTTGTTTTGTTTCCTTTTCTCTACCTATACTCTCCTTCTCTTCTCTATTTGACTGTCTTTGTTTCCCCTCTATCTACTCTCTTTGCTTCGTGCTCTGCCGCTCACTAGCGCTACCCCCACTTTTCCCTATCGCGCGCTGTTTCCCTAGCGCTCCGTCGCGTCTACCGCTCTACCTATTCTATACTCCGTGCCCACTCGCCCTTAACCGCCAGCTCGTAAATGCCCTTTTATTCCCTTCCCTTCTCACTCCCAGTTCTCCCTTCACTCCCTCACTCGCTCTTTCACCTCCACTCGCTCTCACTCAACCCTTCTCTCTCGTCGCCCCTCTAATTCTCCTCTCAACCACCGTCAAACAGCACCTTCCACATACACACGTGTCACACTCTACGTACCGGAAACGGAAGTCATGTACTGTTGTATGTCATGCAATATTTTTTTTATTAAAATGTTCTATTAGAATGTTATATTTAAATTTAAATTAAGATTGCTATTAAAACATTTTTCTTTACAACTTCATTCTTGATGTATAATTTCTTTCATTAATCCTTAACATAAATAAAATACTAATAACACACTTTTATTTATTAAATTAAAAACAAATTTTTATTTAGATTTAAATATATATTAATTATTTACTGTTTATTCATACATTAATACCAAACCAATAATATATAGAATACTTTAATGCAATATAAAAATATTTCTATGTTATAGACTAAGAAAATATAAACAGTAGTAATTGGATGTATATATTTAACACAATATAAAATAAGAAATGATAAAAAAACATTACATATTATAACAAGCTAACATATTAAAAAATATTGCAAGGTAATATGATCATTATCATTCCAATAATAATTTAATTATAACATGCATAATAAAATATGCTATCTTAAGTCTTATTCGACGTATTTTATGATTCCGAAGTATGTAAAATGTACAAAATAAAATTATGTCATGTACATATTTAAAATTTTAAAAATTAAAAATTAAAATAATTAAATAATAATATTGATATGACAAAAAAGTTTTTAGTTTTGATAATAAATAAATATAATTTATTTGCAGAAAATTAATATCACGCTAGCTCTTAGATGTAAACAATTATTTCAATTTAATATGCGGAATATAGTTAATTATAAAGAAGATTTCAAGTTTAAATACGTGTATTTCATGGAGAATAAGAATTTCCTATTAATATGAGAACTGTCTAGAAAATATTCGTTTATTATATATATAAGATTTTTCATATATTAACCGTAACTTTGAGCAAATATACAAATAAATATAATAAATGGATACTTCGGAGACAGGTCCTAAATTATGCAAATCCTATACAATCCTATATAAAATAGAAATTTATATACAGGGGTGTCCGAGAAAAGTACCTCTATCATTTTGCGATTTTCGCAATAATTAATGAGAAATTAATTAAAGAAAATCAGCCAATCTTCGTGCCAATATAAGAAAAGACAATCTAGGCTTACGTCGTTAATAAGCATGCGGCAAAATAAAAACAGTCTAATGTTACATAGTTGCTTGGTGCACGACAGAGCGGAGAGGAGCGCTTTACAAAAACAATAGCTGTACGAGTAACGCATCATGCTGAACCTCGAGTCAGCTGTCTCTTCTCGACGCGCGGTTGTAGTCACGCAAATTGGCTGATTATTTTTAATTTATGTCTCATTAATTATTGCGAATATCACAAGATAATAAAGAATTTTTCTACTTAGTTTAACACGCTTTACATGTACGTGAAAGGTGATTCACGAATTATCGAATAGCCTGTATATATATATCCTCAAAATATGCAATTGATATAAAGAAAAGTTCAAACTTCATCCGTACTTTGTGAACACAATATAAATTTCCATCATATATAAGAATCGCATAATATGGGAACGGTTTCCAAAATATTCGTTTATTATACAGAGTGTCGCACAACTTTCGTACAATAATTTACTAATGCATTCTAAAAAGTGAAGTAAAAAATTTTAATACAAAAATGTTGAGGCAATAGTTTTTGAATTATAAGCGATCAAATTTGCCAATGATATCGCATAAAACTAATGCGACCCATAACTAAACATACGCGTACCGATCTGTCATCTGTTATTGATTTTTTCAAACAACAAAATAAAATCAGCTGTGCCGCAAAAATTAATATCACACTGACTTGAAAAAAAACATGTATGTATAGTTACAAGCCTGACCGCGCGAGTTCTTTGCGGTATCATTGGCAAACTTTGATCAATTATAACTCAAAAATTATTGCAGCCTCAACATTTTTGTATTAGAATTTTTTACTCTATTTTTACCTCTAGAATACATTAATAAATTATTTTATGGATTTTATATGAGATATTCAACATATATAAGATCTTTCATATATTTACCGCATACTTTAAGGACAAATGTATATACAATAATAAACGGATACTTTGGAGACAGATCCCAAATTATGCAACTCCTATATAAAATAGAAATTTATATACGTATTTTCTCAAAGTAAGAAATTAATATAAAGAAGACTTTAAATTTAAATATATATTTTGTGAATAGAATAAAAATTTCTATTACATAGGAGAATCGCATATTTTGGGAACTGTCTCCGAAGTATCTGTTCATTATATATATATATTAATTCTGAAAGTATACTGTTAATATAAGAAAGACCTCAAATTTAAACGCATGTTTTGAGGAGAGGATAAAATTTTCCGTCATATATGTAAATCGCATAATTTTGGGATTGTCTCCGAAGTATTTGCTTATTATATATATATTTCAGTCCTCAAAGTATGCATTGTATATAAGAAACCTATATAATTTTAAAATTATTGACTTATAAATAAGTTTATAAATTGGGATATGTTATTGAGGTTGTATTACACTTACACACATTTATAACTAAAATCTAAGGGGTCTCTAAGTATACGCTTGACATATAAATATATATATATATATATATATATATATATATATATATGCACATCATAACAAAATCAAAAGAGACAATATGAACAATGTTATATAATTGTGTTCAAAATATGTATGCGACACAGACATCTGTGTTCTAAAATTTCTTGTACAAGATAGAGCAGTAGAAATATAACATTTTTTTTGTCTCTACATATTTAATACAACGCGAAAAGCTTGAATTTTATTGCTCTGTCTCAAAGATGCATATCTCTCTGACTCTAATTATTCAATGTAATACTATCGATAATGTAACTATAAAGCGTTGGTAGTATACCGACATTTTTAGTTACGTTTAGATGAGGGCGCTAACCCATCGGAGTTCGGCCGTCGCTCCGGCATCCTCTTAAGGCGTATTGTCTTCCAAGTATATGAACCGCACGACGAGGCTCGGATGAAATGCTAAGAAATAATAAAATATTATTTATAAAAATATTTAAAAAGTAAAAATATTTAAAAGTATAAAATTCTTTAAGTTAATTAAACTTACTTGTTACATTTCTTCTTCTTACACGGTGAAATTTCGTCAGCATCCTGAATCGGAATGTAATAATTCATACGGCTTCCTTCAGTAAGATACCCTTTTATATGAACCTTTCACACAAGTGGTCGATGCAATACTGAATGTATTGAACATATTTAAAATATGTATTAGCGTTGCAAAATTGCAATGTAATGGAGATTATTGCTGACACGATATTTTTTTTATTCAAGCGCCGATATACGGCTGCTTCGCGATGCCATCACTCCCAGGTGGAGATTTAACCAAATACACGTAAAAATGCAACGTAATATAGAATTTTCAAGCGCTAATGTGCGGCTGCTTCGCGATGATATCATCCATTGATATCAGAATTAAAATAGGCGTGTCAAAATATGATAAAACCTTGAAATATAAGAATAATTATCAAGGTTAAATTGTGCCAATACAGGGTGTTTCAGAACAACCTTCTATCCTTAAAATGACGTATTCCTGATACAATTCTAAGACAATTTTTCCTTTAACAAAATTCGAATTGAAGCTTAATTTTTGAGTTATATGCAAAAATAGTTAGCAAATCACGCGTCGAGTACAGAAGACAAGCAGGAGCGACGCAACGCGCCGTAGCTGACCGTCCGACGCGTGATTACCATCACATGAGTCGCTAATTATTTTATCTTATAACATAAAATTATGCTTTAAATAACATTTTGGCAAAGAAGAAAATGTCTTAGAATTACGTCAGGAATACGTATTTCTTAAAATAACGATACTTTAGCAAAAGTTGTTCCGGATCGCCGCTCGTCGGACGCTGCAATCAGCTTGCTACACGCGATGTGTGTATGGCAGAGTGTGTGCGTAAAAAGAAAGAAGAGACAGATAGAGAGAGAGGGGGGAGGGTGAAGGAGGGAGGGAGGGAGATAGAGAGAGAAGGGAGAGAGAGGGATTGATTGATTGATTGATCTTTATTAGCTTTCTCAGCTATTTGTAATACAAATCTAGTTTGCATTAATTACAATATACTCCTTTAACATTCGCTTAAACGGCACAATTCTTTCATTCCGCTTTATTTCAGCTGGCAAGGCGTTATACATTTTCATTCCTTCGTAAAACATACTCTTTTGCGCACTCCTTGTTCTGCGATATTTTATTGCAATATCCCCAGCTTGTCGTGTTTGCCTTTCACTCTCATTTCCCACAATTTCTAACCTATTTCTTAATTGCTCCGGTAACATGTTCCTTAAAATCTTAAAAATAAATATACACACATTATAATATAGCCTCTGTTTTATGGACATAAACTGCAGCGCTTGCAGCATACGCTCCACTTTGGTATGTCTATCACATTGCAATATGATCCTCATGGCTCGGTTTTGTGCTTTTTGCAATTTACTCAGCTGTGTTTCTCCCATATCAATTAACAGCGTCGCACAATACTCAAAGTGAGGTGCTATAATTGTCTTATATACAATACATCTAGTGTATGCCGATATATAATTACCTATTCTATTCAAAAAACTCGTTTTTTTCCCTATTTTCTTTAGCATTTAATCACAGTGGTCCTTAAATCGTAGTCTATCGTCAATAATTATGCCTAGGTATTTCATTATTTCCACACGTTCAATCTCAGTTCTATCCAAACATTTCAATGTTATATTACCTCGCAGTTCTTTTTTTATACTTCTAACAATCATATATTTCGTTTTTCCTGCATTCATTTTTAACTTATTTATATTCATCCACTCTTCTACTATAGTAAATGCCATATTCATTTTGCCCTCTAATTCCGCGCTGCTTTCTCCAGTTACATATATTAACGTATCATCTGCAAACATTTTTATACTACATCCTTCTGGACAGATTTTTATTATATCATTTATATATACTATAAATAATAAAAGTCCTAATACAGATCCTTATCGGTACTCCATATTCTGTGGTCATTAATTTAGACCATTTATTATTAAATTGAACCTGCTGTGTTCTATCCTTTAAATATGATCTTAACCATTCTATAACCATTCCCCTAATTCCATATTGATATAATTTCTCTAATAATCTTTCTCTATCTATTGTTTCAAAGGCTCGCTTAAGATCCATGAAAATTACCCCTACCATTTTTGCCTCACTAACTATCAATTTCCATTCATCAATGACTGTTTGAATCGCTGTTTCACACGAATACTGTTTTCTAAAGCCCGACTGATGTACTGTTATAATATGGTACAATTATCTTCCAAATACGTTTCAATTTGCTTTTTAACTACTAATTCTAACACTTTTTCAAATATTGGTAACATATTTATAGGCCTAAATTCACTTGCTTTTCTAGCTTTTTCTATTTTTGGGATCGGTATTATTGTAGACGTTTTCCAACCTTTTGGACAGCAACCTTCCTTCAAAGAATTATTTATTATATCAACAAATTCCTTTTTTATTACGCAATATACTGCCTTTAATATATCGCTAGTTATTCCCTCCTCTGTACCTTTCTTTTTCCGTAGTCTCATAACAATTTCCTGTAAATGCTCTATACTAATCATTTCAAAATTTTCCATAATTCCCTCGTTTTCAATAACGTAAATAATTTTTTTACATGCATTCCCAGTTTTACTCCCATTTATAGATTTTACTATACTATTAATATTGTATATAATATAAATTAAATTTATCTGCTATATTGCATCCTTCAGTGCTGTCTAATATTTCAAAATCTATATTCTCTACTTCCCTCTTACCTCCTGGTTCGCCTCTAATTATTTCTTTTAGTGTTTTGCACATAGATGTAGGATTTTCTTTATTAAGATCTATCATATTTTCATAATATTCTTTCTTCTTTGTCTTAATTAATTTAACTACTGTATTTCTTTCAATTTTAAATTGCAACCAATTTTATTCCGTGTCAACATACAATGCCTTCCTATATGCCTCATCCCTTTTAGCCGCTGCTTCTCTTATTTCATCCGAAAACCACTTTTTCCCTTCCCATATTCTCGGAATTCTAAAATTTTTTCTAGGTGCTGTAGCGTCCAACGCATTTACTATACTATCAACAAATTTCTTCGCTCTCACACTGATATTCATATTTTGGTTTTTCTCTAAATTATTTTCCACTAATTTAATAAATTCATCTATATTAAACTCTCTATAATTCCTAACACTAAGTTCTCTGTATTTATTATCAAATTTATTCGCATTCAGTTCAACTTTTAGCCACGCATGGTCCGTTATTTTAGGTTCATGCATTACCTGCATTTTTATTTTATTATTAGCAAAAATTAAATCTATAATTGTTTTACTATCTTTCGTAATTCTCGTCGGTTTATTTACATATTGTTTCATGCCTAAGCACAACATTGTCGTTTGTAACTTCCTTGTATAAAACGAATCTAACATAATATCTATATTAAAGTTTCCTATTACCATACATTCTCCCCGTATTATTAACTCTTCTATTATATCCTCCATGAAATCACCATGCGATGCACTCGGTGAATGATATATTACCATTATTATTCCTCTATACAATTTTTCTTTTACCTCAATCGCAGCACCAACAATTCGATTCTAATTTTTTTACTAATACTATTTCATATTTAACAGCATCCCTTATATATAAAACAACCCCTCCTGTATTTCTATTTTCAGCATCGCATCTAATTATACTATAACCTGGTACGTTCACTTCACTGTCTTCAATTTCAGCAGTCAATCTTGTCTCTGATAACGCTATAAATGCCGGATTTACTTTCTTCATAATCTGATGTTGTATCTCATCTTTATGCGCCATCAAACTTTGCGCGTTTGTATACAATATTATTTCTGCTTCCTTCTGTAGTTACTATTTCGCATCTTCCCAGCCGGCTCTTCTCTTCTCCTCCTGTATCGCCCTTTTAAATGTTGGACATTCTGGGCTAAGGGCGTCGTGTTCATCACTTATCTTCAGGCTGTATGTTCGAATTTTAAACATACAATTTACACATTTTTTCTTTGTTGCCGTACATTCAATTGCTTTATGATTTCCCGCACATTTATGGCATGTTTCATCTCGCGTACAATTTTTTCCAATATGATAGTATCCCCAGCATTTAAAGCATCTTTTAACATTAATATGATTGAATATAGGACATTTTCTCCATCCTACATTTAGTTTCTCTTTTTTTCAACATCAATTCATGCGTTTCTTCATCTACTTCAATTATTATCGAACCTTCTTTTTTTTCTTTTCTTCTAAGTTGATTATTATCATTTCTTTTTTCTTTAACTATTTTCTTCACTATTCGCATTTGGAATCCATCATTTATTGCATCAATTCTATTCTGCTTCTTGATTGTAGTTATTAAGTCATCATCATCCAATCTCATTTCTTCTTCGCTGACATTGATAATTTTTATTTTAGGCCTCATCTGCGGTGATTCCGTAACTTTGAAATTTTCTCCTAGTTTGTCCTGCACTGTGGCTTTCAACGTTTTCATTTCTTCTCCAGTTTCACAACCCATGATCACTGTCCCCTTGCTTCCTTTTTTTAGCTTCGTTATTCCCATCGTCATGTTTTTGATATCTATCTTTTCTTTTATCAATTTTTTTGTAACTTTACTCTTTTGTTGAATCTTGGGTTTGATAATTATAACATTCTCTTTCTTTTTCTCTTTAACCGCTTCACTATAACTCCTTTGTATTCCTCCTGTTGATCCACCTACTTCTCCCTGTATCATTCTTTTCAACTCTTCTAGCAGTTCCTGCTTAACATTTCCCAATTCTTCTCGAAGTATTTCCTTGACCATCATTTTAATTTCCTTCTTACATGCTGTTTCATCTTTTATTTCTTTTACAATTTTTACCAGCCAATCTATTTTTACGTCACTAATCGATGATCCACTCGCTCCTGATATTCTATTTCCACTACTTAGCATCGTAAACGAATCTGTAGATCCTGTAGATCCTAGCTTGTCCCTGCCGCCCCCGGCCACTGCCGATGCCTTCTTCATGTCTGCTTCACTTTCAATTGTAAATCTGTCAAATGGGCCAAAACACGGTACCAATTCTTGATTTTTATCGTAAATCCTATGCTTGTTTACACATCCTGGATGGGAAAACAGCTTAATACGATTCACCAGATAGCAAGACTTGCATGTCACCACCTGATTTTTTATTGTCTTTTTACATGCCGAGCATCGATATTCAGCATATTCATTGTCCATGCCGATAATTATCGGCCGAAACCGCTAATATCAGCGTAAGCGATCAGTCACCTCTGTTCCACTGTCACACGTCAGCACTTTTGTGTCCACCTTTAATGTCTACCTGTCGTGTGAGACTTTAGTGTCCCAGACAGGAAATGCACTTCTGCAAATGCACGCCCACAAATCAGCATATCCCGGCTAGATAACACTCATGGCTAATGCCAGTCTATGCCGTTATGACTTGAATAACTTTCTATCACTCCCCGTAACTATTTAACCGTTTAAAAGTTATTACTTTTGCAGAGCGATGTTTGACACGTCTTCTCCACTGAGAGAGAGAGAGAGAGAGAGAGAGAGAGGAAGAGAAAGGGAAGGAGGGAATAAGGGAGAGACGTTTATACACACGCACGCACGTACGCATACACTTTTTTCTCGCTCTCTTTCTCTCTTTTACACAACACTCATATACTCTCTCATTCGATCACTCATTCACGCACTCATTCACTCACCTGTTCACTCACAGAGTAGCGAATCTTCATACTACGTATTGTCGTTAACTGCTGCACAATTATTATTTAGCGACGGACCGCGGAGACTGCGCGATCACATTGTTATATTGCCTAGCGACGCGAGAAACGCGACATGTACCATGTACCGTGCCAGTTACGACGTGCGTGTGGCGCGTGATTGACGCGAGATAAGACGAACTATCTTCTAAAACTTTCGCATTACGAATGCGGCAGAAAATATGAAACGGAAACGTCCTTAAAAAAATTAATTATTTATCATAATTAATAACTATTTCTAATTATAATAAATAACTATTATTTTAAAAAGCATGTATTATAAGTTATTACGTTTTCGAAATTATTGCATTCACGATGCGAAAGTTTCAATCAATCACAAAATCGCAAGAATAATGTAATTAATAAATTACACTTGGGAAAATTTATTTTTATTCTGCTCAAATTAGATGTTCCAACGTTAAAATGTATTGGTCACTTTGAAAAGAGCGGATCGATAAAAAAAAAATTTAGTGCAGATGCCCGCCATTCATCCTAATGCAAGCTCTCATGCGTTTTAATAAATTTCTTTGGATGTTCTCCATTACTTCTTCGTCGATATGTCATTGTCAGATAGCATGTCGTAATCTTGTCTCAAGCTCTTCGGTATTTTCGGAAAGCGTTTTATAAATTACTTCCTTACAATATCTCCATAAGAAGAAATCCAGAGGATTGAGATCCAGAGATCTTGCGGGCCAACGTATCGGGCCGTATCGATCCATCCAGCGTCCGGGAAAATGCTCGTTTAAATAATTTGTAACGATCCTGGCATTGTGTGGCTCAGCACCGTCTTGTTAAAAGACAATTTCGTTTTTTTCAAATAATGGCATATCTTCTAGAAAATCTGGTAGACTTTCTGTTAAGAAATCGATGTAAGTTCTTCCAGTTAAAATATCTGGAAGAATAACTGAACCAAGTATTTCAGTGCCTCTTATTCCAGCCCTCATGTTAATCTTCTAATGAGTTTGAAAATTTCGAAGTCGCGTGACTGGGATTTTTCTCGCTCCAAAAGTGCATATTATGCACATTAAAAATTCCTTCCTGTGTAAATAGCGATTCATCGCTGAATATCATACGAGAGGAATATCTGGAATCTCGATCGGTTTTGCAAAAAATTTTCGCAAAACGTTCGTCTTGCGGGGTAATCTGCTAATCGTAAATGTTGCACTCGTGTATAATGAAACGCGTGCAACTTTTCTTGTTTTAATATTCTTTGTACGGTTGCATAAGATAAATCATGTTTTCGAGCAACTATCCGAATACTCGTTTCGGGATTATCCTTGAAAGCACGTATGACTCTCTCCGTGTTTCGTACGTTTCTAACGTAGCGATCTCTCCCAGTGTCGTATTTGTTCGGCAGGACATTGCCAGTATCGTAAAATCTTTGAGCTGCTGCAAATATGACATGATTCGATGGATGTCTTCGGTTTGGATACAATTCGGCGTATCTTCTTGCAGCATGGTTCTGCTGCCCGTGACATTCGCCAAGTGCCATCAGCATGTCGTAGTATTCTTGACTTGTGTACGCTGTCATATCTTCTTTGCGCTTATTGATAATCGCAGATTACACGAGGTGTATACGATGTCGGAATTGAAGGACGCGCTCAGTCCGTATGATGACAAGCGATACGCGATATCAGGAACTACGGATACTTTACCGTGGGGGCATTATAAAATACCGCTGTAAGAAGCGAGAAAAACGTATATCGAGAATGTAATAAATATTATTCGCGTTTAATAAAATACTCCGAGAGCGCGATATAAGAGAATAACGAGCGCATGTCTCGCGAGAATATTTATAAACGAACGCGAAGATCGAACTCGCGAGATCGCGCGTTTTTTCGCGAGTGCTTCGTAATTTTGCGAGACGCGCGTTCGCCATTCTATCTATTGCACTTTCGAGGGCGCTTTTTAAAATGTTTAAACTTTGATAGTTTATCGTTTGTATTATATAACAGTTTATTTTATAAATAACAACAGTTTATTTTATAAATGATATAGATTATTGTATAAATGATATAGATTATTATATAGATAATAACACAGGTTATTGTACTTTTAACCCTTGTTGTCGAATTTCAACGTTTCCGTGTCAAGGAAAGGATTACTCATTTCGACTGATATCTCAATTGATATCTCTAAATTTCAAATCAAAGAATACAAGTTTTACATCACTGGCTTGTATTCTTCGACTTGGAATTTCGAGATTCGGAACATTAATGGACGTTCTACGAATCGTCGCGAAGAACGCGCGATTTGCGCGAATAATATAATTTGTTTTTTATAAATAATATAATTTATATATCCGAGAATGTAATAAATATTCGCGTTTAATATAGTTTACTTTAATAAAATACTTCGAAAAATAACAAAGGCGGGCCGAGTATTTCTACATTATAAAAAATCGCGGAAACCTCCCAGTCCTATCTATAATGCATTTTAAGTCAGATCCGACAAACTATTCTAGCTCAAGATTTGTAGAGCTAGAATAACTTTTCATTCTTGCTAAAGATTTATTCACAAATCTTGAGCTAGAATAGTTTATCGGATGTACGTCAAAATCTATCACAAATAGGACTGATCAGACATTTTCATGATTCTTCTATTATGCTCTCGGAAGTATTTTATATAGAGCAACGTGAAAAAATGTTAATGCGAGTTACGACGTTAGCATAGCGACGCGACAGAGTATTTATATAGGGCGCGAGAAAGAGTACATATAAAGCTCGAAAGAGAGAACGCAGGATACGGCGGCCACGTAGCGGCGCGAGAAAGAACTCGCATAGAAAGCGAGAAAGAATCCGTATGAAACGCGAGAAAGATAGCGCAAAGAGCCCGCGATAATTTTTATTTTTCTAATGAATAATTTTATTTAATATATGTAGTTTTATTTAATAAAAATACATTTTTATCATAATACAGCTGTTTTATTTATCCAAGAATTGTGCGACTTGTCCATTCCTAGCCATTTCACGTAAACCTCGTTGCCCCTTCGACGCAGCACCTTTTCCACGAGATACACGTCAGGATCGCCGACGCGCAGCAACTCGTATTCGTAGAATCTTCCGGCGATCGGCTCGCCGCGCTAATCCTTCAACAGATACGTTACGGGATTAGTCCGTTGTATCTTAGTTATTCGAAAAATCTCAGTAGTCCAGTTGGGTGTGAAGCCTTCCTCGAAGATCGTTTTAAATTTGCTGACGCGTACCGGATCGGCTACTTTGAATTTTGCCGGAGCCGCAATCTTTATATTGCTGTACACAGTATTTAAAAGTTTATCGGCGATCGCTGGAGTAACATCGACGGGTCTCATACCTATAGCGCGATGTTTTCGCGTATTGTACTCCTTGACGAATCGAGGTAACACGTCGATCCACTTGTACGTTCCATTCAGCGTGAAGTACTTCCACATAGAGTTTTTGAGCGTGCAATTGAATCGTTCGACGATCGATGCCTTCATCACCGAGTACGTCGAGTAATGATTCATTCCGAGCTTCTCCGCGAACTTTCGCACCTCAGCGTTGTAGAATTCCTTTCCTTTGTCGGTCTGCAGATTTTTTGGACACCGCTTAGAGTCGCGCACTATCTTAGATAACGCTCGGGTAACCTCGTTCGCGTTCTTGCTCTTAAGCGGTACAGCCCACGCGTATTTGCTTAACGCATCGATAATGGTATGTAGTTGTGACCTTTGTTGAGTCTCGCGTAAGGACGCATCTCGACCACATCCGCCTGCCACAGGTCGTCGTACCCGCGCACCGCGACGCGACGACGCGGGAAGTTTCTTCTCGCGGGCGCGTGCAACTCCTCGACTAGTCTTCGTTTTTCGGCGCTCATAATTCTCTCCTTTTTCTCTCGAGAATAAAGTTGGGCGGGATCTCTCTCTCTCGAGCGGCTCGCCGCTCCCGCGAATCTTCAGTTCCCTCATTCTTCCCGATAGCTTGTCCGCGTCTCTCTTCAATCGCGACGTTGAATTTTCCAATTTTCGTATCTTCGTCTCGGATTTTGCCGCGAAATTCGCCGCGACGAGCGATTTTTGGGTTAGTTCCTGTATTATTTTACCCTGATTGAACAGTATTTTATGATTGCTCGCGCTTCTCGTCGAGGATTCCGCCGCGTTGAGCGATATCGTATTTTTCGCGGCATCGATCCGATCGCTTAAACCGTTGATTCGTTTATCCAAAGCATCGATCCGTTTACCTAGAGCGTTAGCGCTCGCTTCTGTTCTCGAAACGGAATTTTCCATGGCGTCTATTCGTTTACTCAGAGCGTCGTCGCGCGCTTTTATCCCGGAAACGAAACTCTCCGCGACGTCTATTCGTTTACCCAGAGCGTTATCGAGCTGGGCGAGTCTCGTGAACAGTAGGATGACGTCCTGCCCCGCCTCGTTCGCGTCTTTTCTCAATTGCGATGCGATTCCCTCGACGTAGCATTTGCTCGTCGCGTCGGTGTCCTCCTCAGGTTGAGCCAGGCGTTTTATCTTGCGCTCTCTCGCGTCGTACTCGATGGAAGAGCTTAGACACAGCGCATTATCGCGCACGTAATTTTGCAGAGACTCGATAGCCGAACGTAGTCTTCCGGTTCTCGCGTCGTAGCCTCGGTTTCTTAGAGGTGTGCCGAATTTGCTCACGGACATCGCGAATCCCGCGTACGACTGCGACGGTCGTCGACGCAACGGTTTGATTTATACGACCGCTCCCGTATCGCGAAGCTCTTCGATTATCGATAGAATCTCGTTTTCGTAAGCGTTGTTGCCGGCTCGACGCGAAGCGTCCAGCAATCGCAGACGATCCACTAATTCGTTCGGATCATCCCAATGAACGTAATCGATTCTATTGTTCGTGACTCGCATGGTCGACGGTACGCGACCCGCGCCCATCTTTTTCGCGCCGCTGCCGTGGATAAGCGGAGCGATAACGAATTTGTATTTGTATCCTTTATTACCTAAGACAGATTTTCTAGCGCCATGATCGCGTCTATAAGTGTTTGTTATTAACAATATACTTTTGTACGTTAATTTATCCTTTTCTGTATATATGAGACTATCGGGCGTTTTCATAAAGATTAATTCGTACAAACCGGGAGTACCGATGTATTTAATCTCATCTATGAGTATGGAATCATTCGCGTCTACGTCGAATCGCTTATCGCCGAGCATCGCGCCTTTCGCGCTGATGTAGACCCCGTAAACGTGATCGATCTCGTTCGGCGCTTCTCCCCCATATACTTTCGCCCCAACGGTCGTAGCCGACCGTGCGACATTTCGCGACGTTGAGAAATTCGTGAAGTTTGTCTAACGGGTATTTCGAGCGTCGAGGGCGACTCGAGATTCTCGGATTTGAACGCTTCCACTTCGGTTTCGTCTCGTGCGAATGGATCTCTCTCGACGGGATACTCGTTTAACGGAGTAGACACAGCGTTCAATCATCGTCGCGCTCGTATTCGTTTCGCCTTAGGTTTTTTCCAAACGGGAGTCAGCGCTTTCTCCTTCCATTTTTCCTCGACGCTCGTCGTCGCGGGCGAGGCGTCGATCGCGTCTCGCTTTATCGTCTCGCGTTTAATCTCGTCTCGCTCGGCGTGTTCGGCGATGCGCCGCAAAGGTTCGACGATCGGCTTGAAACGGCTCTCTATCGCGATCTCGTTTTCCATTTTGCTGGTCTTTAACGCTGTGTTTTTTACGAATCGACGCGCGCGTCTTAGCGATCTCTTTCGCCGTCTTCTCGCGTTCACCGATATCCGTGGAGACCATTGCGACTAACGAATCGATTCTTCTCGCTCGCGAAGAGAGCGATCGGTGCGTTTGACGTATCCGCGACGACTGATCGCTCTACGGTACAGCGAAGTCGTTAAACCCTCGTCTGTATCTGCTGGCGCGAAGCGCGCTAGCTTTGTCGATCACTAAGAAACCATACTTGTATTGCCAACACGCGCGACATAGCGCGTGAAAATTCTCGTATGACATATTCGTGTTCACGTTTTACGCGAAATTAGTGCCGTCCTGTTTAAAGAGAATCAACAGATTCACGTTATCTCGAATCAAATGCTTCGGTATTTTAGCGTACGTTTGGCATAGATAGAAACAATCGACGTTCGTGTGTCGACCCATAGCAAAGTACTCTCTAATAGTATTCTGTTTGTCGCACGCTACGTCGTCGAACACGAATATCGAATTGGGGAGCGCTTCGCTGGGCGGAATAACGTCAGAGTTATTAGAAAATGTGAAATAACCTATATCTTCCATCGGCGTTAATAAATTCTCTAAATATTGATATTTAGGCTGCTGCAACGACTTCGAGTAAACGTAAACGTTCTCGAAGCGTACGCCATGCGGGCTCTCCAACAAACCTATCAACGCGTTCGTTTTACCGCAACTAGAGGGGCCACAAATGACGCAGCGAATAGCGCTCGGTAATAGACGACCGTGTTTGCGCGCTTCCTCCGACGGTCGGGCCCTATTATCGAGGTTCGTCACCTTTATCGCGATCGGCTGCTGCACGAAGCGCATTTCTCTCGCCGCGCGCGTGCGCGATGCACTCGCGCGAAGCGGGGCGAGACCTTTTTATTTATATACGAATAAATCGCCACCGATCGCGCAGTAGTGAATCGTGCGCGGTGAATCGAGATGTTTAGCTTACAAATAGACGGTGACGATATTCTCGATTTCACCCCCGATCAGTTGCGGTTTATCCCGAAAATAATTTTGCTAAAGCACTTCGGTCGTTATGTGGAACGATTGTGGGAGAAACTGCCCGAATATATGAGTGGATCCGGAAGTGCGGCGCTACCGTCGATGTCTGGAACATTACAATCGTCCCTGGCAACGAACGCACATCGACGGTCCGGCGCCGCTCCTTAAAGATTGCGGCGAATGCAATTCGCGAAACGGCGGTACGGTGTGAGCGGTGATATCGGCGGCGCCGGCTTATTGAACAGAGCGATAAACGCGCTCCCCTTCGAACTACATATACCCAGATATCAATTTTGCGGGCTGGGTATCCGTCTCGCGAAACGACTCGCGCGAGGCAATCGAGGCGTCAATCCTCTGGACGCGGCCTGCCGCGAGCACGACGTCGCGTACTCGCGAAGCGGCGAGCTCACCGATCGACACGCCGCGCGTTTGCCGAGAGAGCGCGCGAGCGTGTTGCGGCGAGAGACTCGACTCTCGGCGAGAGAGCCGCCACGGCGGCTGTATGGATAGCTATGAAATCGAAGATGAAACTCGGAATGGGTGCGACGAAAACCAAGAGAAGGAAGAGCAAAAGGAAAACGACCGCTACGAGGAAAAGAACGCTTCCGATAGCGAAACGCGGCGGCTTCTTACCCCTACTGCCGTTATTGGGAGCTCTCGGTTCTTTAGCTGGAGAAGCAGCGGGAATCGCGAAAGCGGTGAACGATCGCAAAGCGGCGCGACAACAGCTGGAGGAGCTGCAGCGCCACGATCGCGCGATGGAGGGTCGCGGTTTATATCTCGCTCCGTACAAACGCGGGAGTGGCGCGTCCGCGACGAGACGAAGAGGAAACGCTAAAAAAAACTTCGCGTAAACAGACGCTAGAGATTCTTCCATCCGTCGGAGCAACGACGAACGAACAGTTAAATCGCGCGGCGATACTGTCGCGCGTGCCTCACTTTAGAGGCGTGTTTATGCGCAAAGCGCTTCCGTCGTGGGCGCGCCGCGACGAGAGTGGCATTGTGAATTTAGACGACGCGTCCGGACCAGGTACTCATTGGGTAGCGTACGCGAAGAAAGGGGGCGACGTGATTTACTACGACGGTTTCGGCAATCTTCGTCCTCCGCGCGAACTCGCGCGTTACCTCGGGCGCGACGCGAACATCTGGTACAATCGTCGCTCCAAGCAGACGCGCGATCAGAATATCTGCGGACAATTGAGTCTTCGATTTCTCCGAGGAGTCGATTGGAGGAATCGTCGACTATAATATCGACCGTCGTTCATCGATCGAGCGCAGTTCGATCGCTCTCGCCGATCATGTCGCTGACTCTCACTCTTTCCGGACGAAGCAGCGTTTTCGCGGCGAGTTATTTTCCGCCTCTTGATTTAAACGACGACGATTACGAGTTAGGTTTAACCAATTTCAAAACTTATAATACGATACCAAATGTAAATTCCGCGAATAATAAATTTTACTTCAATGATAACGACGAGGTTATCACGATTCCGGTGGGATCTTACGAGTTAAACGCTATAAGCGCGTATCTAAGAGCGGCGATTTGCCATAAACGAAGAGCGAGAGAGGAGAGGCGAGAGTGCGAAAACGAGGAACCGGAAACAAGCGATGACGATTACATATACAATGTTGGCGACGACTATTTCGAAGACGATGAGAATGGTGATAAGAGTGAAAGTTCTATAACGCTTCGCGGTAACGATAACACTATGAGAAGCGAGATTAAGTGCGCGTATCGAGTAAATTTCACAAAACCCGATTATATCGGTTTGCTACTGGGTTTCTCGTCTCACGTGTTACAATCGAATAAATGGTACGCGTCCGATAAGCCGATAAATATTAATAAGCCATTAACCTCATTCGGGTAGAGTGCAACGTCACGATAGGGGCGTATCACAACGACAAATCCGCGCAAACTATACACGAGTTCGCGCCTAATGTTCCACCCGGATATAAAGTGTCGGAGATCCCGACGCAGATCATTTACTTCCCGATCATCGCGCGGACCATTACCGATATAAACGTGCGCGTTGTGGATCAGAACGGAAGACTGATCGATTTTCGCGGCGAGGAGATCACGATTCGTCTGCAGCGAAAACGATAGAGAGGCGCGCGATACTCGTAGTGAACGGGTCGAACGCGAGAAACACGCCCGTCGTCGCTGTCGTGTCGCCTCTAGACGCGAAAAAGAGAAGGAAGAAGGAAGGAAGACTGACCGTCGCCAACGCGGTTTTCCTGCGCTCCTTGGGCTTCGTCGTGCCGAGGACCGCTTCTCCGTAAAAGCGGAATGTGCGACATTCTAAACATCGGCGGAGAGCCGGTCTTCGACGATCGCATCGTCAAGATCGAGGCTCACACGTACAACCCTTATGCCAATACCACGTTCAGGAATAGCGACGAGATACGAATTCCTATACAACAGCAGGATTTGTATACGTTACCTTGCGACAGTTTTCTCTACGTCGAGGGCAGACTCGAGTCGAAAGAGGCGCCGAGCGCGCAAAAGGAAGTCGCGTCAGTGACGAGACTAGTGAACAATTGCGCGGCGTTTATGTTCGAAGAGATTCGTTACGAGCTCGACGGCGTGGAAATCGATCGAAGCAGAAACGTCGGAATAACGAGCACGATCAAGAATTACGCGTCGCTGACGGTCGAGAGAGGCAAAATATTAAAAAACGCCGGATGGGACTTATCGGCGACAACTCACTTGTCGATCGGCGATTTTAACTTTTGCGTACCTTTCAACGTGCTATTAGGTTTTCGCGAAGATCACAAGCGGGTTGTGATCAACGCGCGGCACGAACTTATTCTAATACAAGCACGCAACGATAACAATTGCATTATATCGCGTGAAACGCAAGAACCTAAAATCGTTTTGTTAAAAATACAATGGCGAATGCCTCATATAGTATTAAACGACGTTAATAAATTAAGATTATTGCGCACGTTGGATAGCGGACGATACATGAGCGTCGCTTTTCGCTCGTGGGATCTCTACAAGTTTCCGCTTTTACAGAGCACGACCAAACATTCGTAGGCCGTCAAAGCGGCGACGCAGCTCGAGAAACCGCGATACGTTATCTTTGCGCTACAATCCGGAAAGAAGAACGTTCTGTTCGAGGAGCCTTCTTTATTCGACGATTGCAAACTGACTAATGTCAAGCTGTATCTTAATTCCGATTTTTATCCTTACGACGACATGAATCTAGATTTCGATAAGCGCAAAGTCGCCGTATTATACGACATGTACTCGAAATTTCGAAGAACGTACTACGGATGCGACATCGACGAAGCGCTCTTAAATCTAAATAAATTTTTAGCCCACGGCCCACTCGTAGTCATCGACTGTTCTCGACAGAACGAGTCGATCAAGAGCGCCACCGTGGACGTTCGCGTAGAGTTCGACTGCAAGGAGAACATCCCCTCTAACATCACAGCCTACTGTCTTATCATTCACGATCGAGTGGTAGGGTACAATTCGCTCACCAACGTCGTGCGCAGAATCGTGTAAGCGCGACAATATTCGAAAAAGTATGGAGAGAGAATAAAGCGCTTAAGAAGAAATCTAGGAGGGGACACTTCGAGTACCGCTAACAACGACGATAGACGCGCCGATCTTCGTCGATCTTCTAGATTTCGTAGTTAACGAGAGATTCGTCGCGAAAGAAGTAGCCGTGTTAAGAAATGGCGCGGAATTGACGCATCACATCTTTCGCCCGCCGATGTCGTGGGATCTGCTCACGAGAGCGGAAAAATCGCGAGCGTGTTGGCTGACATCGAATCATCACCAGCTGAAGTGGAACGATGGACACGTGAATTACGGGTCGATGAAGAGACACATTCGAGATGCCGTGTGTCGAGGATCTAGCCCCGATTCGACGGTGCGGATCTACGTCAAAGGTCACGAGAAGAAGAAGTGGCTGATCGAGATCTTGGGAAACATCGCCGACGATCGCGACGTAGTCGTCTCCGTCGAGACCATCGACGCCGATTACGAGGACATCGAGTCTGGAGACTCTGAACGCTTCGCGGGCCTTTCGCTGCGGATATCACGCGAAGAATTGCGCGTTAGAGCGCGTGCGAACTGCACGATTGGTGGTTCGAGCGGCGCGATCATTTACGCGATATGTGCGATTGATTCTATATTATATTACTTTATATCTATTCATTTGTATTATAAATTATATTGAATTATTGTATATTATATATAATCTATAAATTTAAGATTTATATATAATGTATCGAATCAATTATATAATCTATAAATTTAATCATGAATGTATTAGTCATACTGTCGCAAAATACACGCTATACGAACAAACCGCGTTTTTCCTTTATCGCGGCCGCGTATCCTTCCTTACGATAATAGCTCGCGCATCTCCTATTTTAAAACGTTTATACCGATGTTGGTCAGAAAGCATCCGACTGTTTGCGAAGTAGTCGAATAAAAGCGTATTTAAAATGCCGTCGCTTATTGAATTGGTTCTGTGTCGATGTCAATACAACGCAGCGTGGTGGGCGGAGGATCTGGTAATGGGGCTATTGAGAGCTCTGTTAAATCTCGTAGTATTTCAAAGAGTAATATTTATTTTATAGTAAAATTATGTTTTATATTAAAATTATGTTTTATATTATATTATGATTCGATTTAATTTATAGTATAACTATAAGAGAGACATCCAGATTCCTGGATTTTTAAATTTCGAACACCGATGACACGCGCGAATGATGCGGCGATACGAACGCGAGCTCCGCGAGGACGTGTGAGAGGACAACGGCCCCGACGGTCTCCACCTAGATCTGAGACGTCTCTTCGGGTTCGAGCCCTACGAGGAAGACGCGGCGGAAAAACCGTGGGACGAGTCCTACGAGGAAGACGCGGCGGAAGAACAGCGGGACGAGCCTCCGAGCAAGAAACCGAAAAATTAATCGCGAGTATCTTTTTAAGATTCGTAATATATTAAATATTAAATTGGTATACTAATAAAATTTCTTTTCTGTTTCAGAAGGAGCAAATATTTTTTATTATACATATTTTATTATACATATTTTATTATACATATTTTATTATATATATTTTATTATACATATTTTATTATACATATTTTATTATACATATTTTATTATACATATTGTATTATACATATTGTATTATACATATTGTATTATACATATTTTATATTAAACGTATTTTTCTAAAATAGCTTTATCTCTACATATTTTATTATACATATTTTATATTAAACGTATTTTTCTAAAATAACTTTAGTTCTACATATTTTATTATACATATTTTATATTAAACGTATTTTTCTAAAATAGCTTTATCTCTACATATTAAACGAACGCTATTTTTATCGCGAACGCGTATCCTTCCGCGATAAGAGAGTGCCGACGCTTACTACAAGAGGCGCGAAAGGATAACGCCGACGCTTACTACGAGAAGCGCGAGAGCGAGAGGATATGGGAGAAGGAAAGAGAAGCGTAAAGAATCGGTGCTTCGTTTAACATATAGCGTTTATTTGTAAAAATCACATCTTACAAATGCGCGCGCATGCGATACACGAGATATGTAAGTATGGACAAAAATCAAATTTTATTAACGCATAAAGTTACTACACGTCGAACGGCTGCGATTCGGGCTCGTAACGCACCAATCGTATATCCGCCCGCGATTTACCCGCGCCGGACCGTCGCCGGTTCGGCCTCGTCCTCCATCGGCCGCGATTCGGGCTTCTCGTCGATCGGCCGCGATTCGGGCTCCTCGCCGATCGGCCGCGATTTCGGCTCCTCGTCGATCGGCGATGCAACGACTCGCCTAACGTCGGTGTCGCGCTCGCGAAGCCGGTCGATTAACTCGGGGACGGCGAAATCGCGCTCGCGAAACTCGAACCGCTCGGGGACTCGCGCGATGTCGCGTCGGCGAGTGTCGCGCAACGCGCAATGAACGCTTTGCGCCTGCGCGAGCATAGTCCTCGTCCTGGTAATTAAATTGTAAAGCGATTCTCGCGCCGTTCTTATGCAGCCCTCTATTTCTTGTCTAAAATACAAAAGTAAAAAAGTTATTAAAAGAGTTATTAAAAGAATTATTAAAAGTATTATAAAAAATCCCGATCAAATATTTACATTAAACGCGCGATATCTATGTCTCCGTTCAACGGAAAGGCGAGTCTAAACGAATCCGGACTGTTATCGATAACACCTTGCGCCTCCACGCGCAGATCCAAGGCGAGGTCTCCCAGAACGTAGGACTTTATCGCGATTAAATCACTGTTTACATTAATCGGCCGCGTTAATTATCTGCTCGATTCGTTCCATATCGAACAGTTCGTGACCGATTTTAACTCGCGCTACTTCGCACCCCGTCATTTCGCGTTTCGTCGCCTCGTCGCTTCGCTATCTCGCGAGCGAGAATACTTTGACGCTTCTCGAAACGATCTCGCGTTTATAAAGATCGACGCGCGAATGCCGCGGTACGATTTATCGATCGCGCCGCGTCTTTCTTCCGCGACTACTCCTCTAATCGCTCGACTCGAGCGGAGACGAACGAGTAATAAAGATAGATTATAGAGGAAAATAATAAAAATAGATTTTAGAGGAAAATAATAAAAAAATAACGCGATAAGAGGAACTCGAGCGCCCGCTAGATAACACGCATCCCGAATACTCGGCGAACGTTTATCGTCGTCGGAAGAGGTACGTTTCTCTAATCGCTCGTCGAGTGTCCTTCTTAGGGGACAAACGAATAATAAAAATAGAAATAACGAAAAAGTAAAATCGCGAGAGGAACTCGAGCGTTCGCTAGATAACGCGCATTCCGAACGCTCGACCAGCGTTCGCACGTCGTCGAAAGGGGCGCGTTTCTCTAATCGAAGCGGATCGCGACTCTCCCTCGAACGAATCGTCGACGCATTTCCCCCTCTCCCACCCGCGTCAAATTCGTCGACGATAAAAATAGGCGTCTCGCGGAACACGCGAATCAATCGCGCCCGGCGTCTCTCGATAGTTTCCCGCGTCTTTCCCCGCTCCGCATGATGACTAACGCGAGGACGGCTCTTCTCGTTCTAGCGACGATGCTCGTCGCCACGACGGTCGCCGCTTCCTTCGACTCGGAGAAGATCGAGACGCTCCGTTTCCTGCGCGCGTACGGTTTTCTGAAGGACGACGGGGAATCGCTGTCGTCCGATAACGCGACGTCTCTGCATCGCGCGCTATCGCTGTTTCAGGAATACTATCAATTGTCGAGAAACGGTGCGTTAGACGCCGTTACGCTTTGCCTTATGCGCAAACCACGATGCGGTCTCGCGGACCGCACGTATAGCCCAATCGCGCAAAAATGGCCGAAAACGCGTCTCACGTGGAATTTTCAGGTGGCTAGCGAGGAAATCTCGCGAACGGTCGAAGCGGCGTTTGCGTTATGGGCGGAGAATTTGTCGCTAACCTTCGCGCGCGACCCTCTACGCCCCGATATACTGATATCGTATCGAACGGGCGCGTACACTTACGCGAATCGCCGGAACGTCGGCGTTTACCCGGCGACCTTTGACGGTCCGGGGGGAGCCCTAGCTCACGCATTCTTTCCCTCTGGAGCGACCGACTTCACGTCGGAGATACACGTCAACGATTCGGAACCGTGGCACGTGCATCTAAACAAGAATCCTCCCGACACGCATCACCTGCTGCAAACGCTAACGCACGAGATCGGCCACGCGTTGGGTCTACAGCACAGCATGCGCAATGACTCTATAATGTTCCCGTATATACCCGACATCGAGAATCAATTTCCGGTTAAGCTGAGCATAGAGGAAGTTCTCGCTATACAGAATTTGTACGGATCTCACGACGATGGAAACTATCCGACGGCGACTCCCGCGAGCACCGCAACTCTCGCGACCACCGCGGCGCCCGCGACGACGAGCGTCGCGCCGACCGATCCAGCGCGCGCGGATCTCTGCGCGTTGTGGCGCGTGGACGCCGCGCTGATAATGAATCACCGATTGTACATAGCTAATTGCTGCAACGTGTGGTCGGTCGACGTGACCGAGAGACGCTACGGTAGATCCATGACACTCACGGATTACGCGACGTTTCTTCCGGCGAATTTCACGCGCCTATCCGCCGCGTATCGAAGACCCTCGGGCGATCTCGCGCTATTCGCGGACGATTCGATCTACCTCGCTGAATATCCTAGCCTTAAGCTAAAATCGGGTTGGCCGAGATATCTCCACGATATTGGACTTCCTCAAAATGTTAAGATAAACGCAGCGATAAATACGCACACGGATCGAACCTATCTACGACGATGATAAGGTCGCGGAGATCGACGAGTGTCACATGATAGTCGTTAGACACACTTCGTTAACAGATATATTTCCCGGAATTCCGTCCGCGATAACGTCGGCCTTCCGATACATCGATGGTAATCTATATTTTTTCGCCAAACGTCAGTTCTACGCCTTCAACGAATTCACGAATATCGTAACCTCGGCGGGTCCTTTCCTCGGCGACGCGACCGAGAGAGAGAAAATCGACGAAGAGAACGACTAGAACGATCCCGCCGTCATTTTTTAAAAATAGAATATAAGAGAGGAAACGCGCGAAAGGGGAAGAAGCGATCTCTACGCGAGTATATAAAGACCATCCATCCGTTAAGCGCTTCATTATTGACGGAGAACGCCGAAGCTAACGAGCGAGAAAGAACGAGCGATGATGTACGCGACAATGGGGGGGGGGGGGGGGCAACCGCAGCAGCAACACTCGTTCGACGATCGATCGAGGCTAACCGAGCGAGACCGCGAAGATAGCGCGGAATACGCTAAAAAAGGTAAAAAGGACAATGGGTAAGACTATTAAACGTTTATTCGAACTAATAATCCACTAGTACCGTTTCTCTCATCGCCAGCGTCTATTTTCAGACGAGATCGCGATCGGACGCCGAGACGCGACGCGGACGTCTCGATCGCGCGACCGCTCAGAATCTTAGGAAGACGCTATCCATTGACCAAAACCGCGTACAAACATCTGGAAGTCAGCGTTAACGTCAACCGACCCTCTTTCGTGGAAAGCGTCTTCGGAGATTGCCACGGCAAGGAGATCTCGCTAACGCCGGATACGTGGAAGGAACTGCTCGATCTACGATCCACGCTTCTGTCGCACTTTCGCTCCGACGAGCGCGACGAGGCGCGCCCTCCGGCGCCGATATACATCGGACAGTTGACGCTACGATTCGGCAAACTCAACAATCTCCGAATACGCCGTCTCGAAACGCCCAAGGTTCATCTGGCTCGAAGAGCACCGTCGTAACTATATTAAATCTGGAACTTTGCGTCAACCGCATCGTTGCATCTTTAAGCGGTTTAACCGCGCGCGTGGACAAGCTGACTCGTTTCCTCAACATCGCGGCAGGCGCTCGCAATACGGCGCTTATTTCCGCGATGATACAGAAGAGCGATAATTTCGACCGCAACGATCTGATCGATTGCGAACTGCAGGCTCTGCTCTTCGGGGAATCGTCATACGCTTTTATCCGCGTACTCGTATTATCGCGTTATTAATATATAAAATATTGTATTATTAATATATTAAAAATATTGTAAAAGGAAACAATAAAAACGCTCCTCCTCTCTCGCTAGAACGACGATGTCTCTTTATTCCACGACCTTCCGAAGATCCGCCGTCTCGCTCGAGCGATAAAAAACGCTCGTATCGCCGCTAATGCGCGCCGCGAAAAGAGGAGCGCGATGAGGAACGCTCCTCTCTCCGTTCGACCGCTCTCCGACGATCCTCCGTCCCCCTCGACGCCGAATACTCGGCGTCCGCTCGCGGATCGCGCGCTAGAAGCGGCGCGCGTTCTTAAAGAATCGCGATAACGGATTGCGCGCTAGAAGCAGCGCGCGTCCCTAAAGAACGAGTCGCGTCAAGGTCGAGTCGGGGAGGAACCGCGACCCCCCGATCGACCCGAGCGCCATCTCCCGGGTGATCTCGTCGACTCGTACCCGCTGCGCCCCCGACCCCCCTCTCCTCTCGCCACGCTTTCCCCCCCGGCCGCGCTTCCCGTCTCGTCCTACGTCCCTCCCCCATTTCCCCTCTCGGCCCCCACAACTCCTCTCGGCTATCTCTCTATCTCTTTCTAGGCATATCTCTGTCCTTTTCTCTCTCACGGACTTCTCTCTCGCGCTCATGGAACTATGTGAGCTCGAAACCAACCTAATTATCCTACTGCTCGAAGAATTTCAAGAATGCGATAGCGGGTGGGCATTGTCGCGAATACTTGATTTAACTGTGAATATAAATAAATATAATCCTTTGCGCGCGGGATGTCATATAAAATTATCGCGGGCGATAATAATGAAAAGAGCGGTGATCAATGTGCAATCTAAATGATAATGCGTGTTTTGCGTGGTCTGTGGTCGCCGCTCTACATCCAGATGAAAGTTATGTTTATTGAGTATCTTCATATCCTCATTATACGACAGTATTGAATCTCCTGGACATTGAGTTTCCGGTGACTGTGAACTAAATTAAAAAATACGGATTTGCCAACAATATCTCAATCAATGTATATAGTATCGAGGAAAAGATTATTGTCCCGATACGTCTTAGCGAGCTAAAAAGAGACAAACATGTCAACTTGCTGTACGTGGAAGACAACAACGTTGGATACTTCGCGTGGATCAAAAATCTATTCAGACTCGTGAGCTCGCAATTCAGCAAAAAAGAGCATAAGAAATATATCTGCGATCGGTACGTATATATTTAATAAAATATATTGTAGAAATAAATGAACAAAAAATAAAAAATTATTTCTTTTTACAAATGTTTGCACTACTTTGGCTCGAACGACAAGTTACAATCACATACGGTGAACTATCAAGAGATGAACGAGTGTGCTATCCAATTACCGAGCGATAAGGACAAGTGGCTCATATTTAACAACTATAACCGGACAGAGTGGATTCCTTTCGTCGTGTATGCCAACTTGGAGTGCGTTTTGGAGAAGACGGAGGAAGAGAGAAATTACCAACACCATAAAGTACTTAGTATTGCTTATTATGTACATTGCTACGACGATTCGTCATCCACGTATCATGCTCGTCGCGGTATCAAGTGCATGTCATGGTTTTAAATTTAACACCCGATGAATAGGAAAAATTTCACAACGCGACGCATTGCCACATATGCGAGAAACAATTCGTACAAAATGATACTTGCCTATGCGATTATTGCCATCTCACCGGGTGATATAGAGATCCGGCGCATTCAAATTGTAATTTAAATTATAAAGATTCTTTTTGCATTCCTATAGTTTTTCATAATTTATCCGGTTACGATGCGCACTTTATTATCAAGGAAATAGCTATGGCGTTCGAAGAAGATATCGAGTTACTTCCGATAACAAAAGAAAAATATATATCGTTTACCAAAAATGTTAAACTTGCAGAAGAGAAATCGAAAAATCATATTAAATTGCGTTTTATCGATTCGTATAAATTTCTTTCGTCTCGATAAATTGGCATCATTCTTGAATGAAGACGAACTCAAAATTTTAAAATCTGAATTTCAAAATTTACTGAAGGACAATTTCAATTTATTACGGAAGGGCGTCTTTCTGTACGAATATATTGACTGCGACAGGTTGCAAGATACATGTTTACAACCGCGCGAATCATTTTACAGTTCCTTGACCGGTGACACGATATCCGAGAGCGATTACGCGCACGCCGAAAACGTCTGGAAGCGGTTCTCTATTTGAACGCTGAGCGAATATAGCGACTTGTATCTCAAAATTGATGTCTTGTTATTAGCAGACATTTTTGAAAATTTCCGCAAAAGTTGTATTAAAAGTTATGGGCTCGACCAGACGTATTACTATACTCTCCCCGGATACACGTGGGGTGCCATGTTGAAGCATACAAATATTACCTTCGAATTGCTTACAGATATCGATATGGTTTTATTTATCGGACGCGAAATACGCGGTGGTTTGAGTCAATATTCCAACAAATACGCACATGTTAATAATAAATACATGCAGTCGTACGATCCATCGAAACCTTCATCGTACCTCATGTACTTTGATGTAAATAATTTGTACGGATGGGCAATCAACCATTGCCCTATGCAGATTTTCGATGGGTCGACGACGTATTCGATTTTGATCGATCGCGCTGGATTCGCCTATAGGCTATATCCTTGAAGTGGATCTCGAGTATCCCCAACGGGTTCACGATGCGCACACCGACCTACCGTTTTGCCAGTCACGCGACAAACCACCTGGTAAGCGGCAGGATAAACTACTCGCAATCCTATATGATAAGAAGCGTTACATACATTATCGCAACCTGAACCAATACACGCGACACGGACTTCGAGTTACAAAAATACATCGAATATTACAGTTTTCGCAATCTCCATGTCTTCGCAGATATATTGAACTCAATACACAATTCCGAACACTAGCGAAAAATGATTTTGAAAAAAATTTATATAAATTAATGAATAATGCGGTATTTGGCAAAACGATGGAAAATGTGCACAATTACATTAATATTAAGCTCGTGACACATTGGGATGGAAGATATGGTGCAGAGGCGATGATCACAAAACCAACTTTGCACAGTAGAAGCGTGTTTTCGGAGAATCTGATCGCCGTTGAATTGCGCAATCTCGAGGTTAAATTTAATAAACCAATCTACGTGGATATGTGTATACTCGACATATCCAAGACATGTTTGTACGAATTTCACCACGATTATATGGTACCTATGTATCGAGAGAAATGTAAAGTCATGTACACCGACACCGACAGTCTCATGTATCACATTGAGTGTGAAGATGTATATGAGAATATAAAGCGCAACATCGACAGACTCGATACCAGCGATTATGCAGTGGACAATGTGTACGGTATACCGCTCGCGAATAAAAAGATACCGGGTTTAATGAAGGATGAAGATAATGGCGCCACCATGACCGAATTCGTCGGGCTTAGGGCAAAAATGTACGCGTTGCGAGTAGATGGTAAGAAGGATATGAAAAAGGTAACAAGCGTCAAGAGTCGTCGCGAGAACGTTAACGTTCGATGATTACACGCGATGTTTGAACGAAGAGATTAAAATGACGCGTCAGCAGTCTTGTATAAGAGCTAAATTTCACATAGTATACACTATTCGTGAGACAAAAATTGCTCTAAGTCCGTACGATGATAAGCGGTATATCGTACCCGAAACCATCGACATGCAAAATATCGTTGTAAATAAAAATCATGTATATTTCTTGTAAATAAAAATTACATATATTTATTGTAAATTAAAATTATATATATATATTTACTGTAAATTAAATATATATTTTATAAAGTGTACAATTTTGTTTATATCAAGCGACGCAGTAGCGTCGCGATGCCAAGTATATAAGAAAAACGGAGAATGTCAACGGTTTGCATATGTTGCCTATGTACAGGAGCCGCGACGCTACCAAGTAGCTTATCCGAAGTTTTACGTCTAATAAATTTTTGATTAAAATCCCTCAGAAACCAAACCGTTAATCCAAAATCTAACGGCACTTTTCTTATATAATGTGGATGCAAGCTTTCGATTGTTCGACCAGTTTGAATAAGATTGGTGTAGTCAATCCTGAGGAATGATAATCGTATACCAGAAATGTGACATTTTTCGTTCTTCATCATTATCATAATAATCATGATGATCATAAGATTTCAGACTCTCACGTACGTATGCTCGCACGCACACACGCAAAGCGAGTTTGTCCCTCAAGGCGCGTTTGCAGCGCTCATATACGATTATTCGCTTGAGTGTGCAAATACGCCGTGAGAGACAATGTATAAATGCGCATATAATACGTATCAAGCGGTAGGGCCAGCGCACGTATATTCGCCGTAGCGTCTTACGCCACCTCACGTGAGAACCTTACTTTACGCGATACATAAGCTAATCTTACGGCAACGCAGAAAGAAAAACGTAACGTAACGAAACGTAAGAATAAAGGGTAATTATTTACTATAACGGACCCAGCTCCAATCACGTTGACCTTGATATATGTTGTCAAGGACATAATCCTGAGTAACTTTTCCTTATAACTTAATCGGCGGTCGTTGTTTCTTAAAAAGTTATTAACAAATAAAGTTTGAAAAATAAAATATTAATTTTTACATAAGTTTGTAATTTCCACGCAAGAAACAAGGTCCATCTGCATCAGAACCCTGATTTAAATGTGAAACAAGGTCTGTACATAATTAATATAATATTAGAAAAAATCAGTACACACAGGAATCAAAAATTTTATTTATTCTACAGTTGCAAATGTACTGTTTTCATTTAAGGGATACAATGTTGCCATTATTTCAAAAAAATTACGTATTCGTTCACAATATTGATATTTACGTTTAAATATAAACTCAGCCAAATAATGTATGTAATGATAATCACGAGTTCCATATTTTGGTATTCCACTTCAAATATCACGCCATATGCGTTCTATGTTTTGTGTGTGAACTCCTGCATGAGGGTCTAGTTGTTATAGCCCGAGAAGGCTATATACGAATTATTAGATACATATTATTTTAGAGAGATATTATTTTATACAATAAGATATTGCTCAACGTGTAACGCGAATACAGATCACGTTACGAACGTTGACCGAACGAAGCGCTGACAACGCGAGCCACGCGCGAAGCCCGAGCGACCGCGCAATCACCCATTACGAAAACGCGGAAACCAAGGCACGCGGAATAAGGATGTTGCGAAAATGCAACGTAGAAGTCCTACCGAAAAGCAGAAAGGAAATTGCGAAAATGCAATCAAAGAAGTCCTACTTAGAACTCCTTAGCTTGCATCCGGATCTTGCCGCAAAATCGAGCGACACGACGCATGGTCTTGTCGCTAAACGATCCCCTCCTGGGAAACCAAGGGGAGTTAATAAAAAGGCCCACCGCTAACGAACGGCGGGCAGTCTTTACCATTAATATTACGCGGGCAGTCTTGATCATTAATTAATATTACGCGGGCAATCTTTATTCCTTTACGCGAGTAATATCTCTAACAACCGCGAGTGTCAAAACGAATATCAATAATTATTATAATATTAAATAGCCACGCAGTCGGCAGAAATATACACGAAGAAGCGAGAGGCGAGTCTCGAGACCGAAACTCGACTCTAGACACGCGCACGTTAAGATAACCGTTATCGTGATACGCGACGCGAGCGAAAGTGCGGGAACATTGTAAATAAACCAAACCACAAATAAATCTGATATTAATCTATTTATTTAATGTGGAAAGTGTCCGAATTATTTAAATAAAGTTCTCAGGCGGAGCCCGAATTCCCAAATTCCTTCCGGCAAACGATCCCAACTACCGTGCCTCTCCGGAGGCACAACATAATTTGGTGGCAGCGGTGGGATCTGCCGGGGCATCGCCAGAACTAAGCAAGACCTGCAAAAGACACGGTTGTGTTAAAAAGCGGGCACGCCAACAATCAATTCAATTGAAGTTGACGGACGGAAGCAGCAGCTAAGCCTTCCCCAAGACCTGCAAAGCACCCAGAGTGTAAACAGGACAGGCACGCCAGCACACGTAAAACGTAAGCTGACGGAAACTACAATCAACGGAAGACACCGCACGGACAACAGAACGAGCATCGCCACAACAGCTGTAGCAGAAACGTGAGCCGCCAAGCATCGCGACCTACGATAACTCTACAGACAACGCACCGACGCCGGACAACGACCGCCGTACGACGAGCATCGTCAGCCGTATCAGCCGCCGAGCGAAGGACTGCAGCGTCAGCAACCTACTGACACAGCGAGCGATCATGCGAGCCGTTATACTATTGTAAGTCCGAAAAAATTTAATAATTAATTGCGTGAATGTCGGAAGGTTCGAATATACCGAAACCGATAGCGAACCGATCGTGGTTACTGAGCGAACCAGCCCGACGAGCGATTCAATTAAGATTAACACCGCGAGAAAATATTTATAACGCGCGAAAAAACTTAGAAACTCAATACTCGAGCGAAAGCGTGCCCGAGTTACCGGAAAACGTCGT
Source organism: Polyergus mexicanus (assembly GCF_030449975.1). Taxonomy (NCBI): domain Eukaryota; kingdom Metazoa; phylum Arthropoda; class Insecta; order Hymenoptera; family Formicidae; genus Polyergus; species Polyergus mexicanus. The sequence continues at coordinate 4,670,014 of NW_027223330.1, forward strand.
CACAGAACGCGAATTTCCGTTTAACAATTTTGACGAAAGCCTATTCCCGCGTAATACGACTGACCCCACTGACGACACTCAACGCGAGACTAGACGTACGCGACCGTATATTAGTAGAACTCCAAGTAGAGTATCCCTACGGCGCGAATTTTCATTAACTTCCTACGAAAGCGATCTATTCGATCCGGAAGAAATTTATAGCCAACAAGAAAGTAATATGGCCGAATCGCGAAATCCGCGAGAAAACACTCCCGCGAACCTGCCACAAAGCGCGGTAGACGAGGAAATAGAAAGAATGCGACGATCCATTCACCAAATGGACCGAAATATAGTGGAGGCGGATCACACACCGCCCCACGAGAGAAACCGCGAAGAAAAAGGAGATTATACACAGATAATCCACATTTTAAATGAAATACGCGCGGACATCCATTCGTTAAACATACGAGTAACGCGATTAGAGAGCGCGGACGCGCAATTACCCCGTCATACAGACATTAGCAGGGAAAACGATAGTAATGCGTTTGAAACGACATATGGGCGAACGGGACGCGATATCAGAAATCGACGAAGCGTCGCCCCGAATTATCTACCATTAAAGGAAGCGAGAATGATGATCCCCGAGTTCGACGGAACCTCGCGACATAAACTGCAAGAATTTTTAAACGCGTGCAAATACGCTGTTCAGAACATAAACCCCGCAGACGAAGAATCGTTAATTCAAGCAATCTTATTTACAAAATTAAAAGGGAAAGCGATGCAGGACTTTGAGACGCGAGATATACAAACGTTCGACGAATTAAAGCAGCAACTCGAGACTTGTTACCAGTCGAAACAAAGCACGACACATTTACAGATCGAATTCAACTCGCTAAAACAAAAGCCGAATGAAACTGCGTACGCTTTCGGACAACGCGTTGATCTACTAGCGATGAAATTATACGATTCAATGATCGAAGGACAAGAGCATTCCGCATTATCCAAACGCACGATTCAACAGACAATCCAGGCGCAGGCATTAATAAATTTCCAAATCGGGTTACACGACGAATTACAAGTGCTCGTACGCGCGCAGCGATATACGACGCTCCAAGAAGCGATAACGGGCGCGAGCGCCAAAGAAAAACTCAGACCGGGAACAGCGAGAACGAGTGGTTTTGCTAATAAAAATAAAACCGAATTTAGTTACTCGCGAAATAGTCGAAATCCGACATCGCAATGCTTTAAATGCGGAAAAAACGGACATTTCGGACGCGATTGCCGTAGCAGCCGATACGCGCTCCCGAAGCCGGAAAAACCCTCGCGAATAAACGCGATAAATAAATACTGCTCGCATTGCAAAAGAACAGGACACAGCCGCGACGAATGCTGGAGTCTAAAAGGAAAACCGAAAAACAATACAAATAAACTAAAAGTCGGAAATCAGCAAAAAACACGCGACGAAAATATACGCGATCGAAAGAAACCGCGACAACAAAACAGAAACGCCGATAGCGCAAGTAGCAGCAGCGAAGACGAGCAGGAGGAAGCGAGAAAGAGACAACCGCGACCTGCATCTGAGTATCGCGTTACGCATATTAAAGATATGCCACGTGCGAAGAAAAAGACGGACTTATTGCTAATAACATTACCAATGCGACAAGTGAAAAACGAAAAAATACAGATGTTGTACGATTCAGGATCGACCATCTCACTAATAAAATTGAAACATTTAAAGGACAACGCATTGACACACGAAGATAAAATCGCGCTCACAGGCATAACCGGACATAAAGTACACACCATAGGAAAAATGTACGCCACTATTAAAATGGACAATCACAAGGTAAAACATGCATTTTACGTTGTAAGAGACGACATTCCGATAGAATATGAAGGAATAATAGGAATCGATTTCCTTCGACAACATTCGGTATCCTGTGATTATAATCAAAATCAATTAAAAATAGGAGACGCCGTGCTAAGATTCCATACGTTTAACAAAACAATTCTAAAACCGCGCAGCGAAACCATCGTAAAAGCGATAACAAAGCAAAATCGGATAGGAATAGTACGAGCAGAGGAAACAGCTCCAGGAATCTACCTTGGAAACTGCTTAGTAGAACCGAAGGATTATACTTGTCCCGTTAGTATCATAAATACAACCGATACGGAAGTCGAGATACAAACGCCGAACGTCACACTCGAAGACATAGAACGCGAAATCGAATCCAAGATACACACGATACAAGCAAGAAAAAATTTTAAGTATACTAACTCGAGACACGGACAAATATGACAATTACTACGCACGCAACATTTAAATACGGAAGAAAAACAGGCACTCCTACGGATATGCGAAGAATATTACGATACATTTCAGTTGGACGGAGAACCACTGACGTGCACCGCGACGGTAGAGCACGAGATAAACACGCGCGCCGACACCTCGCCGGTGAACACGAGACCGTATCGTCTTCCCGAGAAGCACAAGACGGAAGTAAATAAACAAGTGCAAGAAATGCTAAAAAATGGCATAATCAGAACAAGCGCGAGTCAATGGAACGCACCCTTATTGGTGGTACCAAAAAAGGCCGACGCATCCGGAAAACCTAAGCTCCGAGTAGTAGTAGATTTTCGGAAGCTAAACGATTTAACAATAGGCGATTCATTTCCACTGCCCAATATCACCGATATACTGGACCAGCTAGGAAACGCTAAATATTTTACTACACTAGACTTAGCGTCAGGATATCACCAGATACCGATGGCTGAGCAAGATAAACAAAAGACAGCTTTTTCAACGCCCTACGGACACTATGAATTTAATAGAATGCCATTTGGATTGAAAAATGCGCCAGCAACATTCCAGAGATTAATGAATTCAATTCTAACAGGAATGCAAGGACTTAAATGTCTAGTTTATTTAGACGACATCGTCATATACGGATCGAGCCTAGAGGACCACAATAGAAGACTTAAGGAAGTACTACAGAGACTCCGAGAAAATAATCTAAAATTGCAACCAGATAAATGCGAGTTTTTGCGCAAAGAAGTAATTTATCTAGGTCACATTATTTCGGAGAATGGAATATCTCCGGACCCGTCAAAGCTAACCGCGATAAAAGAATTTCCGACGCCGAAGAAAGTAAAAGATATACAATCTTTCATAGGACTAGCCGGATACTACAGAAAATTCATAGAGGATTTTTCAAAAATAGCCAAGCCACTGACGAAACTAACGAAGAAAACGGAAAAATTCGAGTGGACTATGGAACAGCAAAATGCTTTCGAAATACTAAAAGAAAGATTAATGACAGCGCCAGTGCTAATGTATCCAGATTTCAATCAAGAATTCATAGTGACCACTGATGCTTCCGACTATGCAATCGGAGCAGTATTGTCACAAGGAAAAGTAGGTAATGACCGACTAATTGCTTACGCCAGCAGAGTTTTATCGCGAGCGGAGCAGAATTACAATACAACAGAGAAGGAATTACTAGCAATTGTATGGGCTGTAAAACATTTTAGGCCATACATATACGGTACGAAATTTAAAATCGTAACCGACCACAAACCATTAATCTGGTTATTTAATGTGAATGATCCCGGATCAAGATTAATCCGATGGAGATTAAAACTCGAAGAATATGATTATGAAATCATTCATAAGGCCGGACGAGCGAACGCAAACGCCGATGCACTGAGCCGCAATGTAACAAGAGAAGCGCATAAAATAGAAGAGGAAGAACGAGAAATCCTCGCAATAGAAGAAGAAACAAACTCCGACGAAGAAAAAATATACACAGAGGAAGACAAGAAACAGATATTGTATGAATATCATGATGCACCCACAGGAGGACATCAAGGAGTTGAACGCACGATAAAAAGAATCCGCCTAAATTATAATTGGCCAGGAATAACGAAAGATGTAGAAAAATACATCGCAAAATGCGAATTGTGCCAGAAAAATAAATTATCGCGAAAAAATAAAGTACCGTTAATAATTACGGATACGCCTACTAAACCTTTCGAAAAATGCGCGTTAGATATTGTAGGACCGCTAACAGTTACAACAAACGGAAATAAATATCTTTTAACATTCCAAGACAATTTAACGAAATTCAGCAAAGCGATACCGATTCCAAACCAAGAAGCGAACACGGTCAGTAAAGAATTCGTTACAAAAATTGTACTTGAACACGGAATACCGGAAAAAATTTTAACGGATCAAGGCACAAATTTCCTCAGCGACATATTTAAAAATACATGTAAATTATTAAAAATAAATAAAATACAAACAACTGCCTATCATCCGGAAAGTAATGGCGCGTTAGAACGATCGCATCGAACATTAGCAGAATATTTAAGACACTACATAAACGAAGACCAGACAGACTGGGACGAATGGATACCGTTCGCAATGTTTACGTATAACACGACGCCGCATACAGCACCAAGCGGATTTACCTACGTCACTGACGAGACCGCCTAAACCGACATACAATTACGACGATTACGCGCAAGAATTGAAAGAAAGATTAAGGGCAACGAGTCAGCTCGCAAAAGAGCATATTAAAGAAGAAAAAATTAAAGCCAAAAAACAGTACGACAAAGGTACTAGAGAAATCAAATTTAAAGTCGGAGACAAGGTATTAGTACACGAGACGCTCCGACGCGGACGATCTAAGAAACTTGAATCCCTATGGACCGGACCGTACGTAATAATCGAGAAAAATTCGGACGTGAATTATACAATTAAGAAAGGAAGAAAAGCGGTTCGCATGCATACAAATAAATTGAAACAATTTATAGAAAATTAAAATAAGAAACGATTATATTCATATTATATACGGGAAAAATGTTGTACATTAGAATAAGAAAAAATAATTTTTAAAATAAGTTTGTTTTGCGAAAAACGTCACTTTTACACCTCCGTTTTTCTTTTTTTTACAGGGGAGGGATGTTATAGCCCGAGAAGGCTATATACGAATTATTAGATACATATTATTTTAGAGAGATATTATTTTATACAATAAGATATTGCTCAACGTGTAACGCGAATACAGATCACGTTACGAACGTTGACCGAACGAAGCGCTGACAACGCGAGCCACGCGCGAAGCCCGAGCGACCGCGCAATCACCCATTACGAAAACGCGGAAACCATGGCACGCGGAATAAGGATGTTGCGAAAATGCAACGTAGAAGTCCTACCGAAAAGCAGAAAGGAAATTGCGAAAATGCAAGCAAAGAAGTCCTACTTAGAACTCCTTAGCTTGCATCCGGATCTTGCCGCAAAATCGAGCGACACGACGCATGGTCTTGTCGCTAAACGATCCCCTCCTGGGAAACCAAGGGGAGTTAATAAAAAGGCCCACCGCTAACGAACGGCGGGCAGTCTTTACCATTAATATTACGCGGGCAGTCTTGATCATTAATTAATATTACGCGGGCAATCTTTATTCCTTTACGCGAGTAATATCTCTAACAACCGCGAGTGTCAAAACGAATATCAATAATTATTATAATATTAAATAGCCACGCAGTCGGCAGAAATATACACGAAGAAGCGAGAGGCGAGTCTCGAGACCGAAACTCGACTCTAGACACGCGCACGTTAAGATAACCGTTATCGTGATACGCGACGCGAGCGAAAGTGCGGGAACATTGTAAATAAACCAAACCACAAATAAATCTGATATTAATCTATTTATTTAATGTGGAAAGTGTCCGAATTATTTAAATAAAGTTCTCAGGCGGAGCCCGAATTCCCAAATTCCTTCCGGCAAACGATCCCAACTACCGTGCCTCTCCGGGGGCACAACATAGTTTTAAATCAGAAATAGGTTTGGGTTAGGTTATATCTTCCGGAAGTGGAATCCCCCAGCAGGGGAGACGGAACCCACTACATCCACGCATACACTTTCCCATTCACACAACAATTCTGGGCTGAACCTCGTTTTGCATTGTAAAGTATATGCATGGATACAGTGGGTTCCGCCCCCCCCCCTGCGGGGGGGCTCCACTTCCGGAAGATATAACCTAACCCTATTTCTTATTTAAAATAAAAATTTGGTGTGGATTACGTCGTATAACTTAAACCAAATTTTCGTTTCGAATCCAACTTAAACTTTAAATATCTCAAAAATTATAAGAGACCGCCGATTAAGTTATAAGAAAAAGTTATTCAGGATCAAGTCCTTGACAACATATATCAAGGTCAACGTGATTGGAGCTGGGTCCATAGTAAATAATTACCATGTATCTTTAAAGCCATTATATATATATATATATATATATATACATATATACATTTAACAGTTTCATAAAATTAACATGCAATAGACATTTATATATATATACATATATATAATATTGACATCGATTGATGCAATCAAATACATGTGTATATGAATGCGAGTATGTATCTGATGTGATGCTAATAATGACGGCAATAATTAATCCGATAATACTGTTGTAAATCTTTTTCTTGGTTAGCCGCTACATAAAGATAAATTTTTTGTCTTGTTTTTAATTAATTGCATACATGTATACATGTATGTAACTATGCAAAAATAACACAACAAATTTGTCTTTATGTAGCAGCTAACCAAGAAAAAGATTTACAACAGTATTATTGGATTAATTATTGCCGTCATTATTAGCATCACATCAGATACATACTCGCATTCATATACATATGTATTTGATTGCATCAATCGATGTCAATATTATATTTACATATACTTTTGGTCTAATTTTAACTAACCTTCCTTTTGTTGTGCTCTTTTTCGGAGAGGAACTGTCCTCTTTGGAACGGCGACGTCGCCGTCGTCGTCGTCGTCGCCGTCGCCGTCGCTGTCCTGGCCCCGGCCGTCGTGGACACGGCCATCGCCGCTCCGCCCGTCGCTGCCCCGGCCGGCATCGTTGCTGTCGTCGTGGCCGATAACCCGGCAGCCCTATGGTCCGGCAGGCTAGTTGTACTTCGGGCTGAAAAAAAAAAATATATTAATCTAATAAAGAAAATAAATAGTATATTCTCTCTTTACTTTGTGTCTTTATGTTTTATTTACAGAGGAATAAAAGAGAATATATAAGAGAAAAAGGAGAGAAAAAAAATATAGAAAAAGAATTTTTACATTATCAGTTTACATTATTGTAATTTATGTAGCGTTATATATGTATACGATACACAAATTTCAATAATATATAGCTCTAATAATGTTAATTAAATATACATTTATAATAAGATAAAGTATTGTACTTACTTTGTCTCAGCTTTGTCGGCTTCATCTTCCGTCTTCCGTGTGGTGGACGGTGGACGATCTCGAGACAAATGATGATGTTCGGACCGATTCCGAGCACGTGCGCCGTTGCCACATGGTTCACAGTATCAAGAGAGAGAGAGAGAGAGAGCGAATAAGGAGCAAGCGAGATAGCTAACATGAAAGAGTTCCGAAGTCTCGCTCGCAAGGCTCGCTTTATCTATAATCTCTCGCGTTATATATCGTTACTATACAATTTTTGTTTCTCGTATTTATTGATTCGGAAAGAATTACAATGAATTAATGATATTTTACTGATTAAAATAATACTGTGGCGGATAATCCACCACTGAGTATAAGCGCATGCCGTATAAGGCGCGCGAAATACTCACGAGAGAAAGGTCCACGCGCTAATCACGTGCCGCGCGCACAACAAGGACCACACGCTAATCACGTGCCGCGCGCAGGATGAAGAACCACGAGCTAATCACGTGCCACGTGCAGGAAGAAGAACACGCGATAAGCACGTGCACAACAGCTCAGGTAGTCAAATACCTAACCGCAAGGCGGCAACTTGAGAAAACCGAAATCTCGCTATTAGAATACCATCAACAACGGTATATAGAGTAGCGAAACGACAAGGCGACAGTCTGCTCACGCTTTCGAGAGCGCAAGCATCAGATACGTGAGCACGACTCTTTTGACATCCGCCTAGAGCGGCTGAAAGCAGGTAGACAGCACTCCGACAGGTTCGCCTTCGCGACCGCTGCCGCCCCGATCACCAGAGGCCGACCTACGGCAGAGAGCGGACCAGGAGAGCAACTACCGAACGAGCGAACGAACGACCAAGAGGGTACAGTGGTCACTGCTGTCCTGGAAGCTGGAGCCGGTTGAGCTGCCGGCCGTCAACTACACACGGTCTCCGAGGAGCCTACTCGCTACCTGGGACGTCCGGGTACGGAGGTACACATCGCCCTCCTATCCAGGGACGGTACCAGCGTTACTGTCACCACCGGCGCTAACACCTCCCAGGAGCGGCACCATCAGAGGCAACCGCACGGAACGGGCCACGCAGACGGATCGTCGCAGCCTGGTGCATCGCGGCACTCAACATCTTAAGCCACGCACACAGACACGGGCCACGCAATCCTCGGACTCTGACTGGAAGGCCACAACTCGGACAGCGGCCACACAAACGGAGCCAACACCTCACAAGGCCTCCAACCATCTCCGGCGAGCGGTTTCAACACCAGCGACGCCCCGGGCCTCATATCAACGAGGACCCTTAAAGTGGACCGCGACCACACCTCAAATCTCGTGACGAGAAAACCTCGCCACGCGTAGGAGTCGCTAGACGCAACACAATCGGCCCTTTTCAGGGCCACACAAAATTGAACACTTGTACCTATAACCAGTAGAATATATTTATTGTCGATACATAGAACATGAATTCTACCTTTCAATCGACATCCTACCACGAACACATCCAAGCAACCTTACCACAAATACTAATCACGATATAAATTGGATAATTTTTATCAATTATGTAATTAAGATTATGATTACTATTTTATCAAAAATAATTCGATTTATGTCATATTTAGTGTCATTTTAATCGCAAAAATTTAATCAATCCATTACAATTATTTTCAGATATATAAAATGCGAAATATAAAATTTTTATTTTCTATAGTAAGGTGACATATACAGGGTGTTCGAAAATTTGCGCATTTTTAAGGGAAGGTCTTTAAGGGAAGGTAGAGGGTATTATTCTGAACAGAAAAGTCCTGTAACTTTTTTTCTATAACGCTTAATAAAGGAGATATTATTGAATAAAGTCTGGCCAATCAGCGCCGACTTTTAGCCGGGCGCACGTCAGTGAGCCCCACGCCGTGAAGTGTGTGCCGCCACACTACTAGGCGCGCGGCTCATCGACATGCGCCCGGCTAAAAGTCTGCGCTGATTAGCCAGATTTTATTCAACAATAACTTCTTTATTAAACGTTATAGAAAAAAATGTTACAGAATTTTTCTGTTCAGAATAACACCCTCTACCTTTTCGTATATATGTCATCTTATTACATAAAATAAAATTTCTGTACTTCACATTTTATAAGTGTTACAAAGCAATAAATATCGGTAAGATGAGTAGTCGCACTAATGTAAGTTAGTGCCGGCTTCTCTTACCGCATACACTCGGGTTCGAATCCCGAGTAAGGCGTGAATCGCCCTTATACCCCCTCCTTTTTTTTTAGCCTTAGCAGGGAGGGGAAATGCCATTTACGCATTTCCTGCCCACATTTCAGTGGACAGGGGTATGTGGGACTCCCCCCGGGCCTAAACAAACGGCCCGGGGAATACCCACTAAACCCCCCCCCCGTGGCGCCAGACTCTTACCTGGCGCTTCCCGGCCCGACGGCAAGATATGCTTACGCTTTACAACCACCGCCGGGTCACACATGCGCTTCCCAGCGCGCCTCCTCCGTAACCCTACCTCAGGGCGCGCTCTCTGGCGCTATCCTCCAACGGGTGAGCAGAGGGTGGAGGGGCTATTCCACCTCCATCCCCTGGTCACCCCCTTTCCCGTCTGCCCCTCGGGCAGTCGAGGGCTCTGGGACGGCACACGCCCCGGTGGGACCAGGCTCCTGCGCCCGGCCCAAGGCTCCCCGAGATACATTGGGAGGCCTCCCCCCTTTCCCTTCCCCGTCCGAAGGGAGGGGTTACACTCCCTATCCCCCAGGCGATGCTCGGCGGGGAGCCCGAGTCCCGAACAAATCGGGCAATTAGGGGTCCCCTCGCACCGAGCTGCGAGGTGGCCGGACTTGCCACACCGGTAGCATAGCCCGGACCGATCCTCCCCCCCCCGTGCACCGCTGCCTGACGTGGCCGATCGCCAGGCAGCGGAAGCACTGCAAGGGGCGGGCGCGTAGCACCTCCACCTGTGCCCACGTCCACTCCACGCGGACCTCCCCGGCCACCGCCAGCCTCCTGACGAAGGCCACGGGAGCCCGCACTCACAGGAGGTCCCCGGGCCGGACGAGCACCTCCAAATCTCCCCGACCCGGAGATTCCCGCCCCACAACCCCCCGAGGGCCATGAGGGCCTCTCGCGCCTCTTCGAGGATCACCGAGCTGTCAAGCCCCCTAAGTCGCATCTCTGCGAACTTAGTGGGCCGGGCAACCCGGACCCCTGTCCCCTCTAGGACCCCCCTAAGGCTCTCCGCTAGCCTGTCCGCCAGTACGGCGGATGTGGGAGGCTCCGGGTCCTCCTCGCGGGCCCTAACTGGGGATCTCGATCAGGATCCTCCCGTTCATGGCCCTCCGAACACGCGAGTCGGCAATGCCCAGCCCCGGGAGATCTATACACCCCCGGGCCCTGGCCATCGCCGCGTCCACGGATAGCCCCGCACTCTCCGGCGCCGACAGCATGACCGCTGCCGGACCCGGAGGCCGAGGCCTCCGCACCCTCGCCCTTCCCACTGTGGCGGCCTGTGTGGGGACCGCCCCTCCCTCCCCTCTACCCGACGGCCTACCAGGCCCCGTGGGAGGGGGTTGGGGTGGGGCGGGATCTTTGCGGGCCCCGCGGCCGCCCCCCCTACCTCCACACCACCTGCGCCCACGTCTCCCCCGCCCACGCGGGATGGAGCGCCGCAAGGGGTGCCCGCTGGGCCCGGTCGGGGTTAGCGGGAGAGGCCTCACCCTTCCTCCCCCCCCGAAACTTGCCCTTCCCGGGCTGCTGGGCCCGGTCGGTGACAGCGGGAGGGGCCGCAGCCTTCCTCCCACCCCCCTTCCGGGACTTGGCCTTGACCGGCCGCTGGGCCGGGAGAGGTTTGGCGGGGGGGGCCTCAGCCACGACCCCACCACTCCCCCGGGCTCGCCACCGGTCTCCACCCCGCCCCCCGACCGCTTCAGCGCGGTCAGGAGACGCTCCTCCACACCTCTCAGCCCCTCGGCCAGAAGGGCCTCCACCTGGGCCATGGACAGGGGGCCTGCAGAGCCCCCGGCATCGCCCCCCCCCGTCTCCACCTCCATGTCGCCCCCAGAGAGGGCGACGATGGGTGCGAGACTCGGCGAGTCCCTCAGGACTCGCCGCGCCCCCGAACGGAGCGCCCCCCCCCGGGAAAGACTCCACCGAGTCCCCGCGACTTCCCCCCCCCCCCGACGGTCGCGCCTCCCCGCCCTTACCGCCCTCCATCCTCGAAGGACCCTCGAGCTCTCGCGCCCGAGGAACCTTTGCAGGCGGGCTCCTCCCTTCGGGCGGTGCAATTGCGGGAGGGTAGTTCCGACTCCGAAGAGTCGTCACCTCCTCCCGCAGCGCCCGAATCTCCTCCTCGCACGAGGTGAGTCTCCTCTTCAGCCACTCGTTGGCTGATTTGAGGAGGCCCACCTGTGCGTCCCCTCCCGAGACCGAAGAAGCGGCCCTTCCGAGGAGTTCGGTGCAATACGCCTTGACGTTCACGGCAACAAGGCGCATGCTCCTCTCGTACGTCCTCTTCAGAGTACTGGAGACGGATACCATCCGCTCCAGCTCCTCCAGGGACGCACGAGACCGCTTCTCGATCTCGAGGGTCGTAAGGTCCCTCGCCTGCTCGAGGATCTCTTTTTCGCGGGGAAGGGTCCCCATCCCCTGCGTCTGAGGAGGCACGTATCCCTCCTGTAGGATACGAGCCTCATCGAGAGCCCGCAGCTCCCTCTCCTTGGCCTCGGCTAGGCGCTCCATAGCCTTGGCTCGTCTGACATATTCACCCGTAGTGGGTGGTCTGCCCCTTCCTCTCTTGGCGTCGGCGATGTTCCGCCGATCCTCCTGAGAGAGCCCGGGGACCTCCGCGTCCTGCGTCAGGACCCCCCGGTCGCTCTCCGCGTCGGCAGGGTAGTCGGTCGATTCGCTGTTGGAATCCCTGTCCACCAGGGGCGACCGCGACCTCGCCTTCCCCAACGCTTCCTTCTTCTTCGCCCTCTTCTTCCGCGGCGTCCTAATCCGCGGTGGCGGTGGCGGCATCCCTTCCGCGCTGGTAGTCCCCGTCGATGGGGAGGGCCCCCTGGACTTTGTCCCTGGAGCCACCCCCACCGTCGTCGGGACCCTCCTCGGGCTCTCAGGCATCCACCGACCCTTACGTTCATAGTAAGGGCCGATGAAGTCCTCAAAGCAGGCCTCCGTCTGATAGGACTCCTCCTCGGTGGTCATACCCACCTAACCCAGATGTTCTGGAAGCCTTTCCAGGAGAACGATGGGCCTCCTCTCCTTCTCCCGGTCGCGTGGTGGTGTCGCTTCCCGAGCCTCGTACCGCTCAGTCACTTCCGCAACGTAGCGGTCAAGCGCCCTCTTCCTCTTCCTCGCCTCAGCGATCGCCGATTCCTCTGCGTTGCTCGCTGGCAACAGCGCAGACGGCCCGTCGCAGGATGACGACCTGTGGGAAGCCGGGACAGTACTCCCCATTTGCCGGTCTGAGGTATCCGAATCCCCAGAGTTCATTCTCGTTCTGTTGTCCATTCCCATCTGAAACAAAAAACTGGTTTGATTTCGGGGTTTTCCTTCCCCTAGAACGGTTGACTCCACCACGCCTAACGAGCCCGTCCTGCCCGGCTTTTCCAGAGGTGTGCTCCTTCTTTGGCTGGCTCTTAGATCCCTTCCACCTCCTGCATAAGGCAGGAGGCTTCAGGGGATCCCTCTCACCACGCCAAGGTGGCCAGCCGTCGAGAGGGAAAAATGAACAAGGCCCCTTGGCTCGGGCCGCCCATCCTTGACCCCCCTCTGTTCGCCGGGGGTCTGAGCTCCATGCGGTGCCATCCCCATCTCAACACGGGGAGCCCGCCCCTTCCTTTTTTCTGTCTCCGCTTTTTTATAGTGGGATGAGACAGACCCCCACTAGGCGGACGCGTGTGTTGGCGGTCGGATCGCCACCCGCAACGAGCCCCCCGTAGGGTTCCCTCCCCCGGCGAAATAGGAGAGGAAAGGCAACCCCGATTGGCTAGATCGGGGCACCGACTCGCGCAGGCACGTGCCCTCCCACCGGTCAGGCCACGCCATTTGACAGGGATATTTGCCATGCTGAAATATCCCTGCACCGGCTGCATCCGAGTTTTTATACGAGGGGGAATGCAGACCCCTGTTCGTAGGATGTCAGGCTTTGGGGCACAAGGCGCGAAGACTCGAGTGTTATTCCCCTTCGGCCCTCCATCGTCCCTACACCGTGTCCCTGCCTCCGAGTTTTTATCTGATGGGGAAGGCAGACCCCTGGGGGTCGGATGTGGGTGCTTCGGGACCGAAGTCCTTCCGCAGCACATCCTCCTTTTGACACCGAGGCTATCGAAATATAAGGTGGCCAGCCTATATTCCGCTCTGTGTATTTCCCCGAAGAGAACCACCCAGAGCAGAAAACCTACCCGGACCCCTCATACGGGGTTGAGGCTATCCTAACGGGAGGACGACTGCTCCCAAGAGGCTCGTCCGGCCGAAGCCGGACTCCCCCAAGACGCCGCCCCCCGGAAGCACTCCTCCGAGAAGGGAGTGCCTTGGCTGTATTCCTTCAGATTCGGGAATTGAGCCAAGCTATGGGTCCCTCCTCCTCCAGACAGCCGGCCCAGGGAATTCATCGTCCTGGGTTTGCGCACTTGCGCACGCGAGAACCTTCCCCAAAGCCACCCAACCCCCCCCCCCCCCGGCCGTGCGGAGGCTGAAGGACATGCCCCCGATCTACTAGCCAGGCGTTCGCCCGGCTTTCGACCGTGACCCCCGCACCCGTAGGGAGAGCCGAGCCGCCCCAAGAAGGCCCCTTCCCACCCTCGGTACCCCTGAATCTACCCCCACCCGCACAACGCGGTTGGTGTGCTCTTAGCACCCTTCCACTCCTCCAGGAGGAGTTTCAGGGTGAGCCCTCTCACCACGTCAAGGTGGCACACCGTCAAGAGGGCCCTTATACCCCCCTAAACAATTCCCATACAATCCCCATAGTCCCCCTATATCATCCGCCGCACCATCCGGATATGTGCCTGCACTAATATGCGCAGATACTTTTTTGCAATTATTTTTTTTTTAGTATCAAATAATTGCTAAATTAATTTTAGACATAAAAACATTATTTATATTTTACGAAAACATTATATAAAATGAATTATATGGATTATTCTGTATAATTAATAATAATTGTATTATCTTTGTATATTACACATTATATGCTATATACAAGATGTCCCTCAAAATTTCGAAATTTTAATTTTGCAATGAAATAATTCTGGAAATATTAAATAACATAAATTTTTATCAATTTATTTATAAGGAGTATTTTCTAAAATGTAATAACTTTCACTTTACAACTTACGATTTAGATGATCGCTTGTGATTCTTTGCGTCTAATAATTGATAACCGAGCATTTAAAGTTTCACTTACTTTATATACAATAATTAATTGATAAGTTACCAAATTTTAATATCAATCTTGTTACTAATAAAATACTAATAACATATAAATATATATAAAAATTAAAATATATATATATACTTTCATTTTTATATAAAGTTCCCAACTATTTATTATCAACTTTTTAATATCTTTTTAATCATGTCTAAAACAAAAATAAAATAATTAATTAATCAATTGAATGCCAAAATTATTTTGTAATATGCTGAAAACGCGTGTGTATCTATATATATATTTGTGAATTTATATATAAAGATGGAAATATATATATATAGGTTTTGTTAAAAGTGTGGAAACTCCTAAATAATTTTTGTAAAAATGAAAATATCAAAAAACGGTAAAACACGTATTTTGATTTATCAAAAAAGCTACCCTATGACATGGATACCGATCATCCCCCACCCCCTGGTACGCGGGGGTAAGATGGGGTTGAAAACTTTAAATTGGATTAAAGGTCGAGTGGGGGCTCGTTTGAAAGGTCTTTTCATAATAAATACACTCTTAAAATTTTAAGTCGCTACGACCCCCTCATTCAAAATGGCGGCCGTTCAAATTTCGAAATTTCATGTAGTGTTTCACTTAGTGTTATCCAGGATCAACTGCGTGGAAGTGGCATGAATTTGATTCCTTGTGTGTGTGTGTAAGTGTGTGTGTATGTATGTGTGTGTCTGGGCGCGTGTGGCTAAACAAGTGTGAATGTGTACATAGTGGTGATAGGTTGCAGAACAGACGATTGAAAACTGTTATCTCTCTTTAATGATTCAAAACCTTTTACTTCGTGTTTTAAAATAAATTTTACTCAGTGTGTTAAAATAAATGCTGAAAGTGGCTGCCATTTACTTCCTGACAATATGCCAATCTTTGATAGAATGCAGAAATGGCTCTATGATTCGTCTCAAAAGGTATCAAATCTATTTCATCCCTTATTTGCTGTATCAATTCTTGGATGCTTTCAGGTTTTGTTTTGTAAAACTTACTCTTCGGGTATCCCCATAGATAATAATCAAGAGGAGTTAGATCTGGTGACCGAGGTGGCCAATCCTGTCCTCCCTCATTTCTGTTCCTTCTTCCTATCCATCGTAATGGAAAAGTCTCATTTAAAATTTGACGTGGCCGTAAACCAAAATGAGCAGGAGCTCCATTATGCTGAAACCATATTTCTTCGAAATTATTTGGAAAAATATTTCGTATGGCTGGAATTATTTGATCTACAAGTAATCACTCATATCTTTGAGCGTTCAGATTTTCTTAAAAAAAAAACGGCCCTATTAAGTAGCCGTCTATTATTCCACACCATACATTAATTTTTTGTAGATATTGTGTGTGAGTTTCCCGCACCCAATTCGGATTCTCATCTGACCAGAAACGAAAATTTTTATTATTAACTTCTCCCGTTAACGTGAAAGTTGCCTCGTCTGTAAAAACAATTTAATAAGGGAAGATGGGCCGGACATCTATTAGTGCCATTATTCTTTCACAAAAACCTATACAACGCTCCAGATCTCCGTCTTGCAATTCTTGAACATATTGTAATTTGTGTATGGATAGAACTTGTTTTTCTTTAAAATTCTCCAAACGGACTTGGGAGCAATATCGTGAATTTGAGCGGCTCTGTTAATAATAGAATTGGGATCTTCAATAAATGTCTGCATAATATCAAATTGTTTTTCCTCGTTAGTGACAGACGATGATCTCCCTGATTTAGGGCGATTTTTTACGCTACCAGTTTCTCTAAAACATTCTATTGTTTTTAAGACAGTGGACTTATTAAATCGACGATTTTGATACGTCTCATTAAATAATCGAGCGACAGCAGCGTACGATCGCTCGTTGTCACCCCATCCACGCATCATGAGGATAGTGATTCTTTCACGTTCCGACAATTCGCCAGCTATTTTTAATTTTTAATCTGCTTAAAATCTGTGAAAACAACTGATTTTGAGTAGCCGTGAGAACAACTGATTTTAAATAAATGAGGAGGATCCTATCATGTAAGACATGATATAGGTAAGTTTAATAAGTCCACTGTATTAAAAACAATAGAACGTTTTAGAGAAACTGGTAGCGTAAAAAATCGCTCTAAATCAGGGAGATCATCGTCTGCCACTAACGAAGAAAAACAACTTGATATTATGCAGACATTTATTGAAGATCCCAATTCTACTATTAACAGAGCCGCTCAAATTCACGATATTGCTCCCAAGTCCGTTTGGAGAATTTTAAAGAAAAACAAGTTCTATCCATACAAATTACAATATGTTCAAGAATTGCAAGACGGAGATCTGGAGCGTCGTATAGGTTTTTGTGAAAGAATGATGGCACTAATAGATGTCCGGCCCATCTTCCCTTATCAAATTGTTTTTACAGACGAGGCAACTTTCACGTTAACGGGAGAAGTTAATAATAAAAATTTTCGTTTCTGGTCAGATGAGAATCCGAATTGGGTGCGGGAAACTCACACACAATATCTACAAAAAATTAATGTATGGTGTGGAATAATAGACGGCTACTTAATAGGGCCGTTTTTTTTTTTGAAGAAAATCTGAAGGCTCAAAGATATGAGAGATTACTTGTAGATCAAATAATTCCAGCCATACGAAATATTTTTCCAAATAATTTTGAAGAAATATGGTTTCAGCATGATAGAGCTCCTGCTCATTTTGGTTTACGGCCACGTCAAATTTTAAATGAGACTTTTCCATTACGATGGATAGGAAGAAGGAACAGAAATGAGGGAGGAGAGGATTGGCCACCTCGGTCACCAGATCTAACTCCTCTTGATTATTATTTATGGGGATACCTGAAGAGTAAGGTTTACAAAACAAAACCTGAAAGCATCCAAGAATTGATACAGCAAATAAGGGATGAAATAGATTTGATACCTTTTGAGACGAATCATAGAGCCATTTCTGCATTCTATCAAAAATTGGCATATTGTCAGGAAGTAAATGGCAGCCACTTTCAGCAATTACTTTAACACACTGAGTAAAATTTATTTTAAAACACGGAGTAAAAGGTTTTGAATCATTAAAGAGAGATAACAGTTTTCAATCGTCTGTTCTGCAACCTATCACCACTATGTACACATTCACACTTGTTTAGCCACACGTGCCCACACACACACACACACACACACACACACACACACACAAGGGATCAAATTTATGCCACTTCCACGCAGTTGATCCTGGATAACACTAACAAGTAACACTACCCAATTGATACTCACCGATTTGAATGAAACTTAACATACTTATTAAACACCGAAAAACATTAAATACGTGTTTTTTTGTTTCGGCTAAACACGTTTTTTAGGGGTAGAGAGCACCCCTCAACCCCTGGAGGTGGAAACAGTTATGGCTAATTATTTCTGTAACGATACATTTTCTGAAAAAAGTGCTTAGGACCAAAGTTGTAGAGTTCAAAGTGATGCACTTGATGACGTAAAACTATAAACAATGAACACTCGCCCAAGTACAGATGTGAAAATGATAATTGAAGGTATATTCGAACGAAATTCACGAGCAAGATAGCTCATAGCAAGTAACTGATCAAGAAGTAATTTTGGAAAATGCTCGCTCAACGACAGTCGGGAAAATAATAATTGATCATATGTCCGAATGAAATCCTAATACAAAATAAAGAGTAAAAGATATTGTGGATAACTCCAGAGTAGCAATAAAAATTTAAAAAAATTTTAAAGTTTCTAATATAGCATGAAGGTAATGTTTAACTTATAATTAGAATGACTTTTCATGTTTTCTTATCTTTACTTCTATTCTGAAGTTACTTACAAAACTTTTTTCTCCTTCTTATTTTTTCTATAAATTTGCGCCTATTTTCCCATTACGTCAGGTTTTTTCTTTTTTTAGGAAAATAACGCAACAAATCAATTCTGAAGACAGATTTAGAGTCAACGCATAAAATTACTGATTATAGATACAGGATGTGGTCAAAGTCCGGCAACGGCTAATTATTTCCAAATTTAATTGACCTTGAAAATCGACCTCAAGGTCGACTTCAAGGTCGCCATCAAGTGCATCACTTTGAACTCTACAACTTCGGCCCTAAGCACTTTTTTCAGAAAATGTATCGTTTCAGAAATAATTAGCCATAACTGTTTCCACCTCCAGGGGTTGAGGGGTGCTTTCTACCCCTAAAAATCGTGTTTAGCTGAAACAAAAAAAGCATGTATTTAATGTTTTTCGGTGTTTAATAAGTATGTTAAGTTTCATTCAAATCGGTGAGTATCAGTTGGGTAGTGTTACTTGTAAGTGCATGAAATTTCGAAATTTGTACGGCCGCCATTTTGAATGAGGGGGTCGTAGCGACTTAACATTTTAAGGGTGTGTTTATTATGAAAAGAACTTTCAAACGAGCTCCCACTCGACCCTTAATCCAACTTAAAATTTTCAACCTCCATCTTACCCCCGCGTACCAGGGGGTGGGGGATGATCGATATCCATGTCATAGGGTAGCTTTTTGGTAAATCAAAATACGTGTTTTACCGTTTTTTGATATTTTCATTTTTACAAAAATTATTTAGGGATTTCCACACTTTCGACAAATCCTGTATATTATCAGATAATAACTAACAAGTTCAATTCGGTATTGAATTGAATAATTACTTATCATATTTTTGTTTTAAACATGTTGATATTAAAAAGTTGATAATCAGAAGTTGGGAACTTTATATAAAAATGAAAGTATATATATATATTTTAATTTTTATATATATTTATATGTTATTAGTATTTTATTAGTAACAAGATTGATATTAAAATTTGGTAACTTATCAATTAATTATTGTATATAGAGTAAGTGAAACTTTAAATGCTCAGTTATCAATTATTAGACGCAAAGAATCACAGGCGATTATCTAAATCGTAAGTTGTAAGATGAAAGTTATTATATTATAGAAAATACTCCTTAAAAATAAATTGTAAAAAATTTATGTTATTTAATATTTCCAGAATTATTCCATTGCAAGATTTAAATCTCGAAATTTTAAGGGACACCTTGTATATAGCATATAATGTGTAATATACAAAGATAATACAATTATTATTAATTATACAGAATAATCTATATAATTCATTTTATATAATGTTTCGTAAAATATAAGTAACTTTATGTATAAAATTAATGTAGCAATATAAAAACAGTGTTTTTATTCGGTTATAGAATATTAATTTATAAAGATAAACATTTATAAAGATGTGCATTAGTTTTCATTTTCATCATAACGCGATATCTATAGCAGTCAGTACGTAAGTATGTATGTATCGGGCAGTAAGTCGGCTGTACGCACACACACAACGCAAACAGACGTACGCGATCATATCAGTGCGCGGCAGCTCAGTCTCAGTCAGTGTTACCAACTTAGCGTATTTTCCGCTAGATTTAGCTTAATTATGTATCAGTTGGGGTGTAAAAATTATGTTTTAGCATATTCGGTGATTAGCTTATTTTCTGGATTATTAGAGAACTAAAACTGCGGATTTTTTCTATAATAAACTTTACTTTCTTTTTTGCTAAGTTTTAATTAGAGACATTATATATATAATTGGTTAATTGATTCAGAAAAGGCTATGACCTAGAGACCTAGAGGGCTTCTAGGAGAGAGAAGCGCCAACGGGTCATGTGACCAGTCATTTCGTGATTGGCTGAT
This sequence comes from Polyergus mexicanus, assembly GCF_030449975.1. Classification (NCBI taxonomy): domain Eukaryota; kingdom Metazoa; phylum Arthropoda; class Insecta; order Hymenoptera; family Formicidae; genus Polyergus; species Polyergus mexicanus. The sequence goes on from NW_027223330.1 coordinate 4,690,348, forward strand.
CACATGACCCGTTGCGACCCTCTCTCTCCTAGAGGTGCTCTACTATGGCCCATTTATAAGTATAAACGATACGGTAAAACATTCACATCTATAGAATAGCAGTAAGCCGAAACTGAAAATCTTTAGTACTGGCAATGAATATCGGAACGCAACCTATATATTGTATAACGATAACGAAAAACTCGATTGCACATATATTAAGCTTACAGCTTTTTTTTTATATTTAAAAGTTTGCAATATAAGTTAATAATTAAAATAAGTTATACTATGGCCGTGTTCCGATATTCATTGTCAATACTGAAAATCTATAATGTATGTGACGTAAACTATAGATTTTCAGTACTGGCAGTGAATATCGGAACACGGCCATCTAGTTATCTATACTTAGTCATAGGTAAATTTTTTTTATAGAATAAGATTTTTATTTTATTAAATTTTGTTTTGTTAAACATTGAATAATAATTGGACGCTAAAAAAATTTTATTTTGTATCAGAAGTATCTTTATATCTTTTAAATGTATATGAATAAAGACTTTTCTTTATAAAACTAAATGTGTGAATTTAAATATAATAAGATTCAAATATAATAAAAGTTATTTTATATTTAGCTTATTATTTGCTTATTTATTTTAAATTTAGCTTATTTCGGAGTTTTTTAGTGAGTCATGTAGCGGAATTCTAAATACAATATTATAGTTGGCAACACGGGTCTCAGTTCGTCGCGTATGTTTTGTACATACGCGTAACAAGAGATTATCGCTCAACCGTTATAACGCGTTATAACACGTTAAAGTGAAAAAACTGTGTTTTTAATTTTTAATATATAGTGTGTCCACATAATGGGACAAAAGTGTAGTGAGAAACGCTTGCCTCTCTCTGTCCGCAGACTTTTTTTAAAAAAGATAAGGGTCACAAGTGACCCTTAGTATTATTTATATATAAGGTATATTTATATATAAGGTAAATCTAATACAGATTGACTTGCGTGAAGTTGACACTCGATTTTAACCAAGTCAAATGTTGAAATTTGTTTCTCATAGAATTTCGCCTGCAGGTGATTGCAGTAATAATTGTTTTGTTTGCAATTGAAATATATGGTAAATATGATAGCGATTTTTAAATGACAGTAAGGAATTAATTTATAATTAGAGCCCAACTGGCATCAGATTATAATCTAAAATCGTTTGTAATTGTTTGTGGTACAAGAATTTTAAGAAAATCTTTATATCGATCATTCTATTCCGTTGACATTTGATCTTTATATGTACTGACTTGCTATGCGGCGGTTGACTCTTATTTATTTGACTGTCGTACCATTTATCTATTAATTAATTATTTAAGTAGTGATACTGGGCCGATTCTAACTCAGGTCCTCTGAGGGGGGGTGGGGGGCGAGTGGAAACCGGCGGGGGGTGGGGGAATGACGTCACGGGGGGGTACGTCACGGGGGGAGGGCATGACGTCATGGAGAGTATGACGGAGGGGGGTATGACGTCACGCGGGGGGACTGCGGCGGAACGGTAGGCGCGGGGTCCGCGGAGAGGGGGAGGGGGACCGCGGCGGAACGGTAGGCGCGGGGGCCGCGGAGAGGGGGAGGGGGATCGCGTCCTAACCGATAGGCGAGGGACCCGCTAACCTAACCTAACCGATAAGCGAGGGGTCCGCGGTGAGGGGGAAGGGGGACTGCGCGAAACCGATAGGCGAGGGGTCCGCGGGGCAGAGGGAACACGAAGGTACGATGCCGCGAGTAGGTGTTAGAGAGATAGCGCGAGGCGTTCGCAATGTATAAGAGAAGGATAGCGCTAATGATATTCTATGGGCGTGGAAGAAGGATAGCGCGAGACGTCCATATGAGCGTAAGACAAGGATAGCGTTTGCATGCACGTAGGAAAAGGATGGCGGGGGGCGTTCGCAATGTGTGGGAGAGGGATAGCGCGAGGCGTGTGCAATGTGTGGGAGAGGGACAGCGCGAGGCATGTAGGAAAAGGAAAGAAGAAGATGCAGAAATAATCGATACTTTAATTATAATAATAATAAGTTTATTTAATAATTGTGTGTATATTACAATGTGTATGTGTGTGTGTATGTGTGTGTGTGTGTGTGCATTGTCTCAAACATTTTAGAGTAGGAGATGTATCACTTACGAAAAACGCTTACTCTCAGCTCTTGATAAGAAAACAAAAGTTAGCATGTTTCCACGAGCAAATATCTAAAGTCTTTTAAATATGAATAATATATTATTATAATATGTAAACCACTATCGAACGGCAATCGAATGGCTATGAACGGCTATTGAACGGCTATCGAACAGCTTTGAACGACTATCGAACGGCTTTGAACGACTATCGAACGGCTTTGAACGACTATCGAACGGCTTTGAACGACTATCGAAAGGTTATTGAACGTCTATCGAACAGCTATTGAACGGCTTTTGAACGGCTTTGAACGACTATCGAACGGCAATCGAATGGCTATAAACGACTATTGAACGACTATTGAACGGCTAACAAACGACAATTAAACGACAAAACAATTATTTATACACCATTCAAATATTAATGTCATGTACTGAAATGTAACATCTATATTTTAATAACTAGTTGACGCCGCTATCTAACATCACGTACTGATATTTAATACTCGCGTACTGGGATATGAAAGAGGAAAAAGGAAAAATAAAAGAGAATAAAATATATTTCAACAATAGTTTATTCTAAATAATGTTTGGGTGAATCTTTATGATGATTCGTCCACCAATTGAATATTTTAAATACATTTTGTAAAGCGCAATTTTTCAAATGTTTTTCACAGCGCATAGTATTAGTAACATCTAGCTTATTTAACGAAGTGATATCTTCATAGTCCGCATCCAAGGTCTCAATAATAACGTCGTTTCTCGCATCATCGTCAAGTATAACGACCAGCCATTCTCGTTTTACACATCCTTTAACGTACACGATAGGAGATGCTCCATCTTTCTCTTCCGTCGCGCCCATCACAGCTCTCGTAATCAAACGCCTAGCGAAGCTGTATGGAACATTTCCATCCTCCCATTGAAGTCCATGGTGATGTCCGATTAGCCATGAAGCTTGGCATCTCTCAGATTTTGTAGGCGCACGCCATGGTACGGGACTTGCATAAAAGTAATGAGAGAGAACAGATCCATTTCTCAATATCGCTACTTCCTTCACGACAAAGTTTCTCCCGATAATGAATTCCTGCAGATCCACAAACGTTGGCGCGATCATGCTGATAATATTACCGTACAATTGCAAGAACGATGTACGACTGTTGCCGATCGTCAAAATCTCAATCTTTTTATATTTGAGATTGGAGGGGATATTTGCTGATTTAGGTAATTTTACGAACTACGTTGGTCAATGGGCAATATTGAACAACGCGATCGTGCAAGATGAGACAATAGGCGGTAGTATTTGTCGGTATATCCTCCTTGCACTTAAACTCTAATCTCACGTCCACGGTGGAATTTTTGACAGATTCGTTTTGTCGCGAGCAATCGATAACCGCGAGAGGACCGCAATGTAGAAATTTTGAAATGTTTAATAGCACATCATCATTATCACATCCGTAATAAGATTTGCGAAAACGAGAGTACATATCGAACAAGAGGGCGAATCTATTTTTATCGAAATCTAAATTCAAATCATCGTAGGGATAAAATTCCGAGTTTAGATAGAGTTTAACGTTGGTCAATTTGCAGTTGTCAAATGTAGTAATATCTTTTGACACAGCATTTTTTCTACCAGTCTGCAGCGCAAAGATCACGTATCGCGGCTTCTCCAGCTGAGAGGCGGCTTTCACGGTCCACGAATGCTTGATCATATTATGCAATAGAGGAAATTCGTATAGATCCCAAGAGCGAAAACTGATATTCAAGTATCGCCCACTTTCCAACGCGCGCAGCAAGGATAGTTTATTGACGCTCAATATTACATGTGGCATACGCCATTATATCTTGAATAATTCGATATCAGCTTCAGCCGAAGCATGTCCAAATATGCAATTGTTGTCGTTGCGCGAACGTATCAAAATTAATTCGTGACGAGCGTTGATCACAATTCGCTTATAATCTTCGCAAAAACCCAATAGTATGTTTAGCGGCACGTAAAAATTGAAGTAAGATTCAACAGCATTATGTGACATATTCCACGCAGCATTCCCCAAGATTTTACCTTTCTCGGTTGTTAGAGAGATATAGTTTTTAATCGTGGAAGTTATTCCAACGTTTCTGTTGCGGTCAATCTCCACACCGTCGAGTTCATATCGAAGTGTATCAAACATAAACGCGACACAATTGTTTCCCAATACAACTCTTCCCTCTTCAGCTATTTTACGCACCATCAACTTTCCCTCGACGTATAGAAAACTTTCACATGGTAACGTGTACAAATCTTGATGTATCGGTATCCGTATCTCGTCGCTATATCCAAGCGTTGTGTTGGCGTATGGATTGTACGCATGAGTCTCAATCTTGATGATACGGTCGTCAAAGATCGGCTCACCTCCGATATTCAAGATGTCAATCATATTGTTAAGCATTTCGTACGACGAATCCCAATGATTTTAAAAACTCGCGATTCAACGCGCTGAGCTTCTTTTTAGCGTAACCAGATATCTGATTATTGTCACCCGATACAGCAGTCACTCGCCTTCTCGCAAAAATATTGTCCCTCGCAAAGAAATTGTCTCTCGCGTGCTCCGTGCTTCCGTTCAACACAAGCATTTCATTTGTCAAACGCTTTATTTTTGGCGCCGCCATATATGCAATCTTACGGTAATGGAAAAACGAGCAAATGTCCTTCCTGATCAACAATGCGTGTCGTTAAATCAGTAACGCTCCGTGCGACGATGGGTAGATAAATGATCTGTGCTGGCGTTTCCGATATTTTATATCCTGGCGGCATGCTCGGTAAAAATTCATGTATCGTGTGTACGCGCTTGTTATTGCTGTACGCGCCAGTGGTTACGCTGCATTCTATACGAATAATATTTACGCTAATAATATTTATCGGTACATTCGATTCGTGCCATTTCCGAAACTGTAATATACGATTCAACGAGAATCCCAATAACGATCCAACGTTGCTCGGTTTACTAAAATTTATTCAATAGACACATTTGATTTCACTTTTTAGCGTATTATGATTAGCGCGAAGCGTTATTGGATATTCATCGTGTTCTTCGCCATCAACAATATCGTTGGAATCAACTACGCGTCGGTGTCGTAAAATTGTATGTCGGAGATATTCGTTTATAGCGTGTAATTCGTACGATCCCTTGGGAATCGTAATTTCCTTATCGTCGTTATCAAAATAAAATTTATTATTCCAAGAATTCACGTTCGATATCGTATGATACTATTCAAAGTCCGTTAAACCAAGCTCGTTATCGCCATCGTTTAAATCTATAGCCGGAAAGTAGCTTACAGCAAGCGCGCTACTCTTACCGGTCAACGTAAGTGTGAGTGACATGCTGGAAAACTGTCAAACGAATACTGAGTCGCGACGGTGAATTGTCAGGCTTTAAATTCATATCGATCATCGACCGTTTGAAGAAATCCAAGACACAATTGTCCATAAATACTTTGATTATAATTTTGATAGACCGTGTGATTGTATTCTATATTTGCAACATTCTGTCCAAAATATCGCACTAATTTCTTGGGCGGTCGCAGATTTCCAAAACTAACGAAATATACTACACGATCTCCCCTCTTTGCATACACAACCCAATGAGTACCGGAACCATCGACGTCATCCAAATTGACAATACCGTTCTCATTTCGTCGTACACCGTTTATCGGTAAATTATTGCACATGAAAACGCCTCTAAAAAATTGTATACGCATACGTCTTGCAAATTGTTCTAATTGTACATTGGTTGTTACACCGGCAGGCATTTTTATTTTGACATTTTTTTTTCTTGGCTGCTGTTGAGAACCCTCGTCCACGCTTGTATGGAGCGAGATAAAGTCCGTGACCTTCCATGGCGTGATTATGACGCTGCATTTCTTCGAGCTGACGTTGCGTCGCTTTGCTATCGTTCACCGCCTTCGCGATTCCCGCTGCTCCGCCAGCCAACGAACCGAGAACTCCCAATAATGGTAAAATTGGTAAGATACCACCGCGCTTCGCTATAGGAAGTATTCGTTTTTTCGCAGTCGTTTTCTTCATCGATGATTTTTTTGTTTTCAGCCCCATACCGAATTTTGTCTTTGCCTTCATAGCCACCCAAACAGCTGTAGCGGCTGCTCTTTCGCCAAGAGTCGAATATCTCGCGGTAATACGCGTTCGCGCTTTCGTGGCGAGTATATTATCCGCAACGTGTCGTTGACCGAGATCGTTGCTTCGGAAATAAGCTATGTCGTGCTCGCGACACGCGGCATCCAATGGATTGATATCTCGATCGCCTCTAGCCAGTCGTGTTTCTAAATGAATTCCCGGTCCGCAAAACTGATAGCCTGGAATATGTAATTCAATAGGAAGTGCGTTTATCGCACGATTTAACAAACCGCTACCTCTTATAATTTTTGCTGACATTTGTCATAATTTTTTATTAACGGTGTTGGGCCGTCGAAATGTGTTTGCTGCCACGACAAATTATAATGTCGCGTGCATCGACGATACTGTTGAACCTCTGAGTCAGCTTTTATATGTTCGGGAAGCTTGTCCCACAATTGTTCTACCTAGCTACCAAAGTCTCGCAGTAAAACAATCTTGGAGATAATCTGTAACTGCTCGGTGATAAGCTCGAGAATATCGCTGTCAACCGATAGAAGAAGAGACATTTTTGAGACTGAGCGGTTTCGATTCGGTGCGCCTCTATAAATAGGGCCCCGATGACTCATTTTCCAAAATCTGATTTGAGATTCGCGAGAGCAAACATGCGGTTCGCGCGACAAGCGACAATAATCAAGTGATAAATTTTGATGATAAAACACGAGTAATGTCCGAGAAAGAAATACGCAAGCATGGAAACATGCTACCATCTACTATACGCGGTATCATTTGCGGTCCTTCGAATTGCGGTAAGACTAACGTGTTGATAAGTTTGATAGAAAGTCCACACGGTGTACATTTCGAGAATGTGTACGTATATTCGAAATCGCTTCAACAACCGAAATATCGATACTTGGAAAATTTGCTATTATCGATCGATGAAATTGGTTATTTTACATTCTCTAATAATAGTGACGTTATTCCACCGAGCGAAGCGCTTCCGAATTCCGTTTTTATCTTTGACGACGTGGCGTGCGATAAGCAAGATACGATAAGAGAGTACTTTGCAACGGGTCGACACTCAAGCGTCGACTGTTTCTATCTTTGTCAAACGTATGCCAAGATATCTAAGCATCTTATACGGGACAATGCAAATTTACTGATTTTATTTAAACAAGATGGTACAAACTTGAAACATGTATACAACGATCATGTAAATACTGACATGTCTTACGGCGATCTTCGCGCATTCTGTCAGAAATGCTGGCAACACAAGTATGGATTTGTAGTGATTGATAAAGACAGTTTACAGACTAATGGACGATATCGAAAAGGATTTAACGATTTTGCAATACCGTAAAGTGGTTAGTCGCTATCGATACATCGATCGAGCAACGTCTAAAAATTTTCGTCCAAGCGCAACATGACGAAGACGATTGACAGTGACGATCGTGAGAAGATTGCGAGAGAGATTGTAAAAACAAGCGAATCAATCCGCAAAAAATATCGTTCTTTAAAAACCGGTCAAATGCAGGAAGATGTCGCATTGGAGAGGCACTTTAAACCAATTATCGAACCTCTAAAACAACTTGTCGAGAATACAATCAATGTGGAATCTAAAGAAGCGAAAATCGAACTATCGAGTATGCTCGAAGACAAGCATCTGAAAAAAGAGTCTGGAAAAAAGCGAACAAGGTCAAATATATCATTGAACGATTCGCTAATAACTTCTACTCCAATTCAATCGAAACGTAAGCGAATGAAACAATTATCGAATGTGGTTACGTCTACTCCGATAAAAGATGTACAATCGAGTCAAATATTGCACGAAAGATCGTCTCCGTATGTGGAAGAAGTTTTCGAAACCACGCCTGAAACGCTTGTGACATCGGTTCAACATCTGTGTAGCCGCGCCTTCGAATTACACGTCCACATTAACAGAATTTATTTGTTTCGCCGATCGGAGAGATAGGACGTAAATGATTTGTCCGGGTTTAGTTTGTTGAAAAGTGTTTATTCCTTTCGACACCAACTCCCGGACCGTCTTAGGTAATCGCACGCGACAGCAAGAAATGAGCGGACACGCGAATTATCGTTTAACTATAACTTTATGAGCGTTAGGCGTTCGGAGTGCTCCCGGTGAAGGCTTGCGACGAAGTGTCTTAACGAAAAGCCCTTCTTTCCGATCCACGCACAAGAATCCCGGTTGATACGGGTACTACAAAAAAGGAGGAATTTCGATCGTTCGATTCCGAGAGCCAATCGGCTATCGACAACGAGGTGTTTGTCAGAATCGAACGATACGAAGAAACCGCAAAAACGGAATGAAAACAAGGCTTCGCACGTAACGTCTCGCTTTAGAACGTTCGAGAAACAAAATTAATAATATAATTTATAAAACGCTTACTTTCTTGAACATCCCGCTCGCCTCGTATACCGGGTAGGTTACGAAATAACTGGTTAAATCCTACCACCATAATCGATACACGGCATCTTAATGATAATTCTCGATCAGACGGTCCGAAGAGCTCTACAGCAAATTTTTCAACATACAATAATAGGAAAAGAGTACCGATAAAGATCGTTGGTGAATCAATCGTAATACATGAGTTAACTTAATCAGTAAATCTTAGCATAGGGTTATTTACATAGGCGTTCTTAGAATAGATATATGTACATATACAGAGCGTGACGATAATTAAAGTCAAACTTAATTATTGACGCATAAAGAAAACGCAAATTAATTTAAGAGCCAGTGTCACTTGATATCGGTAGCTGACAGATCTGCGTTATTGGTCGCTTTAGAGTGGTTTTGGCAGTACGCAATGTAACTACTCGGACATGCCCATCCGATCCCGGATGTACGTCTAATATTCGGGCAAGTTCCCATTTCGAAGGAGGTGCCAAATTATTTTTCAACAATACCAGCTCGTTAATTTTGAGCTCCGGTTTGTTTTCTCGCCATTTACGCCTTTGTTGCAATGTATGCAAATAGTCAGAAGACCAAGAACGCCAGATCTGCTCTAAAATCGCACGCACTTGCTGCCATCGAGACAGCCGATTCGAATCGATATCTAAAACAGATTCTTCAGGCGGGCTTACTAACGGGCGACCGACTAAAAAATGACCCGGAGTTAACGCGGAAAAGTCATTCGGATCATCATGTAACGCAGAAATCGGGCGGGAATTTAGGCAAGCCTCGATTTGACACAGCAGCGTAGCGAACTCGATCTGCGATAACGTTCGGGAACCAATCGCTCGTTTCAAATGAAACTTTAATCCTTTGACACCGGCTTCCCAAAGTCCGCCGAAATGCGGAGCAGAGGGAGGTATAAAATGCCATTTTACGTTATCATTAGCGATAGCGTCTTGTATTTGAGGATCGGCGACAAGTCGCTGAAAGGTAGTGTTTAATTCGCGGTCCGCGCCTTGAAAATTAGTGCCGTTATCACTGTACATGTCGGATGGAAGACCGCGACGGCTTGCAAATCTCCGAAAGGAGATAACCGAGAAAACCGTTAGTAGCGTAATCATCTACGTATTCTAAATGGACGGCCTTTGTCGAGAGACAAATAAAAACGGCAACATAATATTTTTTGGATCGTTGACCGCGGCCGACTGACGGAATAATATTCATCGGCCCGGCGTAATCGACGCCTGTGTGCGAGAACGGAGCCGAAGGCGTGACGCGGGGCTGGGGGAGATTCCCCATCAGCTGTTGCGAGGTACGTGCGCGTTCGCGTACGCACTTTACACAACTACGTATAAGAGATTTTACACTGGTGCGCGCTGAAATTATCCAATAATTTTGGCGTAAAATTCTTAACATCAATTGAGTGCCTCCATGAAGAGAGGCTTTATGAGTTTGAGCGATTAATAAATCCGAAATTCGATGTTTCGGTAAAATTATAGGGTGCCGTTCATCATAACTGAGTGACGAATGGTCAATCCGCCCGCCAAGGCGAATTAATTTATCTTTCCCGAGAAAGGGATAAAGCGATAACAAAGCACTGGATCTTGGCAGTAAACTTTTATCGTTTAACGCTTGAATTTCGGATGGAAAATGACGTTGTTGCACGTAACGAAGCCAAAACAAGGAAGCTTCTTTGAGTTCGGCAGTGTACACATAACGAAACTGACGCCAACGAAGGATAATTGAGGACAAATCGCGTTGTAATTTAGGCCTGGTCATTAAATGATTATTTAATGTAAAACCATTGCTCGTTTTGCACGACGCGTTAAATACTACGCGAAGTTTCGTCGTGCTGCTAGACTCGCGTAGTACCGGATGATGCGGTATATACACCGCTTGGTTAAGCGTCGGATTTTCGTCGGAGACAGATTCCATATGACCCATAGATTATATTCATTTAAGAAAGAATGATAGGGTTTCGCGAGATCCGGATTTTTTCGTAGGCATTGTTCTAATTTGGAATAAAGAAGCGCGGCAGTTTCGCGCGAAGATCCTATATCGAGCGGAGGGTTGGTTTTAAATGGTAACCGTATTATATAGCGGCCGTCTTCGGCACGCTGATGTGTTTCGATAAAATGTTGTTCGCATTTTTTATCTTCTTCCGACAGCTGAAGTTCGGAAGAAATTTCCTCGATCTCCCAAAATTTTTGAAGGAGAGAATCGAGCGAAGGAATTGTTACGCAATTTAATGAAGTCGCGGTAATTGAATTAGAAGTGCCGGTAGGACCGGATAATATCCATCCTAAAGCAGTAAGCTGGGCCGTCGGAGTTCCGGTCGGACCATGTTTTACCTTTTGCTTTAATAACGATCCATATAAATCTGATCCGATGAGCAGATGGATCGGATGATTGCTAAACGGATCCGGATCCGCGAGAGATAATTTCCGTAAATGCGGCCAATAATCTACGGTTTTAGTCTTTGAGCCAGCGTATGACGTAATTTTTTGATATACGAAAGCAGTCAAAGAAAAGGTTGAGGAACCTCGCCCATTACAAGACTCGAGAGTAAGAGACACCTGAGATTTCGCTACGCCACTGTATCGTTCGCCGAAACACTGTACGTAGAGGCTCGCGCGGGAACGTTTCGTGCGCATAGTTTGACACAACGATTCCGAGATAAAGCTAACAGCCGAGCCTTGATCTAACAACGCACGAACTTTAAATTTACGTCCTTCGATGGTACGAAGTATTACCCATGCAGTGGCTAGTAACACGTTCGGCGGATTTTTCAGCGGCGAATGAATCGTTTGAACGGAAGCGACAGCGGTCTCGTTCTTTATCTCAGGGGCTGCTGAGCCGCTCGGTTGAGCGTTAAGCGTTTTGTTTTCCGAAACAGAATCTTCACTAATCTTCTGTACTGGTATATTCGAGTCACGATGCAAGAGCGTATGATGTGCTCGTCGGCACAAATTACAGCGTTTTTTACTCTTGCAAGAGGTCGGGAAATGGCCGACCTTTAAACAATTAAAGCAACATTTGTGCGATTTGAGAAACTGAGTTCTCTGTTCGACGGATTTACGCTTAAACTCGTCGCATAACATAAAATTATGATTGCCGGAACAATTCAAACATTTTTCGGTGGCTACGTTATTCACCGAGGCCCGATTAGAGCCTTTATTTTTATGAGACGAAGTATCGGCATTTAACTTAGAATGATCGGTTAGTCCTCGAATTCGCAGCGTCATAAAATCTCGAATCTCTTCATACGTCGGAGATGCGGTTGATTTACCGCATTGCAGATTCCACTCATTACGTATGCGTGGACTAAATTTTTGCGAAACAATATAGACTAATAAGTCATCCCATTTTTCAACAGGTCTGCCTAAATTTGTTAACGCGGCTAATGACGCGGCAACGGTATCGCGTAAACCTTTGAGTTCGACAGCGGATTCCGTTTTCATAATAGGCAAATCAGCGAAAGCATGAATATGCGCATGAATAATCGCGTTTTGATTATCGTACTCTTCGATAAGTAATTTCCACGCACCATCGTAATTTGTGTCTGCAATCTTAACATGATTAATTAATACAGCGGCTTCGCCCGTGACACTGGCTTTTAAATAATGTAATTTCTGCGTATTCGACAGCGATTCTTTCGAGGCGACGAGCGATTCGAATATTCCGCGGAAGTTATCCCATTCCGCGAAATTACCGGAAAATTTCGGCAACGGGATTCGTGGTAATTGCAATGAAACCGCACCAGACAATTCGCGAGAAGAAATGTCGCTTACCGATGATGCCGCATTCGGGTTGCACCGGGAGAATTTACCTATCACGTCTGCGAGGTAGTCCGCCGCCTCGTGGTAGACGTCCTCGGCCGTAAAGAATTCCTCCTCGGTGAAGTATTTGACTGTACGCTGTTCGTCAGCCGTTGCTATTTGCTGAAGCTGGACGTTGAGACGTTGACACCTTTCCCATAATGTCTCCAAGGCGTCCAGTCGACTCTTCGCCTTGTATTGCGTGACGTTGGCCTTGCCCATTTTCTTAAAGTTGGGGAACACTTGCTTCATCGAGCTTATTGTAATAGATTGCTCGATGAGGAGGCCCTGTAGCGAGTCCGTCATGACGGTAGGCAGATAAGATGAAGCCTTTCAGCAATAATTCACCACCTTTTGGTGGTAGAGATGCTGAAGCGTGACGACAGTCCGTCGCACGCGGATGTGCGAAGCCGCACTATAATTTTCACTTAACAGTGCAGCGCGCTAAAGCGTGCGACAACTATGTGTAACTGCGGATTACGCAGGACGCACTCGGAGGTGCGGAGTGCTAAAGAGCACAAAGATTGCACTTAAGAGGATGCCGGAGCGACGGCCGAACTCCGACGGGTTAGCGCCCTCATCTAAGCGTAACTAAAATTATCGATAATACCGACCGAAATTATCGATAATATCAATAATTTTAGTTCCGCTGTTACTAATATTAATATTTCTGCATGTTTTATGCATATTTGAAAGAGAATTGTGTTCAATATATTGAAATCGGACAACATCGTGTATTTCTACTGCTCTATTGCCTCGCACGCATATCTAAGCGTATCTAAGCGTATAGATAACAGTATAACATATACACGTGTCTGCCTTTATTGCATATTTGAACACAATTGCACACATTACTTATATGGACTTATATATATATATATATATATATATATATATATATATGTACGTGTGTGTGTGTGTGCCTTTCCATATATCTTTCCAAGAGGAATAATATTTGGCCATGTGTATGTGTGTGTGTGCATGTATTGTTATATATATATGTGTGCCTTTTATGTATATATATATATATATATATACATACATACATAGATAGATACATACATACATACAATAGCACAATACATATATATATATTATAATATATAATAACGGTTATATTGCTAATCTTACATAACTATTAAATCGCATCCGGTTCAAAATATTGTAAAGCAACCAGCACACGTAAATCGCCTCTGGGATATTTTTTACAATAACCAGCACACGTAAATCGCCTCTGGGATATTTTTTACAATACCCAGCACACGTAAATCGCCTCTGGGATATTTTTTACAATAACCAGCACACGTAAATCGCCTCTGCGATATTTTTTACAATACCCAGCACACGTAAATCGCCTCTGGGATATTTTTTACAATAACCAGCACACGTGAATCGCCTCTGGGATATATTTTTAACCAGAACGCTCATGCAAACCGCATCTGGTATGAAATATTTACAACCAATTCACGAAAAGATCGCTTCTGGGATCAAATATTTCGGCAATATTTAGAGCGCACATGCAAACCGCATCTAGTATGAAATATTTACAACCAGTTCACGAAAAGATCGCTTCTGGGATCAAATATTTCGGCAATATTTAGAGCGCACATGCAAACCGCATCTGGTATGAAATATTTACAACCAGTTCACGAAAAGATCGCTTCTGGGATCAAATATTTCGGCAATATTTAGAGCGCACATGCAAACCGCATCTGGTATGAAATATTTACAACCAGTTCACGAAAAGATCGCATATAGATAATATATAACACACATAGTATGCTCGGGAATGGGCAAAGAGAAAGAGGATATAGTGTAAGTGAGCAAGTGTCCATACAAGTGCCAAAAGTAAGAAAAAAAAGGAAATAGTTGGATCTTTCTCCGTAGCAATACTTTATGCTCACTAATATTTAGCGACTGATGTGAATTATTAATCGATATATCGTTGTACAGCCATTCTCTCGCTTACTCATTCCTATTCTCTCTCTCTCTCTCTCTCTCTCTCTCTCTCTCTCTCTCTCTCTCTCTTCTTTTTTTTGCCCATGTCTGTCTATTTCTTTATAACAAAAATACTATATGAATACTAAATACTATGTGCATCATATACATATAATGTGTATGTTCATGTATTGTAGTAATTCTAAATTCTATTTAAAGATTAATTTTATGTTACAATTTTTTTATACAAAGGTCTTTATGTTGTTTTCTATTTAGGAATTGCTTTAAAGATATAATCAAAAAATAAAAAAAAACTTGAAATATTACATTTTTATATAATATTACATTATCATACTTATATTTTTGTGTAAACTGCACGGAAAAAAAATTCAATTATATCTAGCGACATATTAGTATATACTATACATTAAAACAATTCCTTCTAGAATTATGGTATATAAATATACTAACCTTTTGACCCTTATTCTTTTTAAAGAAAGTCTGCGGGCAAAGCGAGGCAAGCGTTTCTCATTACATTTTCGCCCTATTATATGAACACACTATGACTACACAAACACAACACTCGTTTTTTAAATTCGACGCGTTATAACGCGTTATAACGGTTGAGCACACTTTTGCGGTTATCTCTCGTTACGCGTATGTACACAACACGCGCGACTGAGACTGAGACTGAGTACTGCCGCGCACTGATATTATCGCATGTGCCTGGCTGTGTGCGTGTGAATAGTACAGTCGCCTTATTCCCCGATACGTACATACATACTTAGATACATGCATGCTACAAATATCGCGTAATAATAAAAACAAATGCACATCTTTATAAACGAATATTCTGTAACCGAATAAAAAGTTATTTTCATATTGATTAAAATTAATTCGATACATAAAAACATTATTTATTAATATTTTACGACGTGTCATTTTAATCACAATAATGTAATTAATGCATTTAAATTATTTTCGGATATATAAAATGCGAAATACAGACATTTGATTTTCTATAGTAACATGACATATATATACAGGGTGTCCGGCGTCAACCGCATCACCGGTCATGTGCAGGTAGAGCAGGTGAAACCGAGAAGAAAAGTCCTGTACCAATTTTTTATATAATACTTAATAAAAGAGTTATTATTGAGTAAAGTCTGGCCAATCAGCGCCGATCTTTAGCCGGGCGCATGTCGGTGAACCGCGCGCTTGATAGTGTACGCCGCTGCACAATTCACAGCGCGCGGCTCACTGACGTGCGCCCGGCTAAAGGTCGGCGCTGATTGGCCAGACTTTACTCAATAATAACTCTTATTAAGTGTTATAGAAAAAAAAGGTAAAGGACTTTTCTTCTCGATTTCATCTGCTCTACCTGCACACGACCGGTGATGCGATTGACGCCGGACACCCTGTATATATATATAAATTTTATAATAATTTATATATATTAATCTAACGTGAAAGATTATAGATAAAGGGAGCCTCACGAGCGAGACTTCGGAACTCTTCGATATTTGTCGTCTCGCTTGCTCCTTCATTCTTTCTCGCTATTGCTTTTGTCGACTCTCCAGCATCGCGCGGGGATCTTTCCTTATATAAACATCTTATAAAATAAAAACTGAAACTTTCATATTGTATTTTATTAGTATAAAAATAATTATAATGGATTAATGAGATTTTTGCGATTAAAATAACACCAAATATGACATAAATCGGATAATTTTAAATGAAATAAGTAATCATAATTTTAATAACATAATTGATTAAAAATAATCCGATTTATGTCATGTTTCGTGTCATTTTAATCGCAAGAATCTCATTAATCCATTATAATTATTTTTATGCAGATGAAATGGAAAATACAAGTTTCACTTTTTATATAGAAGATGTTTATATTTTGTAGATAAGGAAAGATCCCCGACGCTGAAGAGTCGACAAAAGCGAGAGCGAGAAAGAATGAAGGAGTAAGTGAGATGACAAACATGAAAGAGTTCCGAAGCCTCGCTCGCGTGACTCCTTTTATTTGTAATCTTTCACGTATATATGTCATCTTACTATAGAAAATAAAACTTTCGTATTTCGCATCTTATATATCTGAAAATAATTGTAATGGATTAATTACATTTTTGCGATTAAAATGACCAAATACGATATAAATCCGATTATTTTAAATGAAATAAGTAATCATAATTTTAATAACATAACTGATTAAAAATTATCCGATTTATGTCATGTTTAGTATTATTTTAATCGCAAGAATCTCATTAATCTGTTAAAATTATTTTGATATCGATAAAATACGAAAAACAGAAATTTTACGAACGATATGTAACCCGAGATATTATAGATAAGAGAGCCTCGCGAATGAGACTTCGGAACTGTTTGATGTTTGTCATCTCGCTTGCTCCTCGTTCTTTATTGTATTCTTTCATCCCCATTATTATATTCTTTTATTTCTTCGACTTTTATTCTTTCTATATTCTCGTCTTCCTACATAATAATACATTAATTTATTCGTCTTTATTTTATACAACATAAATGAGATATTGTGTATGTCATAAATAGAAAAAGTATTTAATTATGTGCATTTTTGTATGTACATGTGTTGTATTTAACTATAATTAAATAGAAAAAGAAAATAACTTGTGTATCTCATTTATGATGTATCAAATAAACATAAATAAATAAATTTATTTATTTTCATGTAGGGACACGAGAATAGAAAGAATAAAAATTAAGCAAATAAAAGAATATAATAATGGCAATAAAAGAATACAATATACAATAATGAACGAGCAGAAAGAGAGAGAGAGAGAGAGAGAGAGAGAGAGAGAGGCGCGAGTGAACGCGTAAGTGAATATGCGAGGAGCATGAAGCTAAGCGATACGTAGTACATAGCGAGCGAGCGATTAGAAAAAGACAGAGCGTATGATCGAGAGAAAAAAGATACTGCAATAATGTTAGTGCGTACATGTATATTACTCTACACGCATGAAAGAGACAAAGGTAGTACGATTATGTCTGTCCTTGTCGTGTAAGATTACAGCTCCGTCTATCGCGACATCACGCAACTAATCTACTGCTCTGTTTTACTCTTGAGCCTCCATCTCGCACACACACATATGCACGAAAATTTTATTTTGCAAAATCTTTTTTATAAAGCTTCTAAACTCACTTCTCTAAGTTCACTTATACTCTTTGATGAAATGCCGAGTGCGGAGTTTACTGATTAGGCACGTGTAGATTACAAATTTGTTATATTAAGTAAATGTTGACGCAGAAGCCGATAACAAAACTGTAATTTTCTCATTTTTTTTAACTTTTCATATGAAATGTTAAACTCCGCACTCCGTTATTATGTGTACCTTAATTGTGGAAAAGGATTTGTTGATATCTATAATCAACAAAAAGATTTTGCAAAATAAAGAATATTCGCGTTCTGTCGGTAATCCGGCATCCTCTTAAGCTGTGCAAAGCGCTAAGAAACGCGAGATTTGCGCGGCACTGCGGATTACGCAGGGTGCAAATAATAATGATACGTTGTGCTTAAGAGCACAACTTTAATAATGCAAAGGGATTCAAAGTTGACTACGCGCACTTTATTTTCCCGGAAGTCCTTTCAACGCACTCGCGTTATTATTTACGGCAGCGGAATGCGGATAGATGTTTTGATATTGCGCACCGTCTCCGTCTCGTGATAGTTTTTATAAGTGCTGTTACTTTAGCGTGTCAGCGTTCTCAATCGCACTCCGCGAACTGATTACCGAATCACTATCTGTTTTTCCAAAGATCCGGCTCGAAGGACCATTTAATGTAGCCGCGCCTTCGAATTACACGTCCACATTAACAGAATTTATTTGTTTCGCCGATCGGAGAGATAGGACGTAAATGATTTGTCCGGGTTTAGTTTGTTGAAAAGTGTTTATTCCTTTCGACACCAACTCCCGGACCGTCTTAGGTAATCGCACGCGACAGCAAGAAATGAGCGGACACGCGAATTATCGTTTAACTATAACTTTATGAGCGTTAGGCGTTCGGAGTGCTCCCGGTGAAGGCTTGCGACGAAGTGTCTTAACGAAAAGCCCTTCTTTCCGATCCACGCACAAGAATCCCGGTTGATACGGGTACTACAAAAAAGGAGGAATTTCGATCGTTCGATTCCGAGAGCCAATCGGCTATCGACAACGAGGTGTTTGTCAGAATCGAACGATACGAAGAAACCGCAAAAACGGAATGAAAACAAGGCTTCGCCCGTAACGTCTCGCTTTAGAACGTTCGAGAAACAAAATTAATAATATAATTTATAAAACGCTTACTTTCTTGAACACACTATAATAAAATATTTTTTCATTAAGTATTTTTCGAGTTATTTTATATCTTAATCTGACACATCTTGATATAAAAAATAAAATATCTCGTAAAATATTTAGTTTTCGATAATCTTACCATAATACTTTTATGTACAGAATAATGAGACAAATCAATTGTTTAAAAAAACAAATAATTGTTTAAAAAAAAACTTTGTATATAAGTATATTTTCTTAAAAATAATTATTTTTTTTATACCAATTGTGTTATACAAATAGCGTTTTGAAAAGGTCTTAAGAAGAGTTATAAGAATATACAATAAAAAATAAGGGGTTTCATTAAAAAAAATAAAGTTGACCTTGAAATGACTTCTAAATTTGACCTCAAGATCAAGATCAAGATTACCATCAAGTGCCCCACATTGAACCCTACTACTTTTGTATTTAACATTTTTTTCTATATCTCATTCCTTCCAAAATATTTCAGGGGTCCGGGACTTTTTCCCACCCTGTATAATATAATGTATATATTTTACTTTTAAAAAGCTTCTTTCTCTTCTTCGATGGAATAGCAGTTTAACGCAGAATTTAATGTTAGCGCGTTGTCAAGCGTTCCTTCCATTACACCGATTTTTAAACACAATTTTGCGTAATTGTATCTCATTAACTATTGAACCAAATAATTTAAAACTTGCACCACGTGTTGATTATTGAGTTGTGAATAACCTCCTACAATGGCAACACAAACGAATCAAACATTCGGAAATGCAAAGCGAGACTCGAAACTTAATTGTTCGACAGTGTATGTATATATACTGGGTGGCCCATTTTAATCCATCTAGTCGAATATCTCAAAAACCAAGCCCGGAAGAGAAAAATGTTTCAAACAAAAGTTGTGTGGCTTCAAGGGGGCCATAAGATGGTGACAATGATTTGACCTTGGAAAATCATGAAAATCATTGAAGGTCATGTGAAGGTCAACTTTAAAATCTTAAATGAAAACCCCCATTTTTTATTTAGTATTCTTGTAGCTGACATCGTGAGCTTTCCAAAACACTATAATAAAGTATTTTTTTATTAAGTACTTTTTGAGTAATTTTATATTTTAATCTGACATATTTTGATATAAAAAATTAAATATCTCGTAAAATATTTAGTTTTTGATAATCTTACCGTAATACTTCTATGTACAGAATAATGAGACAAATCAATTAGTATAAAAAAAATTGTTTTTAAGAAAATTATTTACAATGAATTTTTTTAAACAATTATTTGTTTTTTTTTTGCACTAATTAATTTGTCTTATTATTCTGTACATAGAAGTATTACGGTAAAATTATCGAAAACTGAATATTTTACGAAATATTTTATTTTTTATATCAAAATATGTCAGATTAAAATATAAAATAACTCAAAAAGTACTTAATGAAAAAATACTTTATTATAGTGTTTTGGAAAGTTCTCGATGTCAGCTACAAAAATACTAAATAAAAAATGGGGGTTTCCATTTAAGATTTTAAAGTTGACCTTCACATGACCTTCAAATGATTTTCCAAGGTCAAATCATTGTCACCATCTTATGGCCCCCCTTGAAGGCACACAACTTTTGTTTGAAACTTTTTTCTCTTCCGGGCTTGGTTTTTGAGATATTCGACTGGATGGATTAAAATGGGCCACCCAGTATATGTACAGGTTTATAGCGTTCTTCTATGCCTTCCGGTTCTCACACATCGTATACTTATGATATACAGGTTTACGGGATCTACAATTTAACGCCGATTTCGAACGGCGTTATAAGATAATGGCCAAGAACTATTCTATTTGCTTTGCTATTCCATCGAAGAAGAGAAAAAAGCCTTTTAAAAGTTGTCTAGTTCTGTCGGGAATTGAACCAGAAAAATTCGGTTTTGTAGCCCAGTACTCTGTTTACTATGCCACACGCTTCGCTTATACACGCGCGCGCGCGCGCACGTCTAGTATACTATTATATTAATGAATGGTTATATGTATCTAAAGAATGATTATTTATACCTGATTGAAATGGAACCAACATCCAGTTAAGTTAGCTCTAGGAAACTTCTTATTTAATGATTTTACTGCAGCCATTTCAAAATCGCTCATAACGAACTTAATATTTTGTTCAAGTTGTGGTATCAGTTGTGTAATTTTGTTCCACAAAGCATTATATAAAGTTGTTGTACGTATATCACATAATACGAATAATGTTGCAATACCCTGAAAAGATTAAATTATTTATTTTCGTTATCCATTTCTGATGCTTAAAAAAACTGAATGATTTAAATAAATATCTTACCGTATCCATGTATCGTATATGTACAGAATAAAGTTGCGCAATATGAGGCTTGCGTGGGAGAACCTTAAAAAAGATACGTAAAATAATTTTTATAATTAGACTCAATATTGCTCTATATGTTACCACAATCTTGACGTATTGTTACAACATTTTATAAAAATTCATATAGAATTTCTTAATTACAAAAAGAGGCAGTTATACTTACAAAAAAAGTTCCATCCACATAGATTTCAGTAGTAGAAGATAATGCTTGTAGTAAATAATCAGTTGATAAAATAATTGCAGTTTTCCCATCCGTTGTAATTATGTTTTCTATATAGATATTTTGCATAGTGCTAGAGTGTTTTAAAATATCATATAATGATGCCAAAGTCTCAGGTACGGACGGCCGGTTTTTTATACGTTCACGATGCATGCTACATCTCATAGATGCAAAACTCAAATATTGTGCTGCATCTGGATTACTAGAAAGAAAAGAGATATTATAAATAAAATGCACTATTAATACAAAAACCGTAATAAAAATCATACAAACATATAAATTGATTAAATTTTATAATTTTTGAATGAGTTTTATTTATTCATTGTGGCTAACAGTGATCAAGTACAATAGAAAAAATTTGTATTAAATTTTTACATATAAGATTTTAAAATTAATATAAAATTGAGTAGTAACATGTTAGAAATTGGTTTAGCCAAAAAGGAAGACATAGAGTATATTACTAAAATAATATTTTAGGCAATATCAATAGAAGTAAACAAACAAGTAAAATAAACAGTTGTGATATAAATAAAGATAAGAAATTTAGTCAAAGTTTCTCATTTGATAGTAATATATGTCTTAATACACACAGACTCAACTGTTTCTTTACTGTTAAATAATAAATAAAAAAAAATACGCCAAGTATATAAAAAAATCCCAACTTGTACGTAAAAAAAGTTTGATATTTATCCTTAAAAAATAACTTTAAAAAAAATTTTTCCTTGAAAAATAATTTTCATAAATAATAAAAAACTAAAAAATGCTTTTCCTGTAAAAAGTAACTCTAAAAGATAAAAATCAAAAATCAAAACTAAATATGAAATCAAGTTAACTAGCCAAGTACATAGAAACAGTTCAGTTTGTAATTTGAAATAATATTTGTTTGATAAAATCAGTCTTGCATTTATAGAAATATTATAGATTTTCTCGAGAAAATTTAAATGCGCTTTTTTTATAGAATTACGTTGTTATGTCTCCCCCTCCCAAATAAATATTATATATAATATATAAACTAGCACAATTATATTGCGGATTTTATTACAAATGGTACATCATAAAAGTACTTAACTCTTAATGCAATAACGTCGTTCACATCGATTAATTTCGAGTTTAAAAGTGCCCCCTGCCAAACTGATCGAGTTGTTTTGAAATTAATCATAAGCTTTACCAGATAGACCTATAACGAAAAAGTTTAAAATTAAAGTGACATAAAAAAGCTTGGCGTGCCCGAGTCGCATTATAAGTCATTTATTTTTATTAATATATTGATAATGATTTCTGATAATTAACATTGATAATGATTTCTGATAATCTTTTGGAAATTTTTATTTCAGATCGGGCACGTCAAGCATTTGTATGTCACTTTAATTTTAAATTTTTTCGTTACAGGCCTATCTGGTAAAGCTTATGATTAATTTCAAAACAACTCGATCAGTTTAGCAGGGGGCACTTTTAAACTCGAAATTAATCGATGTGGACGACGTTATTACATTAAGAGTTAAGTACTTTTATGATGTACCATTTGTAATAAAATCCGCAATATAATGGTGCTATTTTATATATTATATATAATATTTATTTGGAAGGGGGGGACATAACAACTTAATTCTATAAAAATTGTTATAGCCCGAACAGGCTATACACGAATTATTAAATATATTATTCTAAATACATATTATCTTATATGATTGCTCAACGTGTAACGCGAATACAGATCACGTTACGAGCGTTGACCGAACAAAGCGCTGACAACGCGAGCCACGCGCTAAGCCCGAGCGACCGTGCAATCATTTCATTGCGAAAACGCGGAAATCAGGGCAAGCGGAAGAAGGACATTGCGAAAATGCAACGTAGAAGTCCTACTTAAAAGCGAAATAAAAAGGAATAAAGAAATTGCGAAAGTGCAAGCAAAGAAGTCCTACTTAGAACTTCTTAGCTTGCATCCGGATATTGCCAAAATCAAGCGACACGACACACAGCCTTGTCGCTAAACGACCCCCTCCCGGGTAGCCAAAGGGAGTTAATAAAAAGACCCATCGCTAACGAACGGCGGGCAGTCTTTACCATTAATATTACGCGGGCAGTCTTGATCATTAATTAATATTACGCGGGTAGTCACAATAACTACCAAACGGGCAATCTTTATTCCTTTACGCGAGTAATATCTCTAACAACCGCGAGTGTCAAAACGAATATCAATAATTATTATAATATTGAATAGCCACGCAGTCGGCAGAAATATACACGAAGAAGCGAGAGGCGAGTCTCGAGACCGAAACTCGACTCTAGACACGCGCACGTTAAGATAACCGTTATCGTGATACGCGACGCGAGCGAAAGTGCGGGAACATTGTAAATAAACCAAACCACAAATAAATCTGATATTAATCTATTTATTTAATGTGGAAAGTGTCCGAATTATTTAAATAAAGTTCTCAGGCGGAGCCCGAATTCCCAAATTCCTTCCGGGAAACGATCCCAACTACCGTGCCTCTCCGGAGGCACAACAAAATAAAGCGCATTTAAATTTTCTCGAGAAAATCTATAATATTTCTATAAATGCAAGACTGATTTTATCAAACAAATATTATTTCAAATTACAAACTGAACTGTTTCTATGTACTTGGCTAGTTAACTTGATTTCAGATTTAGTTTTGATTTTTGATTTTTTAAAGGTTTTTATCTTTTAGAGTTATTTTTTACAGGAAAAGCATTTTTTAGTTTTTTATTATTTATGAAAATTATTTTTCAAGGAAAAATTTTTTTTAAAGTTATTTTTTAAGGATAAATATCAAACTTTTTTACGTACAAGTTGGGATTTTTTTATATACTTCGCGTATTTTCTTTTACCTTTGTGAGGTTTTTTTGTGGGATCTCATTGCTTTTTGTAAAAATTTAAAATTTAACCTTTTTCCTGCAAGATATAAAATACTACATTATGCAGTATTTATATGGATGCGATTTTTTTTTAATTTATTCAATAGAAAGGAAATTTTTTTTAAAAGGGAATTATATAAACAATACATATTTACAAAACTTATACCATATTGAATATAAGTATTGAATACAAGATTATAAATGATCTTAAGTATCAAGCACTTATCTATCTTATTTTTATAGATAATTTTAATACAGAAATTAAACTCTATACAAACCGTATAATCCATAATAATAATATAACTGAATAAATATCAAAATATAGAAAGCAATAGGAAGGAAATTGTTTTTATTACGAAGGTGGACTTGTTTCTTATTCATACATTTAATATGGATATGACACAAGTCCATTCTCTTGAATAAACGCATACATTTTAACAGTATATAACTCCTTCTAATAAATGATATAAGCAAAAAAGGTCAAATATTTTTTGCATTTATTGATTTATTAAATATGTTTATATATCGCGGAATAATGCAACACAAGAAGAAAAGTAATAAAGTGGTTAATAAAGTCACTAAAGAAAATCGCGGAATAGTGCAAGGAAGGGAAGTGATTTCTTCTAATCAATGTCATATTAAGCAAAGTTGATTATACTAGCAAAACTGAGCAAATGTTTACATTTGAGTAAATCTATGCATTGTCAATTAACATATTTGTCATAAATACATTGTTGAAAAATGATTATGGAAGATTTTCGCTGACTATGTTTTCGAAAACGATAAGTTAATAATTATACTCGCGAACGCGCATTTGTATATAATGTTTATTTTATTTTACATGAATGTAATTAATGCATAATTAATATTTTTAAGTTAACATAAATATGGCTAAGCAATGAGTTTATGTTAATAGCAAAATAAATCTTGTGAGAATTTTACCAAAAATACCATAAAAACAACAGCATTAAATACACATTTTTAATTGACATAAAAATAATGAAATGATGAAATCATATCAAAGCACTTCTATAATCTACAAATATTTTGTGAATCTGAAATTATTCGTAACGTTTAGTTTTGGAAATGTATAAATCTTTATTTAGATTTTATATATAAATGTAATCAATGCGTAATTAATATTTTTAGGTCTACAAATAGCTAAGCAATCAGTTGCATGTTATATTAAATAAGAAAATAAATCTTGTGGGAATTTTATCAAAAATATTACATAGACAGTTGAATTGAAAGCGTCAGAATTGGAACCCGAAATAGAAATGTTGAGCATTAGTCAAGGAAAAGAAATAAGGTAATAATTTGGTTTATAAATTATATAATAAAGATTATTTATTTTCTTAGACTAAATTCTTTAGGGACAAGATTTATTGTTAATTTATTTAACTTTTTTTGACATAATGGTTGAACTTGTTTTTTAGAACAATAAGAAATGTGGAAATTGATGGTTTATTCGGATAGAGCTGCCTTTTGCAATATGATGTTATCGGAGAGTATTAGAATATCTGTCATCGACAAAAAGTAATTCAAATTTGAATCAAAATGAGGAGGAAGAATTGATTAATGATACTAAACTTCCTCCTCATTTTGATTCAAATTTGAATTACTTTTTGTTGATGACAGATATTCTAATGTTCTCTGATAACATTATATTGCAAAAGGCAGCTCTATCCAAATAATCAATTTCCACATTTTTCATGTTTTAAAAAATAAGTTCAACCATTATATCAAAAAAAGTTAAATAGATTAACAATAAGCCTCGTCCTTAGAGAATTTAGTCTAAGAAAATAAATAACCTTTATTATATAATTTATAAACAAAATTATTACCTTATTTCTCTTCTTTGACTAATGCTTAACATTCCTATTTCAAGCTCTATGACGCTATAATTGTGACGCTCTCAATTCAACTGTATATAATGTAATATTTTTGATAGAATTCCCAAGATATGTTTTGCTATATTAACGTAGATATGCAACTCATTGTTTAGCCATTTGTAAATAATTTAAAAATATTAATTACGTATTAAATACATTTATTTCTCTTTTTTTATAAAATATAATTATAGGTAGAATATTTAAATAAAAATTTAATATATATATAAAAGTTATAATTGTCCTTTTTATTTTACACAAACATATAATTAAATATAGTTTTTTTCAAGTCACACTTAATTCGTCTTTCTGTCTTTCAATATGTATGCAAAGAAAGCCAAAATATACATATATATACGTATATATACTAACAAACGGATTAATAAATTAAAGCGATTAAAATTTTGTTGCAATAAGATTCACTTTGAGAATAATAAATACTATCTACGTATGTATACTTTGGCTTTCTTCGCATATGTATAACTAATATTGTAATAGCATGTTGTGCAATGTGATATATAATTATCATAGGTTTTTCTTTTTCTTAAATAATGTAATATAGTTATACGTATAAAGAAAGCTAAAGTATACATACTATGTATGTATACTGATGAACAGATTAATAAACTAAAACGATCAAAATTTTGTTGCAGTAAGATCCACTTTGAGAATAATAAATAAATACTACGTATGAATACTTTGGCTTCCTTTGCATACGTGTATTATTATAATAGCATGTTGCAATGCGAGATATATATTCATAAGTTTTATGAACATTATCAGAGAGAAATCACTGACATTATTATATTTTTGATTATATAGTTGTGAAATAAAACTTGTGAATTCCTACGATTTTATCAAAAATGTAATAATGTCAATAATTTGTCTCTGATAATGTTCATAAAACTTATGAATATATATCTCGCATTGCAACATGCTATTATAATATTACACGTGATTCAATGTGTTGAAATTTGTGAAACACGAATACCGAAAATAAATTTATGCTATAATTATAACTATATAATTATAGCTTAAATTTATTTTCGGTATTCGTGTTTCACAAATTTCAAGCTATTCAACACATTGAATTCAACTTCAGTTCAATCACTTAACATAAGAGCAAAGATTCCCCTTACCCCATTATAAATAGTAAATATTTCTTTTACTTCGACAGTTATTAATCGTTTTTATGTCCATCCGAAGTTAAGTGCTTTATGGTCACTTCCCTCTATCTGTGTGCTATGAAAAGAACATAATTTTAATATTTAATTTAATTTACATATCTGGTTTTATATGTGCTACTGAATGTTTTATATGTGCTACTATATTGTACTTACTGTCTGTTACTGCCAAATCTCTATAACCCAATATATTACGTTGTTTAGCAAAGTTCTTCAGCTGGGATTGCATACGGTCTTATACTGTATGCAATCCCAATTGAAGAAATCCCAGCTAAAAGTATACCGGCCTTCTTGAAAGGATTGATTGATTTTGCTTTATCCTGCAAATAAGCGCTATAATTTAGATAATATTCAGATATAATCAAGAAATAATATACTTATAAAACAATAAATAAACATATATAAGCAGACATATATGTATAAGCAGATATATATACAAAATTTCAATCTACTTACTCGATAGGACCAAATATATTTTCTGCAGCAGATTCAAATATAACATTAACCTTATAATGTTATTATATCTTGACGTCCCGAACATTAACCTTATATCGTTTTTATATGGACCGTTTATTTTGAAAGTGGTGCAAGTCCATTTTCTTTTGTTTCGAGAAAATTAAATGTTAGCAGATCTGAAAATTAAAAAATATAGGTTAATTATGCGAAGTCTGGGAATGTTTGTACTAATTTATCAATATGTAATTTGATTATATAAATTTCTTTTATGCGAATTTAATTAAAATAATATATATTTCCAGGCTGCAAATGGACTTACACCACTTTCATAATTAGTCAATTGTAAATATCATTTAATTTCAATTTTGAAATAACAAATATCACTTAAAATATATTTGATATTAATCCAATTTTGTTTATAAATAATAACAAGAAATAAAATAGAATTAGTATTTTTTATTTTGAACGTTAATTATATTTATATATTGTTAAACTTAACACAAGATATTGGTATTATTAATTATTTATGCTCTTCATGTGGCAGTGTTTTGAAATATTAATTATGCGAAGTCTGGGAATGTTTGTACTAATTTATCAATATGTAATTTGATTATATAAATTTCTTTTAGGCAAATTTAATTAAAATAATATATATTTCCAGGCTGCAAATGGACTTACACCACTTTCATAATTAGTCAATTGTAAATATTATTTAATTTCAATTTTGAAATAACAAATATCACTTAAAATATATTTCATATTAATCCAATTTTGTTTATAAATAATAACTAGTTATAAACAAAAAGTTTACACTAAATTAAGCATAAATTACGTCATATCTCATTTTTTAAAAAAAAGGACTTACACCACTTTCAAAATAAACGGTCCATATCTTGACGTCGCGATGCTACCGCAACAAATACTGTACGCAATAAATACTGTAGATATTAATACGTTCAACTTCGATTAAAAACAGGCAATACAGCGCACTAGCGCTACCACGCGGCCTGAGTTGTTAGTATTTTTTTAGTAGAGGAGAACGCTGGTCTCGTAGTTAAGTGGTTCGTGATTATATTATGTTTTAAAAGTAATATTGAAGTTTATCTTAACGAAAGTACATCAAATGTTAAAGCAAAATTAATATCAAATTGTAATATTAAGGAAAATATGTGTATATGTAACGATTGTTATAAAATATTTTTAGACAAATATTTTAATGTTTTATTAAAAGCCTATATTAATAAAATTAATGATAGTAAGAAGAAAAGGTTAATTATGACAAAAAATGTTAAATTAAAGAAAATATCTCACAATTATATACGTATTTTTATTTATCATTTACATTGTTACCCACCCAGTAACACTCTATGAAGCAAGAGTTTATCACCTCAGATTAATAGATGGCGCTGTTTCAGTGGTTGCCTTGCAAGACAAAGGATTTTTCAAGAGTTTAATGTATTAATATCTACAGTATTTGCCGCGTACTGCTTGATACGTATCATATACGTATGCACGCACATACACATTGTCTCTCAAGGCATATTTGCACACTCAAGCGAATAATCGTACATGAGCGCTGCAAACGCGCCGTGAGGGACAAACTCGCTTTGCGTGTGTGCGTGTGAGCATACGTACGTGAGAGTCTGAAACTTATCTTATTATGATAATGATGAAAAACGAAAAATGTCATTTCTGGCATACGATTATCATTCCTCAGGATTGACTGCACTAATCTTATTCAAACTGGACGCAATAGAAAGCTTGCATCCACATTGTATAAGAAAAGTGCCAGATTTTTGATTAACGGCTTGGTTCCTGAGGAATTTTAATCGAAAGTTTATTAGACGTAAAACTCCGGATAAGCTACTTGGTAGCGTCGCGGCCCCTGTACATAGGCAACATAGGCAAACCGTTGACAAGCCGAAACGTTTTTTTTATATACTTGGCGTCGCGACGCTGCCGCATCGCTTGATGTGAATAAAAAACAATATGTTAAGAAGTATATATTTATAAAAGTGATGCAAATGTAAATAAAAGTACACTGTAGGATAATTGTACATATATTAATAAACATTCAAAATAATTATTTGAATTAAGAAATGCGGAACATGAAATTGCACCAACATTAAAGATGCAAACATTATAAATAATAATTCAACACAAAACTGTATTAAAGAAATTCCTAAAAAGATTAAAAACATTTATCTCTTGATAGTAATTTCTTCAAACAATTATGCAATAGAGACTTATAAATTAACAATAGGATTCATATATCAACAAATAGATTTTTATACAGAATCCATTTTATTTTTAGGAATAGCTGTGATTGATCAGTTTTACAACTTCGGATGTTATTAAACCCGATTAGAGGTGACATGTAAACGTAATCTATGCATGCTTATATGAGAGGTGCGTTCAGTAGAACCAACCGCTTATAGCAATTGAACGTAATTGGCTCTTACTTTTAGAACCAACAAATCAACGCAGAGAGTTGATAAGACGACAACTCGGCAATTGTTCTGCTGAACGCAGCCAATAAATGCAGTGCAAGCGCGTGCGGTTTCCCGCAGAATATATAACTTTTTACCTAATATGCTCATGTCGTTACGTGTCTGAAATGCTCTTATCGTAATACCGCTTTTGTCGTAAGTAATTGTACTCATGTTATATCTCCAACTAACTTATAATTGGAAAGAAGATATATCAAAATACTTTGCAAAGAATAGCATCATTCTTCACTAAATATATTTTTGCCTGTCTACGTTTTGTTATCAAAGTAAGTAATAAAGTACTGGTGGTACGAGAAATTTTATATTTGTTACATATTAATGTGTTTAATTTGAGTATTAAATAAATATATACATTTTCATAAACACAGTATCTTTTTTTTAGAAAATTAATTTAATTGTCTATTTTGTTATATGAAATATTTAATCAGCATGTGACTGTGTCTATTAATATGGCTTTCTAGACATGTTAATAAATTTATAGAATAAATTGCACAAAATTAAACACAATATGACTCTGTGATTATTCAATACTATATACTGCAATACGAATTCTGCTTATGTGCAAAAAAGTTGTATACTTCAAATTTTACTGTGAGTACTTTGCAGCTACGGAACACAGTGATACACTGTGTGACACAGTTATACAATATCGATTTATAGCTGGTACGCTGTTTCCAATCTATATGTTCAATATATGTCTATATCAACGATTTGTAATAATAATTTAAACTCGCAGAAGGTATTTTCGCTGTAAAAGTTAGTATTATCCAACAAAAATTTTTTATGAGTTATTAACTTCTTTATCAAATATGTAGAGAAGAGATTAAAAACTAATCAAATTATGTAAATTAAGTAAAATAGAGTTACAATTTTATTTTATTAACAGAATTTATAAGTTTTATTAATCAATTGAGTGACGACACAGTCGAACACATCATTTTAGCTGTGTACGAGTGTATTGACTTGTGTCATAGTTGGAAAGCATTGAGTCGTACATTGTGTTACACAGTATCACCTGTACGTTGCTGGAAAGCACTCTGTTTTTTATGTATTGCACTATTTTCAAAAAAGAATTGTTCATTTGTAATTCTATGGAAGAATTATGTGTAAAAATTCCTAAAAGAAATAATAACAATTAACAATTGCATTTAAAAAAACATTGAACATTGAACATTTACATATTCTGCATGATTGAAATGTTCTTTTACATCATGATAAATGTAAATACAAATAGTAATGAATGCTAAAACCCTATTCTGAACACAATATAATCATTATGCTTCATTAATGATAGTAAGGATATTTATGCCATTAATGAATGTTGTGACATTCTAAGAATTTATAAGGAATGTTTATAGATGTTGCAAGACTATTAAAGATTTCAACATAAACTAATTCTCCACAAATTTTTATTTTATTTTTCCAAGTTATATTTTTAATATTAATATTTTTTTTTTTAATTATTTTCCAGATGGAAGAAATATGTGGAAATAAAACTGGTACCATTATTTATGTTTACAATGATTATACTTACAACAAGGATTCTCGAAATCCGAATATCTTACGATGTAATACTCGTCGATCTTCGAAATGTTCTGGCACTCTTAAAGTTGATAAGGATGGCAAAATACATTTAGTTCAAGATCATACTCATATTGAGATAAAATGGAAAGTAAGACAGTCTATCATGAAACAAAAAATGTTGCAACAGTAGTATTACTAGGAGAGTTCTAACGCAGGTCCTCCGAGGGATATGCGGGTCGAGGGCAAACCTTGCCGGCGAGGGGGCATGACGTCACGCGGGCGGAGGGGGATTTTGGTGCCGCGGGGGAATGACATCACGCGGGTGAAAGCCGATAAGGAACAATCATTCGTCCAAAGTCCTCCTTTTCCTTTACTTAATAAATATAGCATTTCTATTGATTTGTGATAAATGCTTGTATCTATATTTATCACATTTTTCTATGCTATTTGATAAATATTATTTGTCAGTATTAATGTTTGATTATTTAAAAAATATGACAGTATACATATATTATTATATTATATTTATATTATATTATGAACAAATAGCGTCTCGCAAGATATAATGTTGCTTTCATGTATAGCACAATAATAAAAATCAAATAAGATTTGAATATGTTAAACATAAAAATATATTTTATACATGAAATTCATTACTTTTTTAACACTTTCTATACTCTCTTCTATACTTCTTTCCGATTCTCCATCGATCAACATATGTACATATCAATAGATATTAAAACTATCGCGTGATACGAACGCCAAAGCGCCCGAGTCCCTTTGGAAGAGAAAGTGGAATTTTTTGGTGGCAAACTAAAAGATACCGACTAGATAATAAAATTCTTCTAACGAAATACCCATATTATTATTTATCAATAGATATTAAAACTATCGCGTGATACGAACGCCAAAGCGCCCGAGTCCCTTTGGAAGAGAAAGTGGAATTTTTTGGTAGAAAACTAAAAGATACCGACTAGATAATAAAATTCTTCTAACGAAATACCCATATTATTATTATTATTATTATTATTATTAGATTTTAAAAATGTCGATTATTTCTGTGCTTCCTTCTTTCCTTTCTCATAAGAAAATAGAATTTTCTCTAACATGATCACGTGCGAAGGAACCCTCGAACCGATATCCAAACTCACCAATCGACGATCACTACGAGTAAAATACGAAAAGTAGGAGAAACACTCCGTCTAATGAGAACACTGGCATGATTTTTAACTTATTAAAGTTGGAAGATCCCCACTTATGCACAAGTCCAATTCGTTAAACCTTAGAGAGACCTTACTCCCACGCAATTTTTCTAAGAAGAGCCGTTTAAAGGTGATAGATGAAATATATATAAATGAAGAACGAAGGGTGTCAAAATTATAGTAGTACACGATTTGAAAGTGTATACATCGGTTAAAAAAGTTTTGTGTTCCAAGTGTTCGACGGCGATCAGATTTTACGTTTAAAAAGTATAGTGGATTCTTTATAATTTTTGTGTGTGTCAAGTGTTCAACGGCGACCAGATTTTGACAAATTCTGCCAATCTGCGAAGGATGGAAATAAATAATTTTGAGGCAATACTAGACGAGTCATCTGATGAAGATCACGCATTATCAGACGACAGTGATTACAACGGGAATGGTGCACTTGGACACAGTATAATTGGACACGGTGCAAATGGACACGTTACAAATGGACACGAGATTTTGCACACGGTTCAATTGGACACAGTACATTTGGACACAGTAATTTTGGATACAGTAGCTTTTGGACACATAAGAAAATACGCATCGTTTACTTGGACACCGCTCAATTGGACACTGTTCATTTGGACACCGTTCGTTTGGACACAGAAAGATGCGCACCGTTCATTTGGACACCGTTCGTTTGGACACCGTTATTTGCCCACCGTTCGTTTGGACACCGTTCATTTGCCCACCGTTCGTTTGGACACCGTTCATTTGCCCACTGTTCGTTTGGACACCGTTCATTTGCCCACCGTTCGTTTGGACACCGTTCACTTGCCCACCGTTCGTTTGGACACCGTTCGTTTGGACACCAAAATATGATTTAAATTATACGACGTAATCCACACCAAATTTTTGTTTTAAATAAGAAATAGGTTTGGGTTAGGTTATATCTTCCGGAAGTGGAGCCCCCCCGCAGGGGGGACGGAACCCACTGTATCCATGCATGACATCCAAATATGCGAAAGGCTAAACAAAGTGCTAAAAGCAATGTAAAATTAATGACATCAGTATCAGAGATATATAAGTATGAAAATATTTTATTTTGACAGATATTATAACCTTCAAATGTATCTCCTTTTCACGATTTCATATTTTACATAGATTTACCAGTATAAAGTGTTATAAGAATACTGATTATATTTTCCCAAAATGATTTTTATTTCTCTCCATCTGTTACATATTCAAACAAACAGTGCGCATGTTTCTGTGTACAAATGAACGGTGTCCAAACGAACGGTGGGCAAATGAACGATGTCCAAACGAACGGTGGGCAAATGAACGGTGTCCAAACGAACAGTGGGCAAATGAACGGTGTCCAAACGAACGGTGGGCAAATGAACGGTGTCCAAACGAACGGTGGGCAAATAACGGTGTCCAAACGAACGGTGTCCAAATGAACGGTGCGCATCTTTCTGTGTCCAAACGAACGGTGTCCAAATGAACAGTGTCCAATTGAGCGGTGTCCAAGTAAACGATGCGTATTTTCTTATGTGTCCAAAAGCTACTGTATCTAAAATTACTGTGTCCAAATGCACTGTGTCCAATTGAACCGTGTGCACAATCTCGTGTCCATTTGCACCGTGTCCAATTGTACTGTGTCCAAGTGAAGGCCACTCGATTACAACAGCGATCAAAGCGAGGACCTCACGGAAATTGTTCAGAAGACAGTGTTTCATTCAGAAATTATTGCGTTGAACGGACGTACAAAATTTTGTGCCATATACTTTTATTATTCTACGGGTAGTGATTATGCTGTATGTGCTTCGTGTATGATAGCTATAGCAGACACTGACTATGGATACATGTATGCTGTTCGGAAGCATGTAACTGAACTGTACGACGTAATAAGTGGTCGATCCTGCTCCAATTGCAGACAAGCATTATATCAGGTAATGCCGTGCAACATATGTCCGATTTGTACACAGTAAAACAAAAAAACATGGAAAACTCCGAGCAGACTGAACGTGACTTGTTGGAGCTGTCGCATCAAGTCGCCACTTTGGGCGAGTATTTTGCATGGGCGTAGCGATGCGAAGAATTTATCAAACAGCTCGAGGAATCCAGTCGTATCAAGCGTCCGCGGCTCTCGATCGGAGTTCGGCAATCTTTGGTGGCCAGAATCACACGACTCGAGAGTGCGAGGACTCGATTAGAGAGACAATTTATATATAGTGGTGGTAATTACAGTGGTGATTGCAATACCGCGGAAAGACTCATTTGGCGGGAGATTGATACGGCGTTTGAGAGCCGTATATTGACTGGTGCGGTTATAAATTATAATCACATCGAGCCTCGTCAATTTCTCGAGGACGCCAAAGACATTGTGCTCGAACACGTGAAAAATGTGCTGAAAAAACACTTTAATGTGAAAGTGAACACTGTGTTCAATGGTGAATTCGTGTCGGGCGATAAACGGGCAAATAAAAGTGTAAATACGAGAAACTGTGAACTCTTTAGCACGTCCGATCTATACGAGTGGTACGAGCGACGCATCGTCGAGCCCACCCTTGCCTCGCTCGAAGAATTTCAAGAACGCGATAGCGGATGGGCATTGTCGCGAATTCTTGATTTAATTATAAATATAAATAAATATAATCCAATGCGCGCGGGGTGCCATATTAAATTACCGCGAGAAATAACACAATGAAGAGAGCGGTAATAAACGTGCAATCCAAAGACAATGCGTGTTTCGCGTGGGCGGTGGTCGCTGCTTTGTATCCAGCTGCACGAGACGTAGGTCGGGAGTCTTCGTATCCACATTATACGACAGTGCTAAATCTCCAGAACATTGAATTTCCGATGACATTGAGTCAAATTAAAAAATTTGAACTTTATAACGACATTTCGATAAATGTATACTGCATCGAGAAAGAGAAAGAGAAAGAGAATAACATTATCCCGATACGTCTGCGCGAGCAAAAGAAGGATAGACACGTCAACTTGTTGTATATACAAGATTCGCAAGACCTCGGACATTTCGCGTGGATCAAGAATTTATCCCGCCTCGTGAGCTCGCAACTGAGCAAACGTAATGGCCAAAAATATATCTGCGATCGGTACGTATATTTAATAAAAATGCAATATATATATATATATATATATATATATATATATATATACGATAGAAAAATTAATTATTTTCATTTTTTTACAGATGTTTACACTATTTTGGATCGGACGACAAGTTGCAATCGCACATTGTAGATTGTCGAGAAATGAACGAGTGCGCCATCCGGTTACCGAGCGATAAAGACAAGTGGCTCGCGTTCAACAACTACAACAGAAAGGAGCGACTTCCCTTCGTCGTATACGCCGACTTGGAGTGCGTGCTGAGGAAGACCGACGGTGATCCGAGGACGTCTACGTACACGTTTCAGCATCATCAAGTATTTAGCGTAGCTTATTATGTACATTGTTCGTACGACGAATCGTTATCCGCGTATCATTCTCGCCGTAGTACCGATTGCGTTTCGTGGTTCGTAGAAAAATTAAAAAATTTAGCGCAACGCGTAAAAACTATTTTAACCATGAATGTCCCCATGGTAAATTTAACGCGAGATGAGCGGGAAAAATTTCACAGCGCGACACACTGTCACATTTGCGAAAAACCGTTCGCGCAAGACGGTACACGCGTACGCGATCATTGCCATCTTACCGGGCGGTATCGAGGTCCCGCGCATTCAAACTGCAATTTAAATTATAAAGACTCTTTTTGCATTCCCATAGTATTTCACAATTTATCCGGTTACGATTCACATTTTATCATCAAAGAAATAGCTATCGCGTTCGAAGGCTCGATCGATGTACTACCGATAACAAAAGAAAAGTATATTTCATTCACGAAACATGTTAAAGTTAAAGATACCGTTGAAAAATCAGATTGGCGAAGCGATATAAAGTTACGGTTCATCGATTCATACAAATTTCTCAGTACTAGTCTCGAAAAATTAGCATCGTTTTTAAATAATGATAAACTTCAAATTTTAAAATCGGAATTTCAAAATTTATCAATTGAAGAGTTCAATTTATTGACGCGAAAAGGTATTTTCCCATACGAATACATTGACTGTGTCGATAGGTTGCACGATACATGTTTACCACCGCGCGAATCATTTTACAGTTCTTTGACCGGTGACACCGTATCCGAGAGCAATTACGCGCACGCTGAAAACGTCTGTAGGCGGTTCTCCCCACGAACCTTGGGCGAATACAGCGATCTGTATTTAAAAACGGATGTCTTGTTATTAGCAGATATTTTTGAAAATTTCCGCGACAAATGTATCGAGAGTTATGGGCTCGACCCCGCGTATTATTATACTCTTCCCGGATACACGTGGGACGCCATGTTAAAACATACAAATATTACGTTCAAATTACTTACTGATATCGATATGGTTATGTTTGTCGAACGGGGAATACGCGGTGGCCTGAGTCAATGTTCCGGCAGATACGCGCGAGCCAATAACAAGTACACGCCGTCTTACGATCCATCGAAACCGTCATCGTACATGATGTATTTCGATGTAAACAACTTGTACGGTTGGGCGATGTGTCAACCGCTGCCCTATGCCGAATTTCGATGGGTCGACGATATCTCTGACTTTGACGTTAGCGCAATCGCTTCGGATTCGCCCATAGGTTATATTCTCGAGGTTGATCTAGAGTATCCGCAACATCTTCACGATGCGCACGCTGACCTACCGTTCTGTCCGACGCGCGGTAAGCCGCCCGGCAAGCGGCAAGACAAACTCCTCGCAACCTTATACGATAAGAAGCGTTATGTCATACACTATCGCAACCTGCAACAATGCACGCGTCACGGCCTTCGCGTCGCAAAGATACATCGCGTATTGCAATTCGTTCAATCCGCATGGCTCCGCGATTACATCGAACTCAACACCCGGTTTAGAACGCGCGCGACAAACAATTTCGAGAAAAATCTGTACAAGTTAATGAACAACGCGGTATTCGGTAAAACTATGGAAAACGTGCGCAATCACGTCGATGTAAAATTATTAACAAAGTGGGACGGACGATATGGCGCGGAGGCGATGATCGCGACACCAAATTTTCACAGCAGGAGCGTCTTTTCGGAAAATTTGATCGCTGTCGAATTGCGCAAATTCGAGATAAAATTCAATAAACCGATCTACGTCGGCATGTGCATCCTCGACATTTCTAAAACGTGTTTGTATGAATTTCATCACGAATACATGGTACCGTTATATCGAGAGAAATGTAAAATAATGTACACCGATACAGATAGTTTAATTTATCACATCGAGTGCGAGGATGTGTACAAGAACATGAAACGCGATATTGCTAAATTCGACACGAGCGATTATCCGGTTAACAATGCGTACGGTATACCGCTCGAGAACAAGAAAGTGCCGGGTTTGATGAAGGACGAAAATAATGGTGCGATCATGACTGAATTTGTCGGGCTTAGAGCAAAAATGTATGCATTGCGAGTAGATAATAAAAAAGATACAAAAAAGGTTAAAGGCGTCAAGAGTAACGTCGTGGCGAGAACGATAACGTTCGACGATTACACGCGGTGTTTGCGCGATGAAATTGAGATGACTCGACGACAGTCTTGCATAAGATCCAAATTGCACGAAGTGTATACAATCAGCGAGACAAAAATTGCTCTGAGTCCGTACGACGACAAGCGATATATCGTACCTGATTCGACCGACACGCTACCGTGGGGACATTTCCGAATACCCTTATAATATAATGTATATATATATATGTGTGTGTGTGTGTGTGTGTGTGTGTGTGTGTGTGTGTGTGTGTCGGGAAAACAAAATAAATATAATTATATCTTTCTTTTATATTTTATATTTTACATGCTGAATATATCTTACATATATTTTATATGCTGTATATATTTTACATATTTCAGATACTTTATATGTATTTCATATTTTTATATGTTTAAAATAAAATACAATTTGTATGAATTAAATCACATTGTCCTTGTGTATCCAAGAGTTGTGCGATCCATCGAATCCCAGCCATTTCACGTAAACCTCGTCACCTTTCCTGCGCAGTACTTTCTCCACGAGATACACGTCCGGATAAGTCGCGCGATGCAACTCGTATTCGTAGAATGCTCCAGCAATAGATTTTCCGCGATAGTCCTCGAGTAGATAGGTTACGGGATTAGTACGCTGCACTTTAATAATCTTAAATACCTCGGTGGTCCAATTTGGTGTGTAACCCTTCTCGAAGATCGTCTTATACTTGCTAACGCGTACCGGGTTACCTACTTTAAATCTTGCTGGTGCCGCAATCTTTACGTTGCTATATACTGTATTTAAAAGTTTATCGGCTATCGCGGGGGTAACATCGATAGGTCTCATACCGATAGTGCGATGCTTGCGCGCGTTGTAATCCGACACGAATCGCGGCAACGCGTCAACCCACTTGTAAGTTCCGTTCAGCGTAAACATTTTCCACATGTCATTCTTTAACGTGCGATTAAATCGTTCGACAACCGATGCCTTCAACACCGAATACGTGGAATAATGATTGATGTCGTGTTTTCTTATGAGACGTTGTACGTCGATGTTGTAAAATTCTTTTCCCATATCGGTTTGCATGTTTTTCGGGCATCTCTTACTATCTCGAATTATCTCAGCGATAGCATCAGCCGTCTCAATTCCGCCTTTACTCTTGAGCGGTACAGCCCACGCGTACTTGCTCAGCACATCGATGACGGTGAGTATGTAGTGGTAACCTTTGTTGAAACGAGAGTACGGACGCATCTCGACGATGTCAGCTTGCCACAGGTCATCGTAACCCCGCACTATGACGCGTCTTCGGGGAAAATTTCTTCTTGCCGAAGCATGCAGTTCCTCGACGAGTCGTAGCTTCTCGATATTTTTACGTCCGTTGGATTTTAACGATGTCATGTTTTTAGTGGTACGGCTAGTCGGCGCGTAATAATATGTGCAAAGAAATTACATTATGATTTATATCTTTAACCTTTTTTTTTTAATTATTTAATAGTCGTTTATTTCCGTTTATTGTCATTCAATAGTCGTTCTTTATCATCCGCTACCATTCGTTGCCGTTCGATAGCCGTTCGTAGCCGTTCCTGACCCGTCTGGTAGTCGTTCCTGATTCGTTCGTAACCGTTCCTGACCCGTTCCTGAGCTGTTAGATAACCGTCCAATAACCGTTCGTTGTCGTCCGCTGTCATTCGTCAGCCGTTCGTAGTCGTTTTTGATCCGTTTGTTGCTGACCATTGTTGTTCGTTGACGTTTCGTTGTCGTTTGTTAGCGTTTCGTTGACGTTTCGTCGTCGTTCGTTGGCGTTTCGTTGACGTTTCGTCGTCGTTTCGTTAGCGTTCGTTGACGTTTCGTCGTCGTTTCGTTGACGTTTCGTTAGCGTTCGTTGACGTTTCGTCGTCGTTCGTTGGCGCTTCTAATCTAGCGATATTCGCAAGCCGAAGCTCGTTTATCAGAGTCTGTAACGCACGCACGTCTTTCTCGAACGCAGCAAGCTTCTCGTCTGACTCTTTCAGTTGATTTCTCAACGTTTTAACGCAATGATCCACGTACAGTTTGTTGACGACGTCGGTATCAGCCACAGGTTGCGCTACACGACGAATCTTGCGCGACCTCGCGTCAAAGTCCGTAACGGTGCGACACAGAGCGTTATCGCGCACGAAACTTTTCATTAATCCACTCCATCGACGGTACGAAATGACGTTCGTCACGTCTTTACTCTGCTCGGATATCCCAAATTTGTTGATATGCATCATCGATGCGAGCGATGTCGGTCGATCGATTGATTAGTTTTGTCGAGACACCGTTTAATTTATAATAATGCCGGCTTCGCGAAGTTCCTCGATGATCGACAAGATCTCGTTGTCGTCACCGTTGTGAACCGCTTGGTGCGAAGCATCCAGCAATCGTAGACGATCCACCAGCTCGTTGGGATCGTCCCAGTGCACGTAGTCAATCTTGTTATCGGTTAGCGTCATTTCGCGAGGCGCGAATAATCCCTTTCCAGATTTTGTTCTTTTGGGTTCGATCGGTATCAACTTTGCGATTATTTCTTTGTACTTGTATCCCCTGTTACTCAGTAATCGACCGTGCGCATCGTGATTGCGTTTATGCGCGCTCGTCGTCAACAGCATGCTCTTGTACGTTTGCTTATCATCCTCCGTATAGATGACGTCATCGGGAAATTTCTTAAAGATCAACTCGTAAAGACCAGGTGTGCCGACGTATCGTATGCCATCGATAATTATGCTATCCGCGTTGTCCACGTCAAAACGTTTATTACCAAACATCATTCCATTCTTGCCGAGATAAACACCGTACACGTTGTCTATACCGCTTTCTTGATCGCCGCTCAAGATAGGCCAGATGTACCTTTGACCCAGTGGACCTAATTGATCTCGCAATGTTTCTTGACCTTCCGGCGTTTGCAACTGATTTCGAACGGATGTCATGAGCGAGTCGTCCGTGGTTTCAAAAACATCCTGGCTCGTGAATAATTCGGGCATCGTAGGTTGTATAGTTCTCATTGACGCGGACGGTGTAGAGGTTATCAGCGGTACATCCAGTGGAGCGTCCGATCGTTTCGATTTATGCGGTGTCGGTGAGCGATCCGACCTGACGTTTGATCGTTTTCTCTTTTGCGGTGTCACATCATCATCATCGTCCTTCTCGCGCTTCGGGATGGACAACGCTTCGATCCCCGCGTCGGTGTTACTCGCAGGCTCGT
Organism: Polyergus mexicanus; assembly: GCF_030449975.1. NCBI lineage: Eukaryota > Metazoa > Arthropoda > Insecta > Hymenoptera > Formicidae > Polyergus > Polyergus mexicanus. The sequence continues at coordinate 4,732,083 of NW_027223330.1, forward strand.
TCTTCACCGCGATTGAGCTAAAGTTGTCGACGATCTTTTGTAACGGCTCGATGAGAGGTCTAAAGCGCCTATCCAACACGATATCCTCCTCGATCTTACCGGTCTTCAAAGCGCGATGTTTCTTGCGAATCGATTCGCTAGTTTTCACAATTGCCCTCGCAATCTTCTCGCGCTCGCGAATATCCTCGTTCTTATCGATCGCAGCCATCGCGGAAAAACAAAAATGTCAATCTCTCTTTCACGTTTCACCCCGACGAAGTATCGGCAACAACTAATTGTTTTGCGGTATCGCGAACACGTTAAATCCTTTTCTGTATCGACCATCGTTGTGCGAACTGTCCTTGTCTATTACTACGAATCCGTACTTGCGCTGCCAACAATCGCGACACAACGCGCAAAATTCATCGTACGGCATGTCGGTATTCACATGATCGTTGTACACGTGTTTCAGGTTGATACCATCCTGTTTGAACAAGATCAGCAGGTTCGCATTGTCGCGTATCAGATGTTTAGGTATTCTCGCGTACGTCTGGCAGAGATAAAAGCAGTCGACGCTCGAGTGTCGACCCATTGAAAAGTACTCTCTCACCGCATTTTGCTTATCGCATGCCACGTCATCGAACACGAAGATTGAGTTTGGACGCGCCTCGCTCGGCGGAATGACGTCACTGTTGTTGGAGAATGTGAAGTAGCCGATTTCGTCGATCGATGTCAACAAATTTTCCAGATATCGATATTTCGGTTGTTGCAATGACTTCGAGTACACGTACACGTTTTCGAAACGTACACCGTGCGGACTTTCCAGCAGGCTTATTAGAACGTTGGTTTTACCGCAATTCGAGGGGCCACAAACGATCGCGCGTATAGTAGTCGGTAGCATCGTACCATGCTTGCGCATCTCCGCGTTGTCCCCCATCGATCGTAATCTGTCGTCGCAATTCGTCACGCGTATCGCCAAAGGTTGTCGCACGAATTTCATTTTCACACTGTCGACTGAGGAATGCTGGATCGAACGCCTATTTATAGATGCGCGGAACCGCAAATCGCTCAGTAACAAAAATGTTCGTGCTGCTGTTGAGACCTTCCGATATTTACAATTTGAGCGCCGAACAGTTACAATTTGTGCCGAAAGTCGTTCTGCTGCGAATGTGCGGCGATCACGTCCACTACATGTGGGACAAGCTTCCCGAACATATAAAAGCTGACTCAGAGGTTCAACAATATCGGCGCTGTTACGAACATTACAATCAACCGTGGCAGCGAACGCACATCGACGGTCCAGCACCGTTAATAAAAAATTGTGACAAATGCCAGCAAAAATTATAAGAGGTTGTGGTTTCTTAAATCGTGCGATAAACGCACTTCCTTTCGAGTTACATATTCCCGGCTATCAGTTTTGCGATCCGGGCACTCATTTGGAAAAACGATTGGCGAGAGGTAATCGGGGTATAAATCCATTGGACGCGGCGTGCTGCGAGCACGATATAGCGTACTCCCGGAGCAACGATCTCACCGAGAGACACGCGGCTGACAAGATACTCGCCGAGAGAGCGCGAAAACGCATCGTTGCGAAAGATTCGACTCTCGGTGAGAGAGCCGCAGCCACAGCTGTTTGGGCAGCGATGAAAACCAAGACAAAAATCGGTATGGGTATGAAGACGAAGACGAATACGAAGACGAAGACGAAGATGAGGACTACGCGGAAAAGGTCGACGAAAAAACGGATACTTCCGACAGCGAAACGAGGCGGTGTATTGCCGATTCTACCAATGTTGGGCGCGCTCGGATCCTTGATCGGTGGAGCGGCCGGCGTGGCCAAGGCGGTGAACGACAGCAAAGCCGCGCGCCGTCAGCTGGAGGAGCTGCAACGTCACGATCGCGCGATGGAAGGCAGCGGACTTTATCTCGCTCCGTATAAATACGGACAGGGACTGTATCTCGGTCCGTACAAACGCGGACAAGGAGTGGTAACGAAGAAAAAAAAAAACGTCGAAAAGACGCTAAAAATGCCCACGGGTGTGACAACAAACATACAATTAGAACAATTGGCGAAACGTATGCGTATACCGTACTTTAGAGGGGTTTTCATGCGTGATTCGTTACCGATCGGTGGTATATATCGAAACGAGAGCGGCATCGTGAATTTGGATATCACCAAAGGACCGGGTACTCATTGGGTAGCGTACGCAAAGAGGGGAAATCGTGCTATATATTTCGACGGTTTTGGTAATCTTCGACCGCCGAATGAATTGGTGCGATATTTCGGACGGTACGTTACGAAGATCGAGTACAATCGCACGTCCTTTCAAACTTACGATCAAAGCATCTGCGGACAATTGTGTCTGCGGTTTCTCTGAACGGTCGACGACAATCGGTGTGAATTTAAAGCCTGACGATGCGCCGTTAAGACTCAGTATTCGTTAAACAGTTTTGTCGACATGTCTATGACATTCACGCTAACCGGGAAGAGTAGCGTCCTCGCGGCACACTACCATCCAGCTGTAGATTTGAGCGACGGTGATTACGAGCTCGGTCTAACTAATTTTGAAACTTATCATACGATATCGAACGTGAATTCCTCGAATAATAAATTTTATTTCGATGAAGATGACACGGAAATTACGATTCCCGAGGGATCGTACGAGATACACGCAATACACGAGTTTTTGAAACGTGCAATTTCACGGAAACGCCCGCGACGCGTAGTTCGCTCCGACAATCGCGGTGATATCACGGTGATATCGCGAGAGGAGACCGTTCGAGCGAACGGTGACGAAGACGAGGCTGTAGAATACCCGATAGTGCTCCGTGCTAATTACAATACGATGAATAGCGAGATCAAGTGCGCATTCAGAGTAAACTTTAACAAACCTAACAATATTGGATCGCTGCTGGGATTCTCGTCGAAGCGTATATTGCAGCCGAAACAGTGGTATCAATCGGACATACCGATTAATATCATCAACGTAAACATTATCCGCGTAGAGTGTAACGTGACCGCGGGTGCACTCAGCAACGGCAAACGCGTTCATACGATACATGAATTTTCACCGAGCGTTCCGCCAGGATATAAGATATCGGAAACACCGGCGCAGATCATTTACCTGCCGATCATCGCGCGGAGCATTACGGATCTAACGATACGCGTTGCGGATCAAGACGGACGATTGCTCGATTTTCGAGGAGAAGAGATTACCATCAGATTGCACGTACGACGGCGACAAAATTAGAGTGCGATACATGAGATGCTCGTGTTGAACGACTCGAAACACGCGAAAGATAATAATATCTTTACGGTACCGATTGATGATATCATCCGATCATCATCATCATCATCATCATCATCATCATTAGGTTGCGCTAAAAAGATCAGAAAGAAGCTCAACGCATCGAACGTTAAATTTTTACAATCTTTGGGTTTCGCGGTGCGAAATATCTAAGAAAACATGACCGATATCCTTAATATCGGAGGTGAGCCGGTCTTTGACGATCGTATCGTCAAGATCGAGACTCACACGTACAACCCGTACGCCAATACGACGTTTGAGCACAGCGATGAGATACGAATACCCATACAACAACAGGATCTGTATACTTTGCCGTATGAGAGTTTTCTGTACATCGAGGGAAAATTAGTGATAAACAAACCAGCTGAAGGGTTTGATGTTGTACTGGGGAATAATTGCGTCGCGTTCATGTTTGATGAGATTCGATACGAACTCGATGGTGTGGAGATTGATCGTAGCAGAAATGTGGGAATAACCAGCACACTCAAGAACTATGTAACGATATCTTCCGATAGAACCGTGATTATGAGAAACGCCGGCTGGGATTCGCCTATTAACACGAATGGATACTTTAATTTTTGCGTACCGCTCTACATGTTATTGGGATTTTGCGAGGATTACAGGCGCGTGGTGATTAACGCTCGTCACGAATTGATCTTAATACGATCGCGCAACGATAACAATTGCCTGATTGGAAATTTGGTGCTGGAGCCTGTGATCGACATATTCAAGATACAATGGCGAATGCCGCACGTCGTATTGAACGAGATTAACAAGTTATCGATGCTGCGCGCCTTGGAAAGCGGACAATACCTCAGTATGGGTTTCCGCTCGTGGGATCTGTACGAATTTCCGCTATTGCAGTGTACAACCAAACATTCGTGGCCCATTAAGACCGCGACTCAGCTGGAGAAGCCGCGATACGTTGTTTTCGTTCTGCAGACGGGTCGGAAGAACGTCATGTCCGAGGATACGAGTCGATTCGACGACTACAAATTGACCAACGTGAAACTCTATCTGAACTCGGAATGTTATCCGTACGACGATATGAATCTGGATTTCGATAAAAACAGATGGTCGATTTTGTACGACACGTATCAACGTTTCTGCAAAAATTATTACGGATACGAGTATCTCGAGCCGAGTCTCACCGTCACGCAATTTTTACGTAACGGTCCATTCGTGATCATCGATTGCTCTCGACAAAACGAATCGGTCAAAAGCGCAACCGTGGATGTGAGATTGGAATTCGAGTGTAAGGAGAACGTGCCGCCGAATACCACAGCGTACTGCCTCATCATACACGATCGCGTGATTCAGTACAACCCGTTGACCAATGTTGTGCGCAAAATCACCTAAGTGTGGGGGGAGGGGAGAATGAGACGATATAAAATCTATAATACATCAGAATCAATCACAGTCTTCTTCTTTTCGACGTGCTGATATAAAAAAAACGTCATGTCCGTACCAACGTTCGTGGACCTACAAGGATTCTTCGTCGGGATGAAATTTGTCGTAAAGGAGGTGGCGGTGCTGAGAAAGGGGACCGTTCTGGCGCATTACATTTTTACATACCCCCTACCATGGAATCTCCTCACAAAATCCGACAAATCGTGTGCTTCCTGGCTGATCGCGAATCACCATGGATTACGATGGGAAGACGGAAACGTACCGTACAGCATGGCTAAACGCTTGATTACATCAGCCGTGCTTGGAACAGAAGAGGATGGCGATACGTCGACTCTCGTGTACGTCAAGGGATGCCAGAAACGAGAATGGCTGGTGGATTTACTTGAGAATTATGCGAGAGAAAACCTAATCATCGAGACTTTGGATGCTGATTACGAAGATATTGAATCTTTAAATAATCTAGATGTTACTAATACTATACGATGTGGAAAACATGTTAAGAATTGTGCATTACAGAATGTATTAAAAATATTTAACTGGTGGTTGCAACGTTAAAAAAATATTTTTATAAATAAAATGTGTAAACGTATTTAATGTTTTTTATTTCTTATTCTCCCCACTCCTTTCCTCGGAAGTTGTTTCTAAGAATTCTTTTAACATTGATCGTTGCCCCTTCTCCTAAATTTTCTGAGCATTAATCTCCCACCACATCATATTTTTGAAAATAAGCGTATTATCGGTTAGTTTTTACACGATCAGTGTTGCATCAACCGTACTACTTCTCATAACTTAGAGAAATGTACTCCGCCGAAGGAAACAGCAACGGTGGCAGACGCATGAATTATTACGTTCCTCGAGATGAAATTAGGCCGTACAAGAAACCGCTTGATTTATAAGTATCACAAATTTTCATATATATATATATATTTTATGTTTTTTCCATGCTATTTCATATTTAATCGTATTTTTCAGACACGGTAAACCTCGTTGTATACCACGTATTTTGGTACGCAGATTCGCTTTGACGCGCACTGCGTATAAATACTTGGATATTGGAATCAGCGTTGAATCACAGCGTGGAATCACATCTTACGTGGAATTACATCTCGGCGATAACCGAGGCAATCAAATCGTATTATCTATTGACACATGGGAATCGCTAATGCTGAAACGAGCGGACGTTGAACGACTTGTGCAAACGCCCGATCATACACCAATATGGATTAACGATTTAACAATCGAGATTGTTAAAATACGATACGAATGTTGTAAAACTTACGTTACGCGATTCTTGCTTGTACATGAAACCGTCAACTATATTTTTCTTATTCGAACTCGAACACTGTGTTAATCATGAATATTTGAAGCTGTGTGAGAATTTAGAAGCTGTAAATGAGAGTTTCGATCGATTTGTTGTTAATTTGCAAGGTAATATGTTTGGCGCCGAGAAAGATAACGCTGTTAAAATCTTGCGCGATGTTTTTGATAAAACATCTATCATAGATTGCGAACTATTAGCTTATGCTGTGGATGAAATTTTGTCTGAAACCTTGAGACGAGGTGATGTATTTTAACATAAATAAATGTGCTAAGAAGAGAAAAAAATGAAAAGAAAAAAAATGTTTATTTCTTTCGCTTCCCTTACCTTCCCCACATATAAGATAGATATGTAACTGTGGCGCGACCGGATGGGAGAAGGATAGCGCGAGGCGTTCGCGAGTAGGAAAAGGAAAGCATTCTATGGGTGTGGGAGAAGGATAGCGCGAGACATGCACGAGTAGGAAAAGGAAAGAAGGAAGCACAGAAATAATCGACATTTTAAAAATCTAATAATAATAATAATAATAATAATAATAATAATAATATGGGTATTTCGTTAGAAGAATTTTATTATCTAGTCGGTATCTTTTAGTTTTCTACCAAAAAATTCCACTTTCTCTTCCAAAGGGACTCGGGCGCTTTGGCGTTCGTATCACGCGATAGTTTTAATATCTATTGATAAATAATAATATGGGTATTTCGTTAGAAGAATTTTATTATCTAGTCGGTATCTTTTAGTTTGCCACCAAAAAATTCCACTTTCTCTTCCAAAGGGACTCGGGCGCTTTGGCGTTCGTATCACGCGATAGTTTTAATATCTATTGATATGTACATATGTTGATCGATGGAGAATCGGAAAGAAGTATAGAAGAGAGTATAGAAAGTGTTAACAAAGTAATGAATTTCATGTATAAAATATATTTTTATGTTTAACATATTCAAATCTTATTTGATTTTTATTATTGTGCTATACATGAAAGCAACATTATATCTTGCGAGACGCTATTTGTTCATAATATAATATAAATATAATATAATAATATATGTATACTGTCATATTTTTTAAATAATCAAACATTAATACTGAAAAATAATATTTATCAAATAGCATAGAAAAATGTGATAAATATAGATACAAGCATTTATCACAAATCAATAGAAATGCTATATTTATTAAGTAAAGGAAAAGGAGGACTTTGGACGAATGATTGTTCCTTATCGGCTTTCACCCGCGTGATGTCATTCCCCCGCGGCACCAAAATCCCCCTCCGCCCGCGTGACGTCATGCCCCCTCGCCGGCAAGGTTTCCCCTCGACCCGCATACCCCTCGGAGGACCTGCGTTAGAACTCTCCTAGTAATACTACTTGCAACTTTGTCAAAATACAACTTTACCATTGAAAGAAATATTCGATAGTGTCTGCAGAAAGTAAGTATTTTGCTAGTTTTTTTAGCATATATTTTCAAATCATTGTATGTCCACCTATTGTGGTGAACATATAATGTTCCAAAATTTGTAAAGTGTGACAGTGCCCCGAAAAGTCATAACATCATAACTTGTGAGCCACGACAATTTTCCGAAAAATCATATAATTTTCCAACATCTATAAACACTACTATGCACTTATTAATGGAATGATTCTCCATTCTTCCACATTGCGACTATCCACCATCAATCCTGATTACTCAATTGGACTATTTACATCATAATTGATATAAATCGAAAGTTGCTGGGTATTTGCTACATAATAAATCGGTACTTCCACATTTCTTTATACATACGCACACACACACGCGCACTACACACACATACACACACGCGTGCGCGCGCGCACGCACGCACGCACGTACACATGTATATATTACATATTAATACATGTATAATTAATACGACATACATACACGCATGTATCGGAATTATGATTTTTCGAGATGTAGTTCTATTTTTCAAGTTCCGGCACATTTTTTCGGATCATGCCCACTTTTGTTGTGACTAAAACAATGATTAAAATAGAATAATGGTGTAAGAATAATAGAATATAAGTTTTTCAAACAATCTTTTCAAATAATCAATATATTTTTATGAGCTTTAAGTTTTAAATACAATGTAGATTATATCTTGTCGTTTTGCAATTTCAAATATCTTTATAAGATATATATACATATAATATAAATGATTTATTAATAGATTTTGTTTGTAAGATTTTTTTATCTGAAGAAGCACATAATATTAATATTTGTAATATTGTGAAAAAGTTTATAACACTTTATTTTTTTGTTTTATTTGATTAGTTGAAAAGTACTTAAACGAAGTGTTCAAGATTGAAACTTTGAATTTAGTCGATAAATTTAAACGGTAAATTCAACCGACAAATCTGAACGGTAAGAGCCGAAATCAAAACACGAGCGAGAATAAACATCGCCGATCGGGGCGTGATCGCGTAATCATAACAAAGAAAAAGTGTGACAAACGCCTAGATTCTCGAACGTTCGGTGTCAAAAATATCCTATTATAGAAATCGGTCGATCGCGACTCTTTACCGTCGTTAGTCAGTCAGTCCTCGACGACGATTCAAGCTGATCGAAACTCGCCAGTATATTTCGCGCTCTTGTTGTCATCTTCGCTCGTGTCGTTTATGCCTGTGTCGTTAGGTTCGCGCATTTCTTGTCGTTTAATTCGCTCGTGTCATATACGCTTTCGTCAATCTCGTTGTAAATTCTTAACTGACATTCTCGCATACGATCGAGCATAGAACTCAGTGTGAAAGACGCCTCATTTTCTTTATTATTACCTGCTTTATACTTAGTGATTTTGTGATTGTTAAGAATGTAGAGTCCGAGAGTCGACGCTCGTTAACCGTATCGCGAATGTCCTCTGCCTCGCGCTAAACCATCCGGCGTCCGCGTGTAAGATTTCCGTTTTTGCGAGGACTTCTAGCAAGAAGCTCTTCAAAATTTCCGAAATGCGGAGAAAGGCAGTTCGTCAAAGGACATTGAGAAGATTTCCGATCGGAGTCGCAGAATACGTGTCGTTGCTCGCTCCTATAGTTATTCAATAAACGATAATTTAAAACAACTTCATGCGAGTATCCTCTTAAGCCTCCTTATCCTCTAGTGGATCTACGGATTCGCGTTACACGCCGCTTCACGCTCAATTCTAAGCGCATCTCAAAGATTCGGGCGATCCTGTCGGGGTCGACTCCCAAACACATAAATAAAAAATCCTTATTTACACATCAAAGTAGAAAACAAAAATCGATTGCTAATACAAATGTATTGAATGTTTGTACAATGTTTTGTGCTATTGTTTCTTTTTTTGATAAATAGCATGATTAAACTATGACATTCTATTTCTTATATAAATATATGTGTGTATTCTACAAAGAAATTAAATAAAACGTTAAGAATCAAATATTATGATTTTTTTACAGAACAAAAATTAGCCTACGAATAATTATGCTATAAATCATTTCTTACAAAGTTAATGAGAACAAATAAAAGAATATTTGAAAATATATTGTACATTTTAGCGGTTACAGAAAAAAAAATTATTTAATATTGAGAGTTTATTTATCGTTTAAGAATGTGCTACCTTTCATAAATAAAAAACAAAATAATTTAAATACATATTTGCGATATTCTACCATATGATGTCTATGCTATCTGTTTAATTTATTTTTGAATTTCATATGCTCCCATTTAATTTTAGATATGAATTGTATACATCACTCTTTGTCCAGATATCTTTCAATTCTGTAATAATTTATGATTGTTGCTTGTAGCTTATATTTGTTGCTTGTAATACAGATATCCTGAAACAGCCGCAACATTGTCATACACAACATTGAAAACTACATTGTACCGTGAAAGAATCAAACTTCGCCCAAGTTTACCAAAAGATATGGAGACTCTTGCTGTGAATTTATCAACGTATGGACCTCTTGAAAGATTTTACAAAGGAAATGTGACCTGCAACGATGGAAAGAAAGCATTAATATTTACAAGTAATGAGCTGTTGCAAGAATTACAAAAATCAACAGAACTTTATGTGGATGGCACATTTAATGTAAGTTTGTATATCTTACAATATAATATATTATTATTTTTATATACTAAAAAATAAAAGTGATACATTTAAATAATGTGAATCTTTTAGATTGTGCCACGTGTACCATTAATGAGTCAAATGTATACACTACATACCCGATATGTGAATGTAGTAAGTATTGAAAGTTTATAGTAACATAGCATGTATTGTCAGCTGCAGTTTATTACAGTTACATGTATAAATATTATTCAATAAACAGCACAAAAGAGAGCATGGAAAAATTATAATAAGGAATTTATTTTATTTTTTTCTATCAACTGCTTATTATAATATAATATTATTTTAACAAGTATTGATTTCATTCTTTTAAAAAATGGACATAGAAAATATCAAGTTAATTCAAAAAGAAAATCTAATTTTATTTATATTTTATATGTACATTGTGAAATTAGAAGTTATGTAAAAATATAATTCTTTTTATTTCTTATAATGAATTTATATATGCCTTTTAAATGGCTGCTTTTTTTTTAAGTAATAGTGAAATCATGAAATTCAAACAACACCAATAATTCTTTATATCTCATACTCTTACATATTTAAATACATTGTTTAATAAATTGTTTTAATAAAAGGGATACTGTAGTCCGTTATATTTTGTTGCTATGATGTTTATCTTGTGTGAAAGTCGTTCTAGTAATATGTACAGAGCTATTTGGAATAAAATTATAGAATTAGTGCCAACAAAATTTAAAGTTTATAATGAGCGACTATGAGATGGCAGCCATGAAGGTGATGAATGAACAATTTCCAGCAGCAGAGGCACACGGATGCTGGTTTCACTATAATCAAGTATTATAATTTTATATAATAATTTACTTTTTATGTTTTGTATTCTATATTTACATGAATCAATCATTATAATATATAATACATTATGATTGTAAATGTTTTGTAACCCCAAGGGGAACAATAAAGATTATTAATTAATACATAATACATAAATATTCACTTACAGGCAATTTTGCGTCACTGGCGGCGATTAGGATTAATGGATGCACTAAGAAACATTTTATCAATGACTACCCTTACGGAAAAATACACTCAACTTTTGGGTGTTGACCATTAAAAAAACATCAAAAAAAACCTTCAAAGTTGGGTGTGATTTCGGACCATTGATTGAAGGTTAACCTTTAAATGATAGTTAATTGATGGTTAACCTTCAGTTAATGGTTAATCCTTAAAAATGACGGTAACCCTGAAAATAAGAATCCTCAAATGAAAGTAACACCCAAATGAGAGTAAACCCCATATTTGAATGTTCTCAATTTACATTCGATAATATATGCAAAATCATCATCAGATGCGGGATTTATATACATATACTCTTATTAGGGTATTACTCTCATTTTCATTTCAGATTCCCTAAACAAAGTAGTAAATGAATGATAAAAAAAATCAACTCTGATTTCTTATTTTTAATTACATCTTTCAAAAATTCAACTTTTATTTCTCTAAATACGATGGAAAGTATAATTTATGAAACAAATCATATAATATCAAATAAAATATATCAAATAAAATAAGACATAAAGTATTTTGTATACATTTAAAATAAAACTTGTATTTAAAATCTAATCTTGTATTTAATCTAATTTAAATAAAAGAAAAATAATCTTTTCGATTTTTTTTTAAAGCTTGCTGCAAGTTTTGTACTTATATATATATATATTATAATAGGCATTGTATGTTGAATCAATCATATTAAGCTTTTTCTGAAGTCGAGACTTTTTTGAAGTTCCGTGCGACATTCTTACATTTATTAGTTACTGCAGTATTGAATAACTGTTCCGCATTGTTCACATTTTTAAATGTGAGTAGTACATAATCTGTAAACAAATATATAAATTATTATTAAAATTTTATAAATTCATTTTAATTTTAACGTAGTTTTCTTGTACACAAATACTTCTTGTTCGCAGTATACATATGTATTAATATTACAATGTTAATACAAATTAAAAAGAATAGCAATTAATTGATTAAAAATGCGATAAATTAAAAAAAATCCTTATAATGTTTACCTTTTATTGCATTAAATTTATGATCTTGGTCCAAAGGTTTTTTTTTCCTCTCTATTGAACTTTCTATTGATTTTATGTTGTTCTTTTTTCCTGTTCTAGATGAACACGCAATCTCTTGTGTTGAAAACAAATGACCCATTAAATCGCAGGTCATTTTACCAATATCAGAAGTCCGAATTTTCCGCATAATACTTTCCGGAATATTGACTCCTCGACTAAGTGATATCATATTCTATATAACAGATGATAACAATAAAATATAGTGAAAACTCTCAAAGAATTAAAAATTGCAGATAAATTCTCATTTTCCATTATAAAAAAATATACGAAAATTTGCATACATTTTAATTTTGCACAAGATACGATCAATTTACAGCGAATATATAGTACATACCTTGTCTACACAAGCATTATTCGCACTTTGCGGATTCTCTGCAGACGATGCCATATTTACTTTTACATCTGTTTCGACTTTCTGCAAAATACATAAACATACAGAATTTCAATTTGTACATACAAGATATTAATTTATAACAAGTAATACATATACCTCTCACTTACACAAGTCATATCATTGACAATTTGCAAACTTTTTGTAGGCGATGCAATATTAATTTTGACATCTGTATCAATCTTGACTTTCTGTAAAATATTTTCATTATTGCACAAAATTATTTCATTTTTATTAATTGACGTATCAATGGGAAGAACTTTCTCAACATTAACCTCATCATTTATTTTCTCATTATCTTTTTCTAATTGCTGCATCTGTAAAATGTATATTAGAAAATATAAAGACAAACATTTTCATAACTAATAAAATAAACTTTTAATAGATGTATAATTTATAATATAAGTGATATTCTTACCAAATCATCAGAACGGACAATCCTTACATTTTGGGTTAAATTTTCAATACTTTGTAATTTTTGTATCACCCGGTCTGCTACAGTTTCTATTTTTGTTATTTCTGTAATAAAATTTGTATTAATTTATAATAACAATTATATTTTGAATGTATAATGTTTATTTCGTTTCATCGTTCACTACTGTATTCATTAAATATTAGATAACCCGGGAAAAAATGGCCCATATATAATTATATATGAAATATGCTCATATATAAATATATACAAATATATATGATTATATATAATTATCACATATGATGTATATATAGTTATATATAATCCTGTATGATGTAATATATTGTCATATATAACCGTATATGAGATTATATATATTTATATATAATTTTATACAATTATATATATATTTTATATATAATTATATATGAGCATATTTCATATATATTTATATATAATTATATATAATTATATATAATTATACATGGACTTTTTTTCCCGGGAATATTTATAGTTTTTATACTTTTTAATACTGAGTTCGCTATTAGACTTTCTTGCTGTTGCTGAGTACCATTCATATTGAACGTTTTTGTTTCTTCCTTTTTGTTCGATGGCTTGTAATTTTCATCGTCAGATGAAATTAATGTTTCGTCTTCATCCGAAGAAGTACACCACTAAAAATGAATGACATTGAAAAACAAAAAAATAGAATGAATATAATAAGCACATTGGATGCTTTGTTATTTTAATGCATTGATTCGTGAATCTATGTGATCAAGCGATGGTCGTATGTGACCATAAATTGCACAAATATCGCAAGTTTGCAGCATGCAGATAAAAGATAGTAAAAGACATTTACTTACATTTTTTATATAAGATGTTTGTTTTTTTAGATTAGGCAACATATTTTGTTGTATCAACGCTCCAGCTTTCATTTTAGATCGTTTGTTAATCTGTAAAGATCGAGAATATATAAAAATATGAATATACTAATATAAGTATACGAATGATTTATAATAACATTGACATTTAATCATTATATTTACTTTCAATTCAATTTTTCGTTTTTTAGTACATTGGTTATATTCATTATCATCAGACTCATGGTCATCAGTAAATGATTTTTTCATCAATTTCTTTCTATCACCCTTACATGGATTTTTAATATTAAATTTCTGTATTTCTAATAACTGTCAATGCATATCTGTCCATTCTAGAAAAAACAATGTTCACCGAGTATCGATGTTATTATTGCAGTTACATGAGCAAATTTGGTTATATTGTAAATTTTCTAATAATAAGTAGGCCTCATCAAATATTCTTGAACGCGCTCACTCGCTCACTCACTCGTCCGCGTCGGCTTGCTTACTCGCATGCAGTGTGATATACTCGATTCATTAATGCGAACATCGGAGCCCTTATTAATTATAAGATTTTAGTTGCTATATAAGTAACTTTTATTTTACAGAGATTTTATAGGTTAATTTCTATTTGGTAAAAATTTATATTTGATTATATAAATGTATGCATATGCATTATATAAATGTATGTATTGCATATATATATACCTCCAAATGCAAGAATTTTGATTACCGTCGTATTCCAATCTTTTTCTGTTAACGTTTTAATGATTTTTTTCATTTTCATCGCACTCTTAATTTCACAAGAGGGCCATGATATTTGAACAGAGTTTCCTTTATTTACTAGTTCTTGTAACATTTCATCGTTGTACTTTATTGTTAACCATTCTCTAAATCCCACAGCGATACTATTATTTTCATTGACGAATTCGACGAGCAAACAATCATTGTTATTCATTATATACAAATAACGATGAAATCTCAACTATATAAAGAACCGAGAAGAACTTCCAAAACAATTGCACGATGCCGACTACCGAAGTACCGAGTACTGCCGAGCAATGTTGTTAGATGGGCCCCTTTTTTGTGCACGTACGACAAATCCAGTATCAGTAAAATGCTTCGAGTAATAAAAAGTTATATATTTAAAATTAAAGTTTTTACAAATGAAAAATCAAAAACCATAAGAAAAAAAATAAAATTTTTACAAACGATAAAACAAAGGCTATAAGGAACCCTTTTTCACTCGATCGAAGCATTTTACTGATATCGGATTCGACGCATGTGCGCAAAAAAGGGGGCTCATGTAACAACACTGCTCGGCAATACTCGGTATCTCTCGATAGTTGGCATGAAATTATTTTGCAAGTTTTTGTCGGTTTTCTTTATGTTTAAGATTTCATTGTTATTTGTACATAATGAATAATGATGATTGTTTGCTTGTCGAGTTCGTCAATAAAAATTATAGTATCGCTGTGGAATTCAGGGAATGGTTAACAATAAAGTGCGACGACAAAATTTTACGTCAATATCATGGCCGTTTGTGTTGCTTTAATTTGTGTCCCGATCACGTGTTTGTTGGTGAATAGTGAAAACTGAAAACCGGATCGTTATTATAAAATATACAAACGCTAAAAGTGACAAACAAACAGGTGTATTAGCTACGCAATGAACAGTTATTGCAAGTTATAAGTTATTCCGCGTTTTTCATATTTACGAATTGTTATGAATAGTAGAGGACCATATAGAAAATATCTTCAAGATGCAAGAGAAGAAGTTCCAGCAACAACTATTCAATCTCGACGAAGGAACGAAATACAAGCTGAATTGATTTTCAATAATCAGGTATACTTATAAAAAATAATAGGATTATAAAATTATATATATAAAACAACCTCAACATGGATATTTATTTTATATATATAACATATAAGAAATGTTTTAATTTATATAACATATAAGAAATCTTTTTGTAAAATATAGCACAATATTTGCTAACAAATTATTTCAAAAGTCAATCAAAAAGTTTGTTTATCCGCATTTAGTTACTTTTTATGAAATGTTTTTATTCGGCTTTGTTTTTGTCTAAACAGTATATATTTTCAACAAATTATGTAAGTATCTAATAATTTGACTATATATTTATTGCAGGAAGAAAATAATGCAGTAGAGAATATAATTGGCATGCACGATGAAGCGCTTCAACAGTTTGAAGAAACTAATGAGCATTCCTCAATAGATGAAAATAACAGTAGCGATGATGAAATCTATAACAACCAAGTTAATAATGCCAATGATGAAGAAAATATTTTTGATGATGCACATGGTGAAGATGGCAATAATGAAGAAGTAAGAATTGGATTACTCTCAGTATAAATTATGTTTACTATACTACTGCTAATTTTTTTGTGTTAGAAAAACCGAATTTTTGTACTTTGTGTTAATTTTAACATTTCCTTTAAAGCAATTAATGTATGAAATTATATGATATTATATTATGATATACTTTTAATTTAAACTACATGTGTTTTTATGTATGAAATATTTCATATATTTTATTAAAATTTCATATAACATCTCTAATTACATTTTGCTAATCAGAATGGAATTTTGTAGATAATTTTAGAAAACAATTTCTTTGCAGATGAGGCAACCGATTTATGAAAACTGTCCATTAACCCAAGATGAAAGTGATCTCCTTATCATGAGCTTTATAATCCGTCATGGCTTAACAGATCTAGCATTTGATGATCTTCTAAATTTAATAAATTGTCATCTTCCAATAACACTAAATTTTTCTCGGCACTTATTCTTAAAAAAATTTCCGAAAACCGCAAACATGAAAACAATTTTCTATTGTCCGGAATGTTTTGTGGAATTAAATTTTGAACAAATGACTCATATTAATTGTACGTCTTGTAATACATGGTATATGAGAATTGATTTAGTACGTGGTGGGCATTATTTTGTACATTTACCGTTAAAAGATCAATTACGTAATTTATTATCAGGACCGCTTTTTTATAAATTGCAAAGAAGTTGTGCAGAACAGTCTAGTATACTTTCAGATATAACTAGTGGGGAATCATATCGAAGACTGCGTAGAAATGGAGTTATT
This sequence comes from Polyergus mexicanus, assembly GCF_030449975.1. Taxonomy (NCBI): domain Eukaryota; kingdom Metazoa; phylum Arthropoda; class Insecta; order Hymenoptera; family Formicidae; genus Polyergus; species Polyergus mexicanus. The sequence goes on from NW_027223330.1 coordinate 4,749,071, forward strand.
AGAGATTATGATATAACTCTTCAGTGGAATTCTGACGGAGTGGATACTTTCAAATCTTCAAAAGTATCCATGTGTCCAATCCAAGTGGCAATCAATGAATTATCGTATTGTCTACGTAAAGAAAACATCTTACTTTCAAGTATCTGGTGTTCAGCAAAAAAACCCGTAATGGATTTATTTTTGAAACCGTTCGTAGATGACTTAAAAGATTTACATGAAAATGGTTTTCATTGTTTGCCCCCTGGTTTAGATGCACCTGTTCATGTTAGAGTACATACAATTGTTGCACCTGTTGATTCAGTTGCACGATGTGCACTTCAGAATGTACATCAATTTAATGGTAAATTTGGCTGTTCATTTTGCCTATGTCCAGGTGATAGAGTGAAAGTAGGAAATGGTTACGCTCGTGTATATTTGGAAAAAGGTAAAGCAAGAACAAAGAATCAACATTTAAAAGATTCTCAAAAAGCGGTTAGAAAAAAAAGGTTGTTCGTGGTGTAAAAGGCATGTCTCATTTAATGTTTGTACCTGGTTTTGATATTATACAATCATTTCCTCCGGAATATATGCATTCCATACTTCTAGGTGTGGTAAAATCCTTTATCATCGTTTGGTTTACAAATTGTCATAATCCTTCGTATATTGGTACAAAAAAGGATATTTTTGACAAAAAATTAACTTCAATCCGACCACCAAGTGAAATAACACGGACACCAAGATCAATCAATGATATTAAAGTTTGGAAAGCTTCCGAATTAAAAAATTTCTTTCTTTATTATTCTATGCCATGTTTAAAAAATGTACTTTCAAAACCTTACTATAAACATTGGTCGCTTCTAGTTTTTGCAATATATAAGTTTTTATGCGAAAAAATAACAAACGAAGATTATGTACAAGCTGAAAGAGCACTTCAAATATTTGTTGAACGAATTCCCTTACTATATGGTGCAGAATGTATGAAATATAATGTTCATCTATTACTACATATACCAAAATCAATTAAATATTTTGGTGCTTTATGGGCTTGGTCAGCATTTCCTTATGAGAGTTATAATTATGTATTGAGGAAAACGTTACACAGTTCACAATTTGTTTTGAAACAGATTTGTAAATCTTATTTAAGATTGCAAAACATAAAATATAACGACACATTTAATAAAAGAAATTGCAATCAAGAAGGGAAAAAATTATTTAATCATATGTTAGGTCATAATAAAAGTAAATACGGTCAAGCGCGAAATGCTAATAATGATATTGTGAAAATTATTGGTACTGGAAAAAACATACTCTTAAATTTAGTTGAAAAAATTTCCATACAAGCTTTGATTAACGAAAGGATTGAGAACAATAATGGGAAATCGTATCAGCGATTCATATACAATGGTATCACTTATCATAGCAATTCTTACAACAGAATGTATAAACGGAATAATAGTATAATACAAACAGAATTAGGTGAATTAATGACGATTAAATCAATTATTTCAGTTATTTTAGAAACTGGTACTACTGCATTTGTAGTTGTTGGTAATTCGATTGAAATATTAGAAGATATAATATTATGCTCGCATTATAATATCTCATCAGCTAGTTATTGTTATGCTGTGGAAATAACAAATAATATTTTAACCTGTAAACCAGAACAGATTACTAATAAATGTATTCTCTTACCTGGCGATAATGATACAACAAATTATATAATGCCCTTGGTAAATAATAAAGAAACTGATTGATTCAATCACCATGTATGTTTTATGTTATATTTTTTATGTTTATATTATATATATATGTATGCTTATATTGTAATGTTTATATTATTTAAAAATATTGCACAAAGCTATTATTTAAAAAAAGTGTGAAATTTACAAAATATGTATAAAATATACATAATAAATAACATGAATTCGTCAGTAGAAGCAACTAATTCTGTATTTATTATTTGTTCAAAAATTACCCTCAATTCATATAATAATAATATTATAATCCTTCCGAAATATAATATAATTAATTATAATTAATATAATTATATTTACAATTAGTATTTACAAATTAATAACATTCAAATCTCAATTTTAATTATGGGTATGTTAAAAATTAATATAAATATTTATTAAAAATTATTAAATGAATTTAAAGTTATTACTTGTTAGGTTTTAGTTTTATTTTGTATTATATATTATTACAATTATTGTATTAGTCAATTATGTGCAATTATATATACATCAGCTACTAATCGATATTCGACATCAATGACGGCCGTCAATCGATACTTAAAGAAAATTAACACAATGGGTGTTTTTCAACAAGGCAGATGAAACAGTGTTAATACACAGTATCACACGATTGGCTATCAAATGGAATTTTAAATTTCTTCATTTGACAGCCACTCATGTGATATTGTGTACACTATGTGTCATCTGTCTACCTTGCTGGAAAATACCTAAACGACACCCAACGATGAGGGAATTATCATAACACTGATCAAATCGACACTAAACATTGAAGGTTAACACCAAACAACACCCTACGATGAGGGTCAACCTTTAATCTATACTTATCATTGAAAGTTAAACCACAATTTATATCATACTTTGATGGTTAACACTCAATCTACACTTAAATTTAAATGTTAACCTTCAACTTTGATGACAAACACTCAACTTATTCACAAATTTGAGTGTTAACACTCAAATTTGATTGTTAACCATCAAAGTTTAGTGTATTTTTCCGTAAGGGTATGACTATGGCATTGGTTCTTTCTGATTATTTTGAAAAAGCACTTTCTTTTATACAACTCGAAGTTGATCAAATTTCTCATGAATATCCTGCTGTTAATGATTTTTTAACATACGTACGCAAGACTTGGTTACCATTAGCATCAAAAGTCAGTGTTTATGATTGTCCTGTGAGAACAAATAATATAACAGAAAGTTTCCATAACGTAGCAGGAAGAAAAGTCGGCAAAACTCATTAAAACGTTTGGAGTTTCTTAGGTAATGTTGCTATTAACACTATTTTTTATTTTATATTAAAATGAACAAACTGATAGCAAATATTCTACTTATAGATAATCTACGAAAATTGATAATTGATGAAGAACTAAAGCTAAAACGTCTCAAAACAACTGAAACAGGTGGGCATCGTACAAGTATTAAAAACAAAAACCGAGATAATAAAATACTGGAAAATCAAAAAAATTTTGCAGCAGGCAAGTTAGTCAATATATATACACTATATTACTTTATCTTTTTTCTGCCAAGAAAGAGACTTGTTTTATATTTTGGTGTTACCATATTCATTTATCCATATCTTAATTTTTCATCTACATTTTTTATATAATATTACCTTATTATTTAATATTTGCTAATCTACATAGACAATCTCTTAATAAACTCATTATTATCTTTTTATTTTAATTTATTTAAATAAAAATATAATTATTTATTTTATTTGAATTTGCGCTGTTTTATCTTTTTTATTCTTAATATATCCATAAATTTAAACTTCTGTAACTTCTTTCTTTGCCTTTTTAGCTTGAGTTTTGGCCAAAGTTTTCTTAACATTTTTCTCTCCATTTGCACTTTCATCTTTTGTTATTAATTCCCAGCAAGTTGAATGAATAATAAATTAAAATAATTTCTTCAAGTATGATAAATAATGTTATTTAAAATTGTTTTACTACCCATACTTTGCTTGCAAAAAAATTATTTATATAGAAATTAAATAATTTTATTGAAACGAAGATTGAAGTAAAAAACTAAATGCAAATATTTTTGAATAAAAGTAATTTCACGAAAAATGTTTAGATAAAAGATATATAGACAAGAGAAACATTATATATATTTTTGCATGTTATTGAACCGATAAACATATTACGTTTAAAATTTATATATATAACATTTATATTATATAAAATTTACCATGTTAAAATATACACTATTAAATATTAATTTGATTTTGACTTTATCCCCGATAGTTAAAATTTTACGAATTAATATTATGGAATGGACTTACTGCCATTTCTTTACATAAATATACTTTTCTCGTAACGTTGCTTATAAAAGTACTTAAAATAAAGAAGTAAATTCTTTACGAAATAATTCGCATTTTTTGCGAATTATATGTGTAATATGTATAATATATTTAGTAATGTAATATTTCAAATAGTAAATATTTCAAAGTATGATTTTTAGTGACCGTGTTTCGTGTGTAGATTCCATACTTTTTAGTGATTTTATTTTAAAATTGTTTTTTTAAACGAAAAAAGTTGGCTCATATAAGCAAAATAGCTTTATTTACAAAAAATTTAATTATTTATTGTAATTTTTTTGCAAATTATTTTTTTTATAAATAATATTTTTTGTAAATTATTTTTGTATTATTTATATTTATTGATTTTTATCATTATTTTATTTATGAAAGCATCGTTAAAAGCAAAGCTACTAAAAAATTAATAATTTATGTGAGTTTTCGTTTAAAAAAAACAAATTTAAAATAAAATCGCTAAAAAGTATGGAATTTATACACGAAACACGGTCACTGAAAATCATACTTTGAGATATTTACTATGTGAAATATTAAATTACCCATTTTATGTAAAGAAATATCATAAGAAATCGATTTGTCTAAAAAAATAGATATGTGTGATTTAATTTATAAAATTGTTCTTAGAGTGATTTATGGTAAACGTTAATTAATATCAATATTCCCCATGTCCCTTTAGAATAACTTTTGTTAAAAACAACGAAATATGAAGATATTTATATTAATTTTCATTTTTAGCATTTTACATTTGTAATGCAAATTTTAATATTGCTTTGCTTCTCGTATTTCTATATATAATACTTAACAAAACTGTATTTTTCATTTCTTGTAGACTACATCTCAACGATTTCTTACGTTTCTTTAGCGACAGATGTGGAAATATTCTGAAGGATAAATTACTTTCTAAAGGTATATATATTATCAATAATGAATAAAATTTAGTATTTGAGGCTTTCGCGGGGTAGAGAAATACTTATTTTGATTTTCGGTATAGCGCTGCGTCCTTCGTGAGTTTGTTTCTGTTTCATGAGCATTTCAGTTCACTTTTTTAGGGAGGAGAGCAATCTGATACTCTATACTCTATCTATAGTATCAGTTATACTGCTCATTAATATTAACGATAGAAGTTTCAATGTTCATATTAGCAATGTCACCTCCGGTGAGCTTGACCTTGACATGACTTTGTTATTAAGATCTTGTCTCTGAATAATATTCAAAAGCCGATATATCGACTATCAGTCGATATTTTTGTATTACAACAATTTAACATATGTTATATTGCATTTACATTGTTGAATGAGAAATATAATATATATGTAATATGTAACTGACTCATTGTCAGTGTTTACTGAGAAGGTTTTATGCGTCTCTCATTGTTTACTACAAACTTATTAATAAAAGAAATTTCATAAATGAAGCGTACATTTCCGACACTATCTATATTTAGAATACACAGTGATCCTTTAGATATTTAAAAGATATATACTGTTTATTGAAAAATTAAAAAGTATATGCGCGTGAGCGGGATGGAAGGCTTTCGGTCCAATCCCGCAAAAAATCTAACTTTATCCCACTTTATCCTTATTACATTTATTGATTTGTTGAAAAAATTATACATTTAATGTACGTATATTTTAACGACCAACCAACCAATCAATATAATGTAACAAGGATAGGGTGGATTAGGATTAGGTTTTTTGTAGAAGGAGGTTGGCGCTCCACCCTGCTCACGCACATGTATTTTTTAATTTTTTAATAAATGTACTATTTATTAAAAAAGATACGTACTGTATCTTTTAAGTGACCAAACAATTACTGTGTACTTAAATGTACCGTATCAAAAATGTACGCTTCATTTATGAAATTTTTTTTGTTAATAACTCGGTAAAACTGCATAATAACGGACCCAGCTCCAATAATCTTGACCTTGACATATGTTGTCAAGGTCATGACCCTGAGTAATCTGCAAAAGATTTTAACCGTCGCTCGTTTTTTTATTAAAAAGTTATTAACAAAAAAAGTTAACTAAATAAAACGTAATTTTTCTGATACTATGTACATAAACTTTCCTTAAATATATCCATTAAATATGTTCAAAATCGAAACGTTGAATTTAATCGATCGAATTCAACGGCAAGTTTCGCTGACAAATTCAAACGACAAAGAAACGACATCAAAACACGAGCGAGGGTAAACACCGTCGATCAGCCGATCAGCGCGTGAACGCGTGATATTCGAAATGAAAAACTGTGACAAACAGCTAGATCTCGAAGGTTCGACGTCGAAAAAATCTTGTTGTTCCCATCGGCAGAGCGCGAGTTTCCGCGGTCGGTCGATTTAGTCTGCCTCTAACGACGTTTCGAGCCGGTCGACGTTCATCGAGCTCGATCAACTTTCTTTCTCTATTCTCGCTCGTATCGGAGTTACAGTGGCTTACTCGTCTCAAAATCGAATTGGCTCGCATCCGATCACGCACATATTCTCACGGCGGTCAATTCGGGAAAACCTCACGCTGTATTATTTTCTCTTTTCGTGCTAAGACATTGTGAAAGTTAATTGTTTGGAGTCCGAGAGTCGACGCTCGTTATCCGCATCGCGAATGTCCTCTGCCTTGCGCTAAATTCCATCCAGCGTTCGCGGTCAAGATTTCCGTTATCGCGGGAGTTTCTAGCAAGAAGCTCTTAATCAAGATTTCCGTACCGCGCAAAAGGGCAGTAATTAACAGGACAATCAAGATATCCGTCGGAACCGCGGAATACGTGCCGTCGCTCGCTCCTATTCTTCTAAATAAAACGAAATCAAAATAATCTGCATTCGAATCTTGTCTATCAACACCTTATTCTCCAGCAAATCCACGGATTCGCGTTACACATCGCTTCTCGCTCATCTCTGAGCGTCTCTATACAGTTTCGAGCGATCTCTCGTCGAGGTCGACTCCCGAACAATGTCCATTAAATATATCCAATTTTCCTTAAATATATCCATTATTATGCAGTTTCACAAATAACTCTTTAATAAATAGTGAGAGATGCATAAAATCTTTGAATATTGAACTCAGGGACAAGAAGTGGTTCCGCTAATGTGAACATTCACTAAAATTTCTTTTATTAATAACTTTTTAATAAACAATGAATGACAGAAACAAGATCTTAATAACATCAAGGTTAAACTCATCGGAGCTGACTTTTATCAATATTTAACTTTGAAACTTGCCATTTTCACGTTTTGTGCCCATTGAGATTTTTAATCAAAAACATAACAACTATAACACATCACAAATTCAAGCAAATTGACCGAAAACATTTGTTCTCATAAGAATCATGTGTGAAGTTCTTTTTCAAATATAAGTTTCATAACTTGTGTAAAAACTACATCTGATTTAAGTTCAACTAAATAGATATATACAAAAAAACTTGAGTTTACGTCTTGTAGAGATATTATATTATTAAAATATTGAACACACACACACGCACGCACGCGCGCACACACGCACACACACACACACATACACACATACAGGGTGTCTCATGTCTCACAACCTCTGTATAATACTTTAATAGTATATTCTAGAGATAAAATACAATCAAAAATTCGAATACAAAAATTTTGAGGCTGCTATAGTTTTTGAATTATAAGCGATCAAAGTTTGCTAATGATATTGCGTGGAGCTCGCGCGCTCAGATCCGTAAACACATACACGCGTACCGATCTCTGTCATCTGTTATTGATTTTACAAATCAGGTAATATTGATTTTTACTGCACAGCTGATTTTATTATTTCTTATGTGTATGAATATTATATACGACGGTCAGCTGATATTAAGGAACTATAAATATTGTATATAAAATATTTAATTTGTTCTTAAATAATACTTTAAATGGTTGATGAATTATTATATTTAAATAGAAATATAAACTTAATATTTTCACACATTTAAGAAACGAAGTTTACTTTTTTTGATCGCGCAGAGAAGTTTTGTGGAAATTAATTTATTTATTTTATCCGTCTGCAATAACAAATGACAAATTAGTACGTGTGTAAATACAGTTACGAGCCTGAGGGCGCGAATTCTACCCAATATTATTGGCAAACTTTGATCACTTATAACTCACAAACTATTATAGCTTCGATATTTTTGTATTAAGGTTTTTTTACTCCATTTTGCCTCTAGAATACGCTATTAAAATATTGTACGGAAGTTGTGAGACACCCTGTATATATACATATATACATATATAATAAAAATGTTAAATCTTGCTTTTTATGCACAATATATTTTTTACTAGATATTAATACATTAATTGCATTTTTGCAGAAGATAACAGCCATATACATAATTCAATATCTGATTAAGAATGTGATTATGTGTCTTCTGAAACAAAATCAAACATAGTACACAATATAGAATATGACGCAAAAATTAATATAAAAAGGAAAACACCATTAAAAGAATTATTAAATTGCGAGAAAAGAAATAATTCACGCGTAAAATGCCACAAAAGAAAACAGGAACTATTAAACACTGATAAGGGTAAGCATGTAAATTTCAATATTATATTTACAAGCGTCACATTCTTTAAATAAAATGAAATTATATGATACACCACATTAAGTTCATTTTTATTATTTTTACAACTGAATAACATTACATATTATGTAAATTTATAACAATTTCTATTGTTTATCTTTTGGATTTGCGTAATATAATTTCTATTGTCTCTTTTTTGGATTCAGTGTTTGATTTTTGCTTACTTTATAAAATTTACGTTCTCGTATATATTTTGTCAAAACTTACGGTGGATTATGAAGTTATGTACATATTAACATTGAATATATCATTATTTGCATCCTTATAAACACAAATCATGAAACAAACTTTTTCATATATTATATAAAATGTTTGCATTTTTTAATATTAAAAATAAATCTCTCAATTATTGTAATACAAATTCCAGATTTCACTTTTCTTTTAAATATATATCGCTATATTACTATAATAAATATTTTTAAAAATTGTACTATATTTGTTGTTAGAAAATTTTAATGGAGGACATGAGAACGCACCGAAACAAAATAATAATTTCCCTAAATTACCAGAATTATATGGTTGTACAAAAACTTAATGAAGCACCAAAGAACGGTACTATCAACATAGATGAACCATTAAAGAAACATTGCAAAAGAAGAATTTAATTGCAGTAAGATAATTTTACTACAGCATTCTACTGCTGCAGAATTAAAATAAAATAAGAGATTCAAGTTAATCTCAATCATGTCTCTATATACAATATTATTAATTTTTGTCATTTCCCTACAGACGATGAATTGATATACGAGGTGCCTGAATATTTTTATATTTAATTGACAATAGTGAGTGCCTCTTCAGAAGACCTTCCGTTCCATACTGTGAATTGGAACCTGGAGGATTATCAAACTACTTAAGAAGAAAAATCTTTCATAGACGTTTGTACAGTGTGACTTGTTAACGAGCGCACATACGTCTTCATACCCTGCGGTCATCTCGCTTGTTGTTCCCCATGTATCGAACGTTTCGAAGCCAATCGATGTCCGATATGCAATGTAAAATATGAAAACTATGTAAGAGTCAGAAAACCATAAAACATGATTCAAACATATCTTTACGTAAAAACAGACTTAAGTCTAAGAGTTAAAAAAACGCCGTATATTACTTTATGAGGAAAAAATTATTTTGTGATAGAGATAGAGTTTATAATTCATTGATATAAAATATTGAAGAAAAGCTTTTAATTATAGAAAAGTATTGTCTTATTATTATATTTGGACATTCTTATATATGGATGCTCCTGAGACAAAGCATTGCGTTCCTTAGTTACGCGTATCTGGCTACTCGTTGCTAACGCACGAGCGGTGAGTGGGGGGCAATAGGCGTGAGTCACGAAATCGGGCCAAAATGTGCAAGTAAATCTCAGCACTGAATTAATATATAGAGATTTTACTTTGTACAAATAATGTATGTGATGCCGAAAATACTTTAATTTTTTTTTAAAATACTTTAATTATAATGCCAAGCGCTCTACGAATGTTACGTTTTTTTTTTAATGGTGGTATAAATATCGTATGAAATATTCATTCTTTATAACATCTAAATATGTAATACCAATGCTGTTACCCGTAAAACAGTTACAAAATAAAAGTTGGTCAAGAATAACACATCTTTTCTATCGAATGAATAAAACTATATAATTTCTTTTTATGTCCCAATAAATTTTTTACACCCATCCTTACCCAAATTATATCATCTTTTATCTGTCTCTTTACAATATGATATCCAAATATGCGAAAGGCTAAACAAAGTGCTAAAAGCAATGTAAAATTAATGACATCAGTATCTTTCGATTAGAGAGATATATAAGTATGAATATATTTTATTTTGACAGATATTATAACCTTCAAATGTATCACCTTTTCACGATTTCATATTTTACATAGATTTACTAGTATAAAGTGTTATAAGAATACTGATTATATTTTCCCAAAATGATTTTTATTTCTCTCCATCTGTTACATATTCAAACAAACAGTGCGCATGTTTTTGTGTACAAATGAACGGTGTCCAAACGAACGGTGGGCAAATGAACGGTGTCCAAACGAACGGTGGGCAAATGAACGGTGTCCAAACGAACGGTGGGCAAATAACGATGTCCAAACGAACGGTGTCCAAATGAACAGTGTCCAAGTGAGCGGTGTCCAAGTAAACGATGCGTATTTTCTTACGTGTCCAAAATTACTGTGTCCAAATGCACTGCGTCCAATTGAACCGTGTGCAAAATCTCGTGTCCATTTGTAACGTGTCCATTTGCACCGTGTCCAATTGTACTGTGTCCAAGTGAAGGCCACTCCAATGATACATCTATAATAAACAATATGTATAACTTTTATGAATAATACGATAAGAATACTTCTGTATAAATTACACAAACATTAATGTAACATAAAACATTCTGATGTAAATAATGTAAATATTAATATTAAAAATTACACTTATATATGCTTATATAACGATTTAAACGTAATTCAAATAACGTTACCTGTTTCATCAGGATTATTATTATTGATCTCTTCTCTTATGTTATTTTTCTTTTCAGAATCGCTGTCCGATGCCGATTCATTACTCTGTCGTAACCTGACCAATTTCTTAATATTAAAAGATAAAACAAACAAAGTAGAGAAAAGATTAAGAAAGAGCTGACTAAAGCAAAGCATTAAAATAAGGGAAAGAGCCCAAGGAAAAGGAATTAAGAAAGAATAAAGAATAAAAGATTATTAATAAAATAAAGTAAAGATACGTGACTAAAGAGAAGGAAATCACGGTCAAGTTCTCGGAAGTTGAGTAAGCAGCTGACGAGATAGACTGACAAGCGGAGTATGAGACATGTTCCGGTCAGTGACACTACACTCCTCCCTAATCAACGACTTAATTAATTAAGATATATAATAAGCGCGAAATGCAACGACGCGAGCTAGCTCAGTAACATAGCTCAGTAACATCGCTCTCGCTCGCTCAGTAATATTATCGCACAGTATCGAAGTACCGTACATATCGCGCCCGACTATTATAATCGCGAATAAGTGAAAAGTGTACAGAATCTTGCAAAATATTCTAATTTCTACCTAACGTCCGAGAGTGTCTTATTTCGAGCGTGGATCCTAATCCTTTGGACGTACAAATCCCAAAAGACCTCTTCTTTAGCGGCTAGAAGCACAACAATTCGAATCCTGTCCATCTTTTTGTAATACTGCTTCTAAATATTGAGAAATTTTAAGTATATCTCTGCTTACTATTGGTTTCCTGTAATGTTTTCTATGTATTTTATCAGCATGATCCATAAATGTAGTAAGATCCGAAACATCAATATCATTGAGATTAAGTTGAATGCAATGTGTTGCTATATATTTTCATAATGTTGTACCGCGCAAAATAGTTGACTGACTTGCGTTACATTCTTGTGCGAATTTACGCAATAAAATACAGGCCTTCAGATATCGGTATCTATCTTTGTTGATACTAGGTAATCCAAAAATATAAGAATTTTTTTGCGATACATTAGTTTCTTTACGATATTTCAAGACTAAGGTAACATAGTCAAGAAGATCGTTTGACAGTAAAACAGGTACTGTACGTTCCAATTTCCCTCTGATACAAAATCAGACATATTTCTCAACAATTTTTTTATCTTCCGTGGATAATGATTTATAAATGTCACTGTACATGTTTTTATTTACTCTTTCATAATTTTCAAAATCTTCTATATGTGCTCGTTCCATTTCTCCTGTCGTCTATTAAAAACATGCATTGAAGTTAATGTTACTTTTGCTAAAGAAATCCATTTTTCATATGAAAAAGACTCTTTTAATGCTGCATAAGTTTCAATTCTTTTTTTACCAAATGTGTATGCAATCTTTTAATATCTTCCAGTGATGGAAGATTTATTTTCTTATGTCTTTTACGACCCGATTGCGTTTCGAGAACAATTTTGTTGATATTTGTACCAACTTCCACAATTAATAGTTTTGAAAAGTTTTTAATTAGTTTTTTCTTCTTTTCATCTTGGTTTTTGATGCATTCCATGATGAGGAGATTTCTTATATGTTTAATGAGGGTTGACAAATTAGCCCCTACTGCGGGAGTTTTATAAAATTAAAACGAAATGGGGAAAAGGCTAAGGAACCAGTACAGAAAATCAAGTGCGAATTTAGTTTATTAAGATATAAAATCTAGCAAACGTTTCGATCCATTTTTGGATCCTCTTCAGCGCAAAAAAAAATATATATAAAAAGATATACACCTGTTACAATTGTTTACAAATCAATTAATGCAATTAACGCTATAAAGTTGTGCGGTACAAATGCAGAGCATGTCGAAGTCACGTTTAAAATTAAAATTAAACTATACATGTCATCTGTAGGCTGTGTTCTTCAACGTTCGTAATAAAGAAGTAAATACGGCAGCATAAAGCCTCCGTCAGTAAAGACAACCATTTCTTTAACGTATGCCATGGTAGAGAACATACATATCTGAATCATTATAAAATTATTAGAGACCGAACCTATAAAGAATAATTAAAGAACTCACAAAGAGATGAATTCTTATTCCTCATTGTCACCAGATATCGCTTGTTACATGTCACAAATTAAAACGTAAATCACATGCTCAATATGTACGAGTGCGAACGGTAATGACAGATTTAAAGAGCAAAACGAAAACACATGAATATAATGTCTGTGATGTGTCTAGAGTATTGTATATAAATATAGGAACCGTGTCACGTCTCGGTAATCGAAGTTAAGAAAAAAAAATTAATTTTTAAATTACTATCATTGAGTAATTTATTAAAAACGTGACAATATAAATTTTATTGAAAATAGCTATAAATTGGTTTGTTCCAAGGTTCTCTGTTATTTCTTCAATAGCTATTATATTTATTTGCTCTTTATTGGTAAGTATTTATTCGTGATTTATTTAAATAGAAAAGTATTATTTTTGGCCACTCTGCAGTTCACCAAGTTTGCCAGGGATCAGAAGGCTTCAACTTGTCACTGTGAAATCGGAGTTACCTTAACTTACCAGATTTATATTTATGAATATATGCTAGAGTACGTCCTCTAGGCACGTTGGATTCCTTCCTGTGAATAGTCTTCCGAAGGTTCCAAAGAATTAGCTGTTTTACTGACTACAGCGAACAACGGCTGATCGAGGATGTAGGAATGGCCGGTCGTTAAATAATTGCGAATCGTTGCAATATAAAAGATCACTTTATTTTATATCCAACGTTAAATTAGTGGTATTACAGTCGCTAGACCAGCGGCTGGTAAACTCGTTCTTTACGATTGAGTGTGTATATAAAAGTCTTAAAGACTCGTACTGGAGTTTGACGACGCGTACGCCGGATTATTAAACGCTAACTGGATGAACGTCGAAGTAGTAATTCAGAGTCAAAGTAGTGTTAACAGTTTAAGCGCTGGATTAATAATGCTGTACGTCGCACTGAGCTCCTCCGGTCTTCAGGTGTTGGTGGGAGAGATGCTGTAGTGGGATCGCCTCGTTGTAGATGGTGGGATACTCTTCCTATGCTTTTGCCTTAGGCTTCCTGGTGCTGGTGGGAGACCCATGGGCGGGAGCGATGGCAAGTAGAAGCGTCGCTGGTAGGGATCTCTGTGCGAGAAGGACAGCTATATCGTAGCCTCGCAACATTCCAACTTGTTTGTCCGGCTTAATCTTATCGAGCGGGCGGATAAGAATATTGATCGACGGCTAGTCCGCATACCATGCAGTTTAAGACTCTTATGAACTCTTATAAACTAAAAATATTATTTCTTATATTCCTAGCTTCTTATTGCTAAACGCATTATTAATAATGAAGAACGCCACGTTGTATATGATTCGTGTGCGCGTAGTATAGAGTATATAAATGCGTATGATGCGTATAAAGATTCTTAATGCTACTAAATAAAGGATAAAAGTTAAACATTATGGTGTGCATATATAAATGTATGTGTACTTAAAATTATTATATTAAAGCATGTACCAATGTCCCATTTTGCTATGTTCATACGGGACGCGCATTTGTTAGTTAATGATGTTTATTAACGTTACATTTGCATTGTTCACTGTTTCATTCTTCTCCTTATTGATTTTAATGCTTTAGAAGTTAGTTTCGTTTATTAAAAGTTATCGCTTATTAAAAGATCTTTCGTATATTCGTATATATATATATATATATATATATATATATATATATATATATATATATATATGTGTGTGTGTTATAATTTTGAAGCGTTCGAATTGCCTAACTAGCTGTGCAATCTTAAATGCAAATATAAATTATTAATTATTCTTATGGTCTATATACGATAGTTATTTCTGCGTCACCCGCTGGCGCGCTTGAACGTTGGCTATATACGGGGTGATTCGCAAATACAAGTCTTACATTTAATGTTACACTCTCTATCTGAACGAACAATTCTCTTTAGACTTTATTCCCTTTACTTCTTATAGGTGTGTTAATAATGATTTAATGTTTATTTAAAAAATAGACGTGCGATTAGGACGTCACACCACCCCCCTTAGATTAAATTTCGGGTTAAAAGAATTTTATTACGAAATTTGTTCGTCCAGTCTGGCACGCATGTCTCTAAAAGTATATACAATAGGTATGGTGGGTGGTTCTGTGTTTTCGGCTGGCGCATTTGGTACTATGTTTGTGTTTGTGTGTTCCGGTGGATTTTCGGGAATCATTTCCGGTTGCGGCTGTGGTCTGTTCGCCAGATACAATAATAAGTGTGTGAAGGAGCTGCAGATGGCTCCGAATAAATGCAAGCTACAGCCATAAGCTGCGTGTAGCGCATAGCCGTGTATTAATGTGTCGAATACAATTTTTAATATTCTTATAATTATAAACATTCCGAATACGCCGGCGGTTGCTACGCCGAATGTAGTAAAACCGTCCCATATTTTCGTTAAAGTATTATTATAAATTTTATTTAGGGGGTCTTCATCTAATAAATTTCGCAATGAGATGGCGTCCGACGGTATCGTTTGGCCAGTAAAACCTCTAGCGATAGTATGTAATACAACGCTTTTCTCTGCTAGGAACATAATGTGATCTCTTAAGTTATCTAAATCATCTTGAGTGTAAATACCGCTTGTTGCCAAGGATTTCAGTGCTAAATACTTCCATGACAGTTTCGTCAGGGGCTTAATAAGATGTGGGGAATTTGCTATAGAGGGTGTGGGATTGAACTGTATCCATGTTTCGTCTATATTGTAGAGGATAGGTAATAAGGGGTTACAGTCTCTAAGTGTATTTTGTTTCGTTAATATTCGTGATTTAGGGGTCATGTATAATGAAGCGTTCCGGAACGTGACCGGTAATTCTGTGTGACAGGTATTTGTTTTCCTAAGTGTAACGTCTATAGGTATACATTTTATGACATGAATTACTTCTCCTGTAGTCATTGCCATGTAACCCGGAGATTTCATGAGCCGATACGCAAATTCATCTGGTAGAATAGAGGCAAGCGACAATGTGTTCTGTATCACTTGTTTCTCTAGCTCACATTTCTGTAAGATTACGTCTTGGTATAATGCTGTTACTTGGCTTCTCACGTATTTTTGAACGTAAACGAATTTTGAGTTTGCATATGTAAACATGTCAAGGTTTGCAATATCGGTTTTTGATTTTGTTTTAAAGACGTTTCCCTTTTGTGTCTCAAAAATGAATAATTTAGGATGTTCGGTCCCGTATAGGGTTCACAAATGGTGTGTGAGAGCAAATGTGGTGTCTCGTGTCTCTAAGGAGAATATGGTAGTATTCTGTGAATCTTGAAATCCTTGGAATTTAACAGCGTTTCCTTCGTACAGTATGTCGTAATTTTCAAAACCGCACGCGGTGGTGGGGAGACTCTCCCAAAAAGAATATCTGTTGTCAAAATCTATACATGTTTCGTCTCCTAAATCGCAGACGGTTCCGGATTTTAAAATTATTTTTCCCGTGCTTAGTTTTATGGATACATACGAGTCTTTTAGAGATATTTTTACAGTAGCTTGTACAATTACATCGTCCCATGTTCCATAATAATCTGAATATTGAATGCCTTTACATGTCCCGTCGACGTTTACCTTTCCGGCTAAGGTAACGCTTCTATAATAAGTATGGTTTGACTTTAGTTCATCTATTATTTCCGCGCTTCCTATTCTCAAAAGGCCCTCTCCATGAATTTGCATACACTTATTTCGGGATGTTTCTTGGAGGTAACTCGCATAACCGTTTTGAACGGCCGAAATATGCGAGTGCATGCCACAATGATATATGGTACGCATAATCTCTATTTTACACTGTATAATTTGTGTCTGCGCGTAGTTGGATAGTTGTAACAGTTGTATGTACGTATTGGTTGTCGCTGGTGTATCTATATTCAGGTCGCATTCACCTGATCATAGCAACGACACGGTTGTTACATTTAGGTACGTTCCTCCGCAATCGTATGCGATAATGGATTGGGTGCCATAGAGTACAGTTGCGATGGTCAGCGAGAATAGTATCGCTCTGTATGCCTTAAAATAGAAATATTATAATTAATCTTTAAGATTGTAATTAGTGTTGGTTGGTTGTGTTGTTTTGTGTTACAAAATGTGTAAGATAGAATGAGAGTAATAAATGACAATATGTATATATACGTAATACTGGCTGTTTTCTTAATAATACTGGATCCGGGGGTCCAGGCCACGATTACAAGGTCTGATTTCCTTCGTTTTCCTTCAACCCGGATCGATGTGCTTTTGCACAGCTTTCGTTTATTGACATGAACAACGCGTGGTTTACCTCGAAAGTCTATTCTAGCGTTATTCATCGGTAATAATTCAAGAATTTTATAAGGACCGGTATACTGATCGTCCAACTTTCCTTTTATTGGTTCTTTTATTAGATAGACTTCGTCATTGACTCTAAACCTTTGAACATTAATTTTCCTGTCATAATACTTTTTGCTAATTTCATTAGATTTTACTAAATTTTGTTTTGCCAAGTCTTGAGATGATTTTATCGTATCAAAAAGGTTAGTAAGATAATCTTGATAAGGGGTTTCGGTTACCTCTTCAGGAGTTACAAAGGATGAGGGTGTTCTGGGGAGATGCCCAAAAACTAAGGCATACGGTGTATAATTAGTACCCTCATGCACGGATGTATTATAAGCGAACATAGCGGGTCTGAGGTGTTCATCCCATTCGTTGTTCTGGTTAGTGTACATTTTTAGGTATTCTGTTAGCACGTGGTGAGACCGTTCGATGGATCCATTGGATTGCGGGTAGTAAGCGGTTGTACGACATTGTTTTATTTTAAAGTAACTAGCAATGGTTTTCATTAGAGAGGTGAAAAAGGTTGGAGCTTGGTCTGTTAATAAGGCTTTGGGTGCTCCGTATATGCAAATGAAATCTTTTATAAATGCGTCAGCAATGGAAAGGGAGTCTGCAGTTTGCATGGGTGTCGCGATTGAATACTTTGTTAGAAGGTCCTGGATAATTAAAATGTAGGAATTATTTCGGTTGGTCGTGGGCAACGGTCCTACGACGTCCATAGATATTTTATCGAAGGCAGTTCCCGGGGTATCAGTAATCATCATAGGTTGTTTTGTTTTCACTTTGGTCAATTTCTTGATTTGGCAATTTCGACAATTTTTTATATAATCCTGTATATCCTTTTTCATCGTTGACCAGTAGTAATTTTGCCTGATCCTATGATAGGTTTTATTCACGCCTTTATGTCCTCCAATTTTAGTTGCGTGTTTCTCGTAAATAATATTCTGTCTTTCTTGCGGGTCGGGACAGCGAATTAGTGATTTACAGACAGTTATGATTATCGGTAGGTCCGAAAGAAATCTCCTTAAATTTTTGTGCATGAAATTCCAGGAAACTGTATCATATAGGTCGTTTTGGGCTATACTGACTGTTCTTAGATTTAGTTCGATTATGGCGTCTCTTAGGGACCTTATTCCGTTTAAGACATCGCTTTGTTCTATTGGTGTCTTTTCGTTTTGTTTAATAGGGATGTTTATCAGATGTTTCTTGCCACTTAGGCTTGTAATTTTTACTCTTGTAAATGTTAGGTCCCTATACGCGGGGAGTTTGTTTTCTTTTAAGTAATCCTTCGCGCCCTTGTCGTAAGGATGTCCTTCGAATGTAGTAAAAATGATATGATTATCCTTTCGAGAAAGTAGCGAATCACGCGTTTCATTAATTTTGAAGCTGTTTTCTTCATCTGAAGAGCGGGGTTGTGGGGATACTGATACATTGAGCTCGCTTTCATCCTGTGAATCCTCTTCTGATGTTTCTGATTCACCATCGAAAAGTTCTTGTGTCTGCCCTTCTGGACTTTCGTCTAAGCTCTCGGTGTTTGGGAAAAAAGGTTGGGACGAAGTTCTTGCTATTGCGGGTGGAGTTAGTAAAGCATCTTCAGTTAAATTTTCGGTGAGTATCTGTTGCTGGAGGTTAAGTATAAGTGCGGGGTTAGTATCATTGGGAGAAATAGTGATAGACGGTCTAGATTGTTGCGTCGCTGTTTGATACGAGAACAGGGATTCGTTCGAATCATCGTCAAATTCCATTAAGGGAAGTAGAGAAGCGTCAGGAGGTTGCGGGTTTCTAGAGAATGCGTCTGCTACTACGTTAGTTTTCCCAGTTCTGTATTGTATTTCATAATCATATTCCGAGAGTTTTAACCTCCATTTCCACAATCGGGAGCTGGGATCCTTAACTGAATGTAGCCAAACTAAAGGCTTGTGGTCCGTGAGGATTGTGAATTTTCTTCCGTACAGGTAGTGCCTGAAGTGTGTGGTGCAGTAGACTACGGCTAGACACTCTTTTTCTATTGTCGAATACCTTCCTTCTGCCTCATTCAATGTTCTGGAAATATATGAGATTGGTAAGTCTTTCCCTGCCTGTTCTTGACTTAATACGCCTCCTATAGCGTATCCGCTGGCGTCAGTAGTTAATAAAAATGGTTTTGTGAAGTCCGGATATTGTAAAACGGGTTCTTTTAATAATTCGTTTATTAGTATTTTAAATGTTTCCTCCCGTGGGGATGTCCACATAAAAGGTTTATCTTTCTTTAACAAATCTGTTAATGGTTTTGCAATTTTTGAAAAGTTTTTAATGAATCGGCGATAATATCCTATCAGTCCTAAAAATTGTTTTGTTTTTATGATTCTTTGGGGTTGGGAAATGTTTTACGGCACTAATTTTATTCGGGTCCGGTCTCACTCCGTCATTTCCAATTATGTGACCTAAATAAGCCACTTCATGCCTCAGGAACTGACACTTGTCCGGTTGCAACTGTAAATTCGCCTTTTCCAACCGGCGCATCAATCCTTTAATTTTTATCTTATGTTCTTCTAAGGATCTTGCGTACACGACAATGTCATCTAAATAAACAAAGAGTTCATTTCCTTGCAGGCCCGTTAATACATTGTCCATTAGACGTTGGAACGTCGCTGGTGCATTCTTTAATCCAAATGGCATCCGTTGATATTCATAGTGGCCATACGGTGTAGAAAATGCTGTCTTTTCCTGATCTTCAGCAGCCATAGGTATTTGATGAAATCCTTGGGCGAGATCGAAAATAGAGAAGTATTTTGCGCTACCCAACTGGTCTAATATCTCCGAAATATTAGGCAGTGGATACGCGTCTCCGACTGTCTTCTCGTTTAATTTTCTAAAGTCAATGACCATCCTCCATTTCCTTTGTCCGTCTGCCGCGGACTTCTTTGGAACGATCCATAAAGGGGCGTTATAAGGAGATGCCGATGGCACGATTATTTCATCCTTCAGCAATTTTGCCACTTGTTTGTCGATTTCCTCCTTGTGAACCGGTGGATACCTATATTGTTTCACATGGATAGGCACGTTGTCCGTGGTCGGGATGGTATGCTTAACAGAGGTTGTACATCCAAGACTTTCACCAGGTAGATGAAAACAGTCTACGTACTCTTCAAGTATGTCTCTTACATGGTCTGCTTCTTCGTCGTTCAAATGTTCGGTGTTTATAAGAGCTTGAAGCTCTTGTACGCGGCTAGATGTACTCAAGATTTCGGAACAGACCTTCGGGTCTGGGGATATAGCGAACGTATCGCTCGGATTTAGAAGGTCCTCTAGACCCGTCGACCCTGGACGTTAGTCGGCAGAATTCTTGAGGCTTGCAGACACTGGAAGCGTGTCACTGAAAATAGAAGAACCCTCAAGGTCTAAAGGCGTGCTAATAGAATCCTTGAGGCACGAAGATGCTGGCGTTGCATCTTGTGTAGAAGCATCTTCCTGGTATTGTGGCACCGGAAGAGTATTTAGTAATTGAAAATCTGAGGATTTCCCGTTTTCGGAGAGCTCCTTTTGGCTCATAGAATTAGAATTAAGGTGCTCCTTAAAGTCACTTGGTATGAAATAATCCTCAAGAGGCATCGGGTATACCTCAATGGTGTAATTGTACTCTGTCAAGTTGTAAGCCTTAATATGGCCTTTCCCTCGGGAGTTCTTGACGAGCGCTTCACCTAGGAATAACCCTTTAACTGGCTCGTTCCGTAGAATGCAGCCTTCCTCTTTTTCTGGGTTCGTGATGTTGAATGTGACGTCAACAATAGAGCGTGAAGGCACTATGATGGTTTTACTTATATAGAATGGTACCTGAATGTTTCCAAACGTTAAACATTCGTGTTGATAGTCGACGACGGCATTGTTACTCTTCAGGAAATTGGCGCCCATTATGCCGTCGGCGGGTATCCCAAAATCGTCTTTACCGATGTCAAATTTGGCAGTTTTTCCCATGATTTTTAAAGTGGCTGATCCCAATGTTGTAATTGATTTACTCGAAATCCCTTTTAATTTCAGCCTATCTTGTGTATTTATCAAGGTGTTCTTCAAGATTCCCACTTTTACAAGATTTACGGAGGACCCTGAGTCTACCATAAAAAAGCAATATCCTTTGAAAATTGTACAAGTGATGGCGACTCTAGGTTGACAAGTTTTTGTTTCTAAGTTCGCGATTTCGATAATTGCTTCCTCTTTAATTTCATTTATTGATTCAATGGCCGGCGCTGGGTCATTATGTTTAATTGGTAAATTTTTGAAATAAGCTGGATCCTGATTTTCGTTTCTTATATTCTTCAGGTTTTGCTGGTTGTTGGATCCGCTAGCGTCGTAATGGGGTGCGCGGTTGCTTGGGCCGGTTCCCTGGTCGCGCTTACCGACGGATGGCCCTCCGCGTTTCCCGACGGTTGGACTGCGTTTCGGTATGCTAGTTTTCGACATTCCGCTACTCTGTGTCCTGGATGTTTGCAATAATTGCACACGTTGGTTGCATTTGGGCCCGGTTGGCCTGGTATTAAGGGGCGGATCCACGGTCGCGGAACGAAATTATTATTAGGATTTTTTAATATCGATTTAGGTTGCTCTACTTCCGGAGGTTTTTGATTATTTAAGTCTGAGCGCGTTACGGGGAATTGTCGTGCAGATTCTGCCGTTCGCGTTGCTTTTCGACTTCTAAATTCTTTGAAACGGCCCATTCTATGGCCTCAGCTAGTGTAGCAATATTTCTGTATTCCATACGTGTGATAACGTTGGAAGGTAAACCGTTTATAAATGCTTCGAGGACTTCCTCCTCGACCTCGTTGTTGAACCCGCGATGGTTCTTTCCTTGTCGCCTGTTTCCGTCTAATATTGCCGTTTTCAAATCTTTAATTCTCTCTACGTATTTTAGAATCGTTTCATTGGGTGATTTATATGCGTTAGCCAATTCTCCTCGATATTGCGCAACCGATTTGTTTGGGGCAAAAATAGTTTTTAATTTGTCCAAGAGATCTACGACGCGCACGTATACGCTTCCTTCGACTACCTGATACGCGTCGCCTTCAATTTTATTCATGATGAACTGCACCAGTTGCGGTTCTTGTACGGGGGATAATAAGTCTCGGGCTCGTTCGCACGCTGGAGCGAATTGGAAAACAGAAATTCTGTAGCCATTAAACGGGGGAATGTTTGCAACTATGTCTTTTATTTTCAGGGCTGGCGTCGTCACGGGTGGTACGTCTTCGTGTACTAAATTGTCAGCGCATTCGTCGTACGCGGACGCGGCGCGAGATGCTTCGCTCACCCTTTGTTCTAAGCTATTTACTTGCTCCGGTAATTTTCGTAGCTGTGATAACTCTGATTGTATCTGCAAAAGTACGTTAAACAATGAGTTCGCGTCGATCGATTCATTTGGGCGTTTAGTTGTCTCATCCTGCTCCTTGAGCGACATTTTGGAATTCGATGGTTTTTCTTCTATGTATTTTTGTTTCTTTTCGATTTCCGGGTCGACGCTTACGGTACCGTGCGATCTTGTAAATTGGGCCAAAACTCGGTACACGTAATTTCGAAATGGTTATCGGCTCTAATTGTTCTTCGCACAACAATTGTGAAAATAGTAATTTTTAATAATATGAAAATTTATTGTAATACATACGGTTAACTAGCAAGTAATGCTATAGTTTCTTAATCCTGTAAGAATATGATATAGTACAATAAAATAAAGACAGTGTGATAAATCAATACATAGACAATGACAAAAACCGTATAGTGGTTAAACAATCGTAAGAATATAGTAGCAGTATAACAAAAGAAATATATATATGTGCATGTAATACTATGATAATAAAATAAGAATGTTTTTATGAATCTTTTTTTTTTTAGTTACTTTATAAATTCTCGTAGAAAAATTATAAATAGTAAAACTCAAGCAATTAATAAATGCAATAAATATAGTGTCAAAGCTAGTAATTGTGGCATATATTTCGCAATAATAAAAGATTCTTAACTAAGAAATATATATATATATATATATATATATTTTGATCTGAATAAATAAGAAAATATATATATATATATATATATATATTTTTTTTTTCTTATTTATTCAGAGTTCTTCTTCGTATGCTTCTATTGTTAAAACCGTAGTATCGTCATCAAGTGTTGCTTCAGGCAAATCTTCTTGAAATTCGGTAAATCTTAGGAAACATTCAAAGCATTCGTTCCCGATTCTAGAGACAGTTAGCCTTTTTCGACATTCGTCACAATAGTGGCTGGTAAGGATTCCGCCAATTATTAAAGTATGTCTAAAAACTTTAGGCCAATTTGGTTTTTCAGAAGGATCTATTGTATCACAACACTCTTGGCAAAGTGTAGTTCCAACCCTTTGTTTAATATATACCGTTGTTCTTTGGCAAAAGTAAACTTGTCCCGTTATTGGGGGAGGGGTTGGTGCTTCGTAAATCGGCGTAAGGGGTTTCGAAAATCTGTGCGGACACATGAATTTTTATTTTACCTTATAAGCAACAATGACATAGTAACGAGTAGTTACATAGTAATATATATATATATATATATATATATATATATATATATATATATATATTGAAAAAATAGGCAATGCAATGAAATATAGAAATATTCTGAAAATAAGGGTAATGCAATTATAGGGTAGGGTATAATAAAACACACAAAATAGTATAATATGAAAGAAACAATGGTATATATGTTTCTTTATTCGCTGCTGGCGCTAACGCTTTGAATTTGAGTCTTTTCGTAATATTCACGACGCGGGTCGTTCTCCGGGATTTCTGAATATGGTAACTGAGATTGCTCGACCGTAATCGGAACTAATTGGTAAGTGTAGTTATTTACTTCGGGTATCTTCTTGGATACAGAATTATTAGAATTGCTAGCGTCGGTTGATTCGAAGGAATTATTTTCGAGGGCTCGATAATATTGTGCTACCAATCGTCTGAGCTGATATTTTCGACCGACACGGCGTGTCCTCGGCATATCTAATTGACAAGCATTTCGATATCCGCCTCCTCGCTCAACTCTAAATGTGCGGGGTCGCCTCACCAAGAAGAGAGAACGAAAAGCGAGAGTGTGCGGAATAGCCTCACTAGCTTCCTTACGTCTATCGAATGCACAGAAAATCAAAAGCAACAACGAGCGGTTTATCCGCCTCAAAGTCGTCGCTTCCGATTAACTCAGATTTAAGCACACGTCGAAGGACAAGCACACGCACTCGGAATTTAAGGAACACGAAGATAATTAATTGATTTCTTTCTACACTGCTTGTTTCGGCCCTGCTATATTAAGTAAGCTACACACTGGTGTCTACGCTACGTTCGCTACTCTCAATGTGCGAGGTCGCCTCACCAAAGAGAGAGCTCCGGTTATAACGACGAGCGGAGTAAACCAGCTCAAAACCGCTATCGCAGAACCAGATATTGTTCAAGAATTCTTTCGCAGCAAGGAGCGAAGTATGTTCGCTCTAAACTCGCAGCGTCAGAATATCACTATGCCGTTTTAATATTGTAATCAAAACACACGCAGCCGAGAATAATCGCGGAATTCTAACAACGTTAATAAAATCAAACACGAATACGAATTGTAGAAATAGAATGGATAATGTCTAAATGAAGCGTTATTTAGTAATTGAATAAAATTCAGCGGCACTGTAATTCGCGAAAGATTCAAGAAAAATCTAAGAAATATTAACCGAGACTCAAATTGAACGTTATATCGCGCACAATTCACTTTCTGAAATAAAGTATGATTATTAGAACAAGAAAAATGACAAGTTGGCTTCTGCGATCTCACCGCTGCCACCAAATTTAATATGTCACGTCTCAGTGTTCAAAGTTAATAAAAAAAAATATTAATTTGAATTACTAATGCTAAGTAATCTCTTAAAACGTGACTATATCAATTGAAATAATAGTAGTAGTGAGTCTGTGTTTAATCTAGAGTTTAAGTATTTAAAATCGAATAAAATGATTATTTTTTATAATGTTTTGTTTCTTTTTCGGTCACCCTGCATTCACCGGGTCTACCGGGGACCAGAAGACTTATAACTTGTCGCTGTGAAATCGGTATTACCTTGACTCACCAGATTTTGTATCTAAATACGTGCTGACGATGTTCTCTAAACACACTGAATTTCCTCTTACGGATGGTCTTCCGAAGGCTCCAAAGAATTTACTGCGTCTGCCGACTACAGTGGACGACGGCCGATCGAGGATGTAGGAATGGCCGGTCGTTAAATAATTACGAATCGTTGCAATATAAAAAGAATCACTTTATTTATACTGAACGTTAGAATTTCTATTATTATTACAGTCGCTATGCTAGCGGCTGGTAAACTCCGTTTCAGAGTATATCTAAGAGTCTTAAAGACTTGTACAGAAGTTTGACGACGCATAACGCCGGATTACTGACGCTTGACAAAGGGATTCGGAGCTCGAAAGTAGTAAACGTGTTAACAGTTTGCCGTCGCGAATAGTAATGCTGGACGTCGGACTCGTACTGAGCTCCTCCGGTCTTCAGGTGTTGGTGGGAGAGATGCTGCAGTGGGATCGCCTCTTTGTAGATGGTGGGATATTCTTCCTATGCTTTTGCCTTAGGCTTCCTGATGCTGGTGGGAGACCCATGGGCGGGAGCAATTGCAAGTGGAAGCGCCGCTGGTAGGGATCTCTGTGCGAGAAGGACAGCTATATCGTAGCCTCGTAACATACCAACTTGTTTGTCCCGCTTAATTTTATCGAGCGGGCGGATAAGAATATCGGTCGACGGCTAATCCGCATACCATGCACAGTTTAAGGCTCTTATAAAACTCTTATAATGCTACAGTGAATAAAATATTATTTCTTATACTCCTAGCTTCTTATTGCTAAACGCATTATTAATAATGAAAAACGCCACGTTATATAGGATATAGAGTATAGAAATGCGTATGATGCGTATAAAGATTCTTAATGCTACTAAATAAAGGATATAAAATAATATAAAGTTAAACATTACGGTGTGCATATATAAATGTATGTGTACTTATTATATTAAAGCGTGTACCAATGTCCCATTTTGCTATGTTCATACGGGACGCGCATTTGTTAGTTAATAACGTTATATTTGCATTGTTCATTGTTTCATTCTTTTCGCATGTACTTTCTTATTGAATTTAATGCTTTAGAAGTTAGTTTCGTTTATTAAAAGTTATCGTCTTTGTATATTCGTATATATATATATATATATATATATATATATATATGTGTGTGTTATAATTTTAAAGTGTTCGAATTGTCTGTCTAGCTGTGCAATGCAAATATAAATTATTAATTATTCTTATGGTCTATATATGATGGTTATTTCCGCGTCACCCGCTGGCGCGCTCGAGCGTTGGCTACATACGGGGTGACTCGCAAGTATGAATATTATTTTACAAGTTAGATCTTTGCTTTGAACGAATAATTTTCTCTAGATTTTTACTTCTTTCACCTCCTATGGGTGTATTAACAATAAATATATTGTTTAAATAAAATTTAACGTGCGGCTTAAGACGTCACATTGGTAACATTTCGATGATTCTGTATGGTCCCGTGTCACGTCTCGGAATTCGAAGTTAAGAAAAAAAATTAATTTTTAAATTACTATCATTAAGTAATTTGTTAAAAACGTGACTATATAAATTTTATTGAAAATAGCTATAAATTGGTTTGTTCCAAGGTTCTCTGTTATTTTTTCAATAGTTATTATATTTATTTGTTCTTTACTGGTAAGTATTTATTCGTGATTTATTTAAATAGAAAGTATTATTTTTAGCCACTCTGCAGTTCACCGAGTTTGCCAGGGATCAGAAGGCTTCAACTTGTCACTGGGAAATCGGAGTTACCTTAACTTACTAAATTTATATTTATGAATATATACTAGAGTACGTCCTCTAGGCACGTTGGATTCCTTCCTATGAATAGTCTTCCGAAGGTTCCAAAGAATTGGCTGTTTTACTGACTACAGCGAACGACGGCTGATCGAGGATGTAGGAATGGCCGGTCGTTAAATAATTGCGAATCGTTGCAATATAAAAGATCATTTTATTTTATATTCAACGTTTAATTAGTAATATTACAGTCGCTAAATTAGCGGCTGGTAAACTCGTTCTTTACAATGGAGTGTGTATATAAAAGTCTTAAAGACTCGTACTGGAGTTTGACGACGCGTACGCCGGATTATTAAACGCTAACTAAACGTCGAAGTAGTAATTCAGAGTCAAAGTAGTAAACGTGTTAACAGTTTAAGCGCTGGATTAATAATGCTGGACGTCGAGCTCGCACTGAGCTCCTCCGGTCTTCAGGTGTTGGTGGGAGAGATGCTGTAGTGGGATCGCCTCTTTGTAGATGGTGGGATATTCTTCCTATGCTTTTGCCTTAGGCTCCCTGATGCTGGTGGGAGACCCATGGGCGGGAGCGATGGCAAGTGGAAGCGTCGCTGGTAGGGATCTCTGTGCGAGAAGGACAGCTATATCGTGGCCTCGCAACATTCCAACTTGTTTGTCCGGCTTAAGAGGATGCCGGAGCGACGGACGAACTCCGACGGGTTAGCGTCCTCATCTAAACGTAACTAAAAGAGTCGGTATATTACCAACGCTTTATAGTTACGTTATCGACAGTATTACGTAGAATAATTAGAGTCAGGGACATATGCATATTTTAGACAGAGCAATAAAACCCAACTTTTTTGCGTTGTGTTAAATATGTGGAGACAGAAAAAATGTTGTATTTCTACTGCTCTATCTCGTACAAGCAATTTTAGAGCACAGATGTCTGTGTCGCATACATATTTTGAACACAATAATATAATATTGCTCATATTGTCTCTTTTGATTTTGTCATGATGTGCATATATATATATATATATATATATATATATATATATATATATATATATACAGGGTGTATAAAAAGTACCGGGACGATGAAATATCTGAAAAACTAAGCATTTTCGAAAAAAATGTTTCAAATAAAAGTTGTAGGGTTTCAAAAGATCTATTTATTAGATAATATAAGTTTGACCTTGGGTGGCGTCGCCAAGGTCAGGACAAAGTCACCTTGCATTTTTTTAATGGAAACTCCTACTTTTTATTGCATATTCTTGTAGTTTATCTCGAAAGCTTTTTAAAACACTATAATAAAATATTTTTCATGTACTTTTTGAGTTTTTTTATATCTTAATCTGACATATTTTGATATAAAAAATAAAATATATCGTAAAATATTTAGTTTTCGATAATCTTACCGTAATACTTTTATGTACAAAATGATGAGACAAATCAATTAGTGTAAAAAAAAAACAAATAATAGTTTTAAAAAATACATTGTAAATAATTACATACTTTTTCTTAAAAACAATTATTTTTTTATACTAATTGATTTGTCTCATCATTCTGTACATAAAAGTATTACGGTAAGATTATCGAAAACTAAATATTTTACGATATATTTTATTTTTTATATCAAAATATGTCAGATTAAGATATAAAAAAACTCAAAAAGTACTTAATTAAAAATACTTTATTATAGTGTTTTGAAAAGCTCTCGAGATAAACTATAAGAATATGCAATAAAAAGAAGGGGTTTCCATTTAAAAAATACAAGATGATTTTATCTTGACCTTGGCGATGCCACCCAAGGTTAAACTCATAGTATCTAGTAAATAAATTTTTGGAAACTCTACAACTTTCATTTGAAACATTTTTTTCGAAAATGCTTAGTTTTCCAGATGTTTCACCGTCCCGGTACTTTTTATGCACCCAGCATATATATATATATATATATATATATATATATATATATGTATGTATCGAGGATAGAATGGGCCCCTCCATCGCCCAATCCCGTGAGAACGCAACCATAATATGTTTTTTTTTCGTCTCTCCGATTTTATTGCAAACGAGACATTTGCATTGAGGCATCTTTTTCCAACAATATTCATTGCAATATAACAATAAATTTATCGGATAATTTTTTTTATTTTGGAAAAGGCAGCAATTTATTTTCTGCTACAATTTTAAGAAAATGTTGCCTCATATATTCCACGTTATTGGAATATTTCTCATTAGAAGGATTTCCTCCTAAAGCTATAGTTGTAGCGAAAGCTGCAGCATAAATTCCACAACATGTGCCATTAGGTTGTACTTGAACCTTTTCAAATATTATATTATTTGCACTTATTTGTGGATAACGACGATGAATGTAATTTTTTTCTTTAAACACCAATTTGTCGTATGTACAACTAGGTAGACTGTCGTACACTCGAAGTTTGGTGCCATCAAAAAATATACATCGCCAGTGATCACTGCAATTTCCTCCAATAATTTGTAAGCTTTTATTACTACGACTTGCTTCAATTATATGAGGATATTCCAAATATAGCACACTTTGTGTTTCAAAAGGAGAATTATCTCTTACGACGCGTAAAAATAGGTCTAATGATTCGTCGTTTATTTTGCTATATTCAGGTAATACGTTATCCTTTACTAAATAAAAAGAAGCAATCGAGTTATCGAGAAATTCTTTTTGTCTTGCCATGTCGTCTTCAGTTAGCTCTTCTTCATTTTGTGAGTAACTAACAACGACGCAATCGTCATCTTGTTTTGCACTCAGAGCAGTAACAGCAGTAATAGTTGCTTCCATTGGAACAATATTCGATTCGAAATATTTATTTTCGTCGATAATATTTTCGTCTTCTATATTACATCGTCGAAGACTTTTTCCATTAATTATTTTTTTGCCTACTTTTTGTTGAGCTTCTATTATATATCTTGGATTTCTAATTGGCATATGTCTATTATGCCGCTATCCAAGATTTCTGGAAGCATGCAATCGTAATAAAAACGTGTTAAAAAGGGCAGCATTTGATTACTCCAAAATACATTATCCCTATTTACACGTATTATTTTCAAGCTTTTTGGCG
Source organism: Polyergus mexicanus (assembly GCF_030449975.1). Lineage (NCBI taxonomy): Eukaryota > Metazoa > Arthropoda > Insecta > Hymenoptera > Formicidae > Polyergus > Polyergus mexicanus. The sequence continues at coordinate 4,779,460 of NW_027223330.1, forward strand.
TCCACACAGCGAAAATAAAATAATCTCGCTGCGTTATATTTAACTGGCCTTAAACTTGATAGAAAAATCGGTGATTCCGATTCATTTTATCTGCATTGCTCTTATCAAAGATGCCTTTTAGTTGAGGCAGCGTCTTTATGGCCTCTTCCGCTGTTAAATGCTCAGCTGACAGAGGACATTTTATTTCTACCAGACCATCTTCATCTATGAGTCCGTCAGGAGAAGCACCCAAGCATGGATTTTCAATATCAATGAATAATCCGCAAGTTTTAATCTCCTTGTTCAGTGTTACGGCCAATTCTTTTTTTGCAATTTTTTCCATCTCGCGACCATATTTCATAGCCGCGGTATTGATAGAGGGAGGAAATAAAATGTTCTTCACAGTCGCGGCGCAAGATGTTGTCGGTCTCATGCGACATATGATTCTAAAATTAGACGCTGTCAACATTTCGTGTCTCAATGAATGCCACAAATCCGATTCATTTTGCTCCATTGTATCACGTTCAATTTGTCTCCAATTTTGCCCATTTTCAAACAATTTTTCCAAATGATTTTCTCGAAGTTGCTCAAAAACATCGGATGGGAGATCTGGTTTATGTGATTGCGGACCGTAGTGACAATCTGTTCCCGATTCCCGTTTAAATTTCTTTTGCCTTCCATTCATTTCCCGAGATTCTCTGGTTCTTGCAACTTTTGCTTGTCGTCGCTTTTCCAGAGTCTCGACAATGGGAGGAACATTTTTACATATGCTTTTATGCACTTGCGTGAGAACTTGTTGCGTATTATATTGCACAACTGCCCCCGCAATTCTAGCATTGTAGGAGCCTCGGTTACCAAAATTGATGCGCTTTCCACCAATTTCTTTGCAGATTATCGAGTTGAACGATTCTGCAGGATTGTTGGTGAATTTCAGCAACAAGCTGTCGGAATAAGCGCTTAAATATACGATAGCACTCTCTACTTTTTGGTAAAGACCGTGCAACTTGAGATATGGTACATCATTTTTTTTTGTTTCATCACGGTCACATATACGACCGCGTTCGTTACATCGTTTATGTTCACCAAATATATGGCTAGGAATATTTAAGATATCTTTTTGTAATTCCATTGCCTTATAATGGTCAGGTTGCTCTTCTTCTCTTTGCAAATCGATTGCTTTTATCACCTCTTTTCGTATTTTCAAAATATTGCTTTTTACAACATTTCGTAGCTGCACGAAACCACGCTTTCTTTGCATTTTTGGTTGAGTTGTCTCTGCTACAGCCCTCAACTTTTTGCATAGATTGCGAAGCAAATGATTCGTACATTCAATTTTTTTCACGGTTATCATTTGTTCGCGATATGGTCTAGTATCAACGATGGTCTGATATACGCTACTATCACCATCGGCAATAACCGTTCTATAAATCATTCCATGCATTTCCAGGCTACTTTTAAAGCCTTCTGCAATGGCGTCGCTCTCCATACTTGTGGAGCTTGCGTTACGATCGAAATTTTTGTAGCATTTATGATCTCTTGGTTCGATTCTGTTTCGTTCCGCTATATCACATATCGTGCAAAATTTATTGCGGATTCCGATGAATAGAACCTTTTTTGTGCGGTAACCAAGTATGGCACCAACACCGGAAAGAGAATCGTAGGCGTTGCCGTACGATCTCTTCATCCAACTACCATCTGCTACAACAGTTATGTACGGAATACCGTTTATAGTTTCTTTTCTTTCGAGAGCGAGTTGCTTTTCAACTTCGCCAGCCATTTTCATATTTTCCACGGCTGTTTTCTCAAAATCATTAATTACATCTTCTCGATATTTGATGTAAGTTTTATCGGACATACATGGAATATTCATGGCTGCACATAGCTCTTCCAGCTGGGCAAAGCCGATTCCAACCGTAACAGTTCCTGCTACAACAGCCGTATTAACGTCCAATGTTTCTGACTCTGTGGGTTCTGACCAGATGTTTGCTTCATAATTGCACATTTGGCACTTGAAAAACAACTGCGTCATTAACCCACGGCGACGAGAATTAATGAGTTTCCAATCTTTAAATCGGCACTCTATCCCTCGCGCATGATTATCGAATATTCTGTGGATTTCATTCCACAGAAAAGCAATGTCGACAATGCGACGGCCTTCAAGCATGCTTTCCTGGATACGATTTGTATCCAGAAAGCCATTTTCGATAACAAAATTATTGTTATCTTCGCAAAGTTCTACATTTTCTACATAACACATACCTGTATTTGAAGTTAACTCCAGGCACTGCATTGTTTGGATACTAACTTTGGAATCCATCGCATCGCAAAGTGATTCCACCGATTTCTGGTACTCGATGGATTCGTTATTAGTACCCTTAACAATACTAGTGTCCCTGGAGTCATTTGCCTCCTGGCTTTCTACCAATTGCAATAACTGTCGTCTGCCAAGAAAAATAAATGTATAAGTATTTTGTAAAACATTGCTATCAAAAGATATATCATTTATTTTATTGCTTTGGATAATTAAAAAAATATAATCTCTGAAAAATAAGTCTTTTGTTTATAAAACCTTATATAATTGGTACTGAATATTAATATCAATAATAATTATTATAATACAATAGATAATGTTTTATTTTGTAATAACCAAAGCACACATGCAAAACGCATCTGGTGGGAAATATTTCTGTCAACAACCAGCTCACGATTTGATTGCTTCTGGGAGACATTTTTCAACCAAAGCGCACATGCAAAACGCATTTGGTGGGAAATATTTCTGTCAACAACCGGCTCACGATTTGATCGCTTCTGGGAGACATTTTTCAACCAAAGCGCACATGCAAAACGCATTTGGTGGGAAATATTTCTGTCAACAACCAGCTCACGGTTTGATCGCTTCTGGGAGACATTTTTCAACCAAAGCGAACATGCAAAACGCATTTGGTGGGAAATATTTCTGTAAACAACCAGCTCATGATTTGATCGCTTCTGGGAGACATTTTTCAACCAAAGCGCACATGCAAAACGCATTTGGTGGGAAATATTTCTGTCAACAACCAGCTCACGATTTGATCGCTTCTGGGAGACATTTTTCAACCAAAGCGAATATGCAAAATGCATTTGGTGGGAAATATTTCTGTCAACAACCAGCTCACGGTTTGATCGCTTCTAGGAGACATTTTTCAACCAAAGCGCACATGGAAAACGCATTTGGTGGGAAATATTTCTGTCAACAACCAGCTCACGATTTGATCGCCTCTGGCTAATTAACTACTGTGGCACTAACTACTATTACAAAATAAATATAATCAATTTTCAGTTAAATATAAAGATAAGCAGAAGCTTAAGTTCTTATTTTTCAGAGATTGTTATATTGTTGACATTATTTTCATATACATATTGTATATATATACATATTTAATTAAAATTAAATTAAAGCAATATAAATATATATAAATTTAAATATTTATTAATAATTTTAGTTCTTTTTCTTTTAATCTCAAGATCACTATAAAAATATTTTTAATTATAAAATTATATTTAATTTCTTTAAAAAAAATTGTAATTCACATACTTTAATTGCTTATATATATATATATATATATATATATGTATATGTAGTACTAAATATTTGAAAATATTGTATATAATTTTTGTCAAATTGTCTTAATAAATTAATTACAGGAAATAATTTAAATATAATAAGCAAATAAAATTTGTTTATTTACATTTGTATTTAAGAAAGTAAATTTTCAGAAACTTGATTATAAAATCCCCTCTAAATTATTATGAAACATAATTATTTAGAGGGGATTTTATAATCAAGTTTCTGGAAATTTAGTTTTTTTAATACAAATGTAAATAAACAAATTTTATTTGCTTATTATATTTAAATTATTTCCCGTAATTAATTTATATATATATATATATATATATATATATGCGTTTGTGTGTGTGTAATAAGATCAATAAAATTAAATATATCTATATACATGGTATCCCAAAGTGGCCATCCTCTTTTATCTTATAAATTACAGGAGATAAATCATATCAAATATTTATCTAATTTATGCTTTAAAGCGAATTCCATTGTGAGCATAATGGTTGTTAACAAAAACTGTAACGAACGGAAAAGTATGCATAATTTTTTTATAAGAATATAAATATTTCGATATAATAAAAGTTGTACTGTTTAAGACAAATACAATCCTGTGTGAGGAATATTTTACGTATTATACGAATGTGCCCGAATCAACTGATTGTGAGCTAAAGACCGTTCGGTGAGGCGCGCCGCGCGCGGTAAGACGAGCGAGAATCGAACAAGTGTAAACACGGCAGGTCGGAATCTCAAGCCGCTGCACTGATTTCCTATGAATTCTATTTACAGAATAATAGTGCCAGTATTTCGAAATATATTGACACGCTTCACTATGCAAAATTAATATAATGTATACGAGTTTTATCAGTTTGAAATGTCGCAGGGGTGACATATACTTTTTTACTTTCGATTGCACGATATGGCCAACTTCTGACTCTCATCATTATTATGATCAAACGACAACATGATTATACGTCAATCTGTAATGCACGAATCAGAAATTGACTATATCGTGGGGCCGAAAGCGAAAAAGTAGATGTCGCCCACAAAATTTCAAGCCCATAAAACTCGTATAATATGTAAAAAATTTACATCGTGCAGCATTGTATTTATCTCAAACAATACTACAACTTTTATTATATCGAAATATTCATATTATTAAAAAAAAATTATGCATACCTTTCCGTTCGTTATAGATTTTGTTAATAACCACTATGCTCACAACAGAATTCGGTTTAAACTATTTAATTTCATATATATTTGTTATGATATAATGTGTATGTTCATGTATTGTAGTAATTCTAAATTCTATTTAAAGATTAATTTTGTTACAATTTTTTTATACAGATGTCTTTATGTTGTTTTCTATTTAGGAATTGTTTTAAAGATATAATCAAAAAATAAAAAAAGAAACTTGAAATATTACATTTTTATATAATATTACATTATCATATTTATATTTTTTGTGTAAACTGCACGGAAAAAAAATTCAATTATATCTAGCGACATATTAGTATATAGTATACATTAAAACAATTTTTTCTAGAATTATGGTATATAAATATACTAACCTTTTGACCCTTATTCTTTTTAAAGAAAGTCTGCGGGCAAAGCGAAGCAAGCGTTTCTCATTACATTTTCGCCCCATTATATGAACACACTATAACTACACAAACACAACACTCGTTTTTTAAATTCGACGCGTTATAACGCGTTATAACGGTTGAGCACACTTTTGCGGTTATCTCTCGTTACGCGTATGTACACAACACGCGTGACTGAGACTGAGACTGAGTACTGCCGCGCACTGATATTATCGGATGTGCCTGGCTGTGTGCGTGTGAATAGTACAGTCGCCTTATTCCGAACTTACAAACATACTTAGATACATGCAAGCTACAAATATCGCGTAATAATAAAAACAAATGCGCATCTTTATAAACGAATATTCTGTAACCGAATAAAAAGTTATTTTCATATTGATTAAAATTAATTCCATACATTAAAACATTATTTATTAATATTTTACGACGTGTCATTTTAATCACAATAATGTAATTAATGCATTTAAATTATTTTCGGATATATAAAATGTGAAATACAGACATTTGATTTTCTATAGTAACATGACATATATATACAGGGTGTCCGGCGTCAACCGCATCACCGGTGCAGATAGAGCAGGTAAAACCGAGAAGAAAAGTCTTGTACCAATTTTTTATATAACACTTAATAAAAGAGTTATTATTGAGTAAAGTCTGGCCAATCAGCGCTAGTCTTTAGCCGGGCGCACGTCGGTGAACCGCGCACCTGATAGTGTGCGCCGCTGCACACGATAATTAACTTTCTTACATTTTTTTTTTAAAACAACAAAAAAATTGCAAAAGTATGCCTGCGCATACAACGCAGGCACGTATCCGAATGGTGCAGGAGGCATGGGCACATATCCTGACTGAACATGGAATGGGGGGCGGGGAAATGCCTTTTTTAAAAACGGCGTTTCTTACTCGGGTTTGAACCCGAGTCTATGCGGTAACAAACAAGCCTGCACTTAGCACGTGCGGCTACTGATTGTACCGATATTTATTGTATCAATACTGTCATTTATGTGACACTTACATATGTACATAAATATGCATCAAATATGTATATAAATCATATCACACAAACTTTATGGTTTGTATAAAAAATTTGCTGTCTCTGCAGTGAAAATTTGAAACTCTCATCCGATAGCTGTGACTTGTCTAAATAAATATTTTAAAATTATTATTTTCTTATTTTATATATCCAAAATTAATTATGATACATTAATGAAATTTTTGCGATAAAAATGACACGAAACACGACATAAATGGGATAATTTTTAGTCAATTATGTAATTAAAATAAGGATTACTTATTTCATAAAAAATAATCGGATTTATATCGTATTTGGTGTCATTTTAATCGCAAAAATGTAATTAATCCATTACAATTATTTTCAGATATATAAAATGCGAAATACAAAAGTTTTATTTTCTATAGTAAGATGATGACATATATACGTGAAAGATTACAGATAAAAGGAGTCACGCGAGCGAGGCTTCGGAACTCTTTCATGTTTGTCATCTCACTTACTCCTTCATTCTTTCTCGCTCTCGCTTTTGTCGACTCTCCAGCATCGCGCGAGGATCTTTCCTTAACTACTATATATTGTAACGATGCATCCCTCCACCGTTACCCGGCCGTCGATCCGCCGGAAGTCCGCCGCCCGACAAACACCGGTCGGGCATAATGCGGAGGCGCCGAGCGCCCATTTTTAAAGATTTATAAAACGTTCCGATTTGTAAACCGCCGTTAAAGACGCGTGTTTACCCGGAACCGTCGCCGCGCTCGGGTAACCGTACCGACCGTTCCCGAAACTACCCGAGTCGCGCGCGGCGGTTCGCCGTTAAATAATATGCCTTAAAACAATCAGGCATATTACGCACGCGCACCCGCCGGAAAAGCGGTATAAATAGGGCACGTTTTACATCTCAGGACCAGATCTTCCGCAACCGCCAGAGTCAGTACGACGCCTGGAATCCAGAACGATCCTAACACACGCTCGAAGAGAGAGAAAACGGGGTTGGGAGTACCCAGCCTCCGCCGAGAGTTTGCGGCATCTCTAAGAGCAATCCTTTAAACATCTCTGCGACCGAGGGACACGAGGTTGGGCGTACTCAGCCTCCGTCGGGAGTTCTCGACACCTCACACGCATCCGTCCACCTGCGTGCAACGGCGATCATCCAGTGGTAGGGAGTTCCCTGCCATTGACGGGTGTTCCCGTCGGCCGTTGCACTCCTGCATTCTACGGGAAAATCATCCCCGACGAAGCAATACCGCGATCGGACTCGCCATTAATACGGCGCGCTAAGTCCCGCTTAAAGGGGAGGATCTAACCCGGCCGCGACATCGATCGACGCAATCAGATCGATACCGCCGCGTTTAAGGACCGCCCACCGGCCCGACCGAAATTACCGCCCGGTAGTTAGCGGCCCCTGCCGAAATCCCGATCCGCGCAAGGAATCGATATATTTGCGAATCGCCGAAATCGCGCTCCGCACCGTGCATCCGTGAATCCGTACATGTAATTCGGACGCACCGCGACCGACACGACCGCCGCTAGACAATTCCGACACACACACATACACGAGGGCGTTTGGCTGCATACACACGATCACACACACATACTTGCGAGATACATTGTAAATCCCCCGCAGATATTATACGTTCGCACACGCACTCGCTCGCTTATCACTTACTCACACACAAGCGCACACACCGACACATACAATAGTTACACACACACTCACTCTGTATACACACATATTTAAACGCAATAAATTATATTTTACCTAACGCATCTATCGTTCGTCTCTCGATACCCTTTCACGAGCCCCGGATCCCGACCGAGTTATCCACGACCGACTCGCGAAAGCGGTTTATTACAATATAAACATCTTATAAAATAAAAACTGAAACTTTCATATTGTATTTTATTAGTATAAAAATTATTGTAATGGATTAATTACATTTTTGCGATTAAAATGACACCAAATACGATATAAATCCGATTATTTTTAATGAAATAAGTAATCACAATTGTAATTATATAATTGACTAAAAATTATCCCATTTATGTCGTGTTTAGTATTATTTTAATCGCAAGAATCTCATTAATCTATTGGAATTATTTTGATATCGATAAAATACGAAAAACAGAAATTTTACGAACGATATGTAACCCGAGATATCATAGATAAAGGGAGCTCGCGAGCGAGACTTCGGAATTCTTCGATATTTGTCGTCTCGCTTGCTCTTTCATTCTTTCCCGCTTTCGCTTTTGTCGACTCTCCAGCATCGCACGGGGATCTTTCCTTATCTACAAAATATAAACATCTTCTAAATAAAAAGTGAAACTTGTATTTTCCATTTCATCTGTATAAAAATAATTATAATGGATTAATGAGATTCTTGCGATTAAAATGACACGAAACACGACATAAATCGGATTATTTTTAATGAAATAAGTAATCATAATTGTAATTATATAATTGACTAAAAATTATGCCATTTATGTCGTGTTTAGTATTATTTTAATCGCAGGAATCTCATTAATCTATTAGAATTATTTTGATATCGATAAAATACGAAAAACAGAAATTTTACGAACGATATGTAACCCGAGATATCATAGATAAAGGGAGCTCGCGAGCGAGACTTCGGAACTCTTTGATGTTTGTCATCTCGCTTGCTCCTCGTTCGTTCTCGCTCTCTCTTTCGATACTGTGAACTATGTGGCAACGGCGCACGTGCTCGGAATCGGCCAGAACATTATCATTTGTCTTGCAACTGTTGATCAGTGTTGGTCGAAAATCCTGTGAGCCATGCCTAGATTATGTAAGTATTTTTAATTCTATTATCTCTCCACTCTCTCTCTCTCTCTCTCTCTCTCTCTCTCTCTCTCTCTCTCTCTCTCTCTCTATCTATCTATCTATCTATCTATCTATCTATCTATCTATTTATCTCAATGAAAAATAAAATAATAAAAAAATATTATATGGATATATAATAAATATTATTTTTATTGCAGCATGAAGCGAAGGCAGTGTGCCTATCGGGCGAATGACGAGGACAACGGCGACGGCGACGAGGACAACGGCATCGATGTCGATGCCGAGGACGACACCGACGAGGACAACGGCCTCGATGTCGATGCCGAAGACGACGACAGCGACGACAACGGCATCGATGTCGATGTCGATGACGACAACGGTGTCGACGTCGATGCCGAGTTCGACGACGGCGGCATCAAAATCAAGGGCCAGCATGACTACGGCAACGTCACCGCTAGCGGCGGACCCGAGGAGGCGGGTGACCGTGGCGACGTCGCCGTTAGCGGAAAACAGGCGGATGCCGACGGGCCTGAATCGGTCCAGAGGACCAAATGTACAAAAGGTTAGTTTTATTATAAATTTTTTTAATAAATACGTGTGTGTGTGTGTGTAAATATGTATATGTAAATATATGTGTGTATGTGTATGTTACAATGTGTTATAATGCGCGATCTTTTTTAAAGCTGAAATATCATTTCTTATATTCCAGTTTTAAAATCATTTACGATGAAGCAGTAACTGGCATGTGCTTCAATGTACTACTATATTATTTGCAATTTATATGTGTGATTTGCAAATGATATAATATATTGAATCACGCGCCTGTTACCATATCACAAATGATTTTAGATTGGAAGATGAGAGATGATATTCCAACTTTCAAAATAGTCGCATTGTAACACGCACACACATTCACACTTATATGTATAATATATGTATGTATATTACATGTGTATGGTGTTCGTATATGTATAAAATATGCGCGAGCATAGATATACATACAGAATGTATTTCTTTCATATGTAATATACATACATATACTATACATATAAGTGTGAATGTGTGTGTATGTATGTGTGTGTATGTGTGTAAAAACATTAATATTTTAATTTTTTTTCCAGCGCATTAGTAATGCGGTGCGGCGGGCGGTATTCCGAGAGAGACGAAGGCAGAGAAACGCCGGCATGCCGCCAACGTCAACAGGGTACATGCCGGCACCCCTGTCATCCGGATACGTGCCTACGCAGCCTACACCATTCGGATACATGCCCGCGACGCCTGCACTGTTCGGATACATGCCCGCGACGCCTGCATCATCCGGATACGTGCCTGCGCCGCCTGTGCCATCCGGATATGTGCCTGCGCAGCCTGTGCCATCCGGATATGTGCCTGCGCAGCCTGTGCCATCCGGATATGTGCCTGCGCAGCCTGCACCATTCGGGTACATGCCCGCGACGCCTGCACCATTCGGATACATGCCCGCGACGCCTGCATCGTCCGGATACGTGCCTGCGCCATACGCGCCATCCGCACCATCGGGATACATGCGTTTTTTTTAAAGTACACACACACAGGCACACACACACACACATACACACACACGCACACAATGTATAAAAAAAAAATAAAAATTTGTATTTCTAATTAAATTTGTTTAGTACAACTTCACTATCCTTGTTCCTAATTCTTATTCTTATCCTTGTTCCTAATTAATTAAAATATTATAATTCATAAATATATAAATATAAGTAATCTCTCTGTCTGTCTGTCTGTCTGTCTGTCTGTCTGTCTCTCTCTCTCTCTCTCCCCCCCCTCTCTCCCTGCTCGTTCTTTATTGTTTTCTTTCATCCCCATTATTATATTCTTATATTTCTTCGACTTTTATTCTTTCTATTCTCGTCTTCCTACATAATAATACATTAATTTATTCGTCTTTATTTTATACAACATAAATGAGATATTGTGTATGTCATAAATAGAAAAAGTATTTAATTATGTGTATTTTTGTATGTACATGTGTTGTATTTAACTATAGTTAAATAGAAAAAGAAAATAACTTGTGTATCTCATTTATGATGTATCAAATAAACATAAATAAATGAATTTATTTATTTTCATATAGAGAGACGAGAATAGAAAGAATAAAAGTTGAGCAAATAAAAGTATATAATAATGAGAATAAAAAAATACAATAATGAACGAGCAGAAAGAAAGAAAGAGAGAGAGAGAAAGAGAGAGAGAGAGAAGCGCGAGTGAACGCGTAAGTGAATATGCGAGGAGCATGAAGCTAAGCGATACGTAGTACATAGCGAGCGAGCGATTAGAAAGAGACAGAGCGTATGATCGAGAGAAAAAAGATACTGCAATAATGTTACTGCTTACATACATATTACTCTCACGCATGAAAGAGACAAAGGTAGTACGATTATGTCTGTCCTTGTCATGTAAGATTGCAGCTCCGTCTATCGCGACATCACGCAACTAATCTACTGCTCTGATTTACTCTTGAGTCTCGATCTCGCACACACACATATACACGAAAGTGTAGCATCGTAGAATCTTTTTTATAAAGCTTCTAAATTCACTTCTCTAAGTTCACTTATACTCTTTGATAAAATGCCGAGTGCGGAGTTCACTGATTAAGCACGTACAGATTACAAATTTGTTATATTAAGTAAATGTTGACGGCAGAAGCCGATAACAAAACTGTAATTTTCTCGGTTTTTTTAACTTTTCATATGAAATGTTGAACTCCGCACTCCGTTATTTTGTGTACCTTAATTGTGGAAAAGGATTTGTTGATATCTATAATCAACAAAAAGATTTTGCAATCCTACTAATATTCGCATTCTGTCGGTAATCCGGCATCCTCTTAATCTTATCGAGCGGGCGGATAAGAATATCGATCGTTGGCTAGTCCGTATTCCATGCACAGTTCTAAGGCTCTTATAAAACTCTTATAATGCTACGGTGAATAAAATATTATTTCTTATATTCCTAGCTTCTTATTGCTAAATGCATTATTAATAATGGAGAACGCCACGTTATATAGGATTCGTGAGCGCGTAGTATAGAGTATATAAATGCGTACGAAGATTCTTAATGCTATTAAATAAAAGATATAAAATAATGTAAAGTTAAATGTTATGGTGTGTATATAAATGTATGTGTACTTAAAATTATTATATTATAGCATGTACCAATGTCTCATTTTGCTATGTTCATACGGGACACGCATTTGTTAGTTAATAACGTTACATTTGCATTGTTCATTCTTTCATTCTTTTCGTGTGTAGTTTCTTATTGAATTTAATGCTTTAGAAGTTAGTTTCGTTTATTAAAAGTTATTGTCTTCTAAAAGATCTTTTGTATATTCGTATATATATATATATGTATACCGGGTGTTAAATTTCAAACGTAACAGGTGGAATATCTCGTAAACAATGCATTTTAGAAAAAAATGTTTCCTACCAAAGTTGTAGGGTTTCGAGGGGGACATAACATAGTAATATTCATATGACCTTGGGCGGCGTCTCCAAGATCAAGTGGAGGTAAGAATAAATTTTTTAAATGGAAACCTATATTTTTTATTATAACATCTTTTTCTACTAATTAACTTGAACAACTTTTATCTGAAGCATTTTTTTATTTACCTAATATTTTTTAAGATATTCAAGAAAAACTTGGTAATTCTTTCAACATGTTTTTCTATGTAAAAATTCTGTCTTTTTTATTTAAAGATTTATTAATAAAGCATTTTTTCTTTTCTGAATCTTTTCCTTCTGTCATTTGACTTTCAAGCAGATGTATTGTAGTCGATCAGAAAAAACACATAACAGATAGACTGAGCACTCAGTGTGTTTACATTTTTTGTTGTATCGTCAGCGCCAATGCACGGACTTTCATATTTACGGAAGAAGGTGGGAATGTGTAACTTTTTAAATCAGTTACAGTAGTGCGACTAATGTGGTCATTAGAGTAAATTGTGTTTCCATTTTCTATTCTTTTTTCACTTGCCGTTATGGTGCGTTATACTGATGTGGAATATCGTGACATGCTTTTAATTTATGGTGAATGTAGACGAAATGCTAGAGAAGCTGCTAGAGTTTACCGTCAAAGATACTATAATAGGCTCCATTATCCATCTCCCATGGTCTTCATTCGTGTATTTTATCGTTCAGGAGAGCACGGAACTTTTGCCGCTCACCGCAATATAAATCGGCCTCGTCCAGTTTGTAATGAGGGAATGACAATAAACGTTTTAGCAGCAATTACTGTGAACCCTCATTACAGTACACGACAATTGTCACGGGAACTTGGAACATCCAACGTAAATGTTTGGAATATTTTGTGTCGTCAACACCAACATCCATATCATATCCACTTACACCAAGCATTAACGCAGGAAGATTATAATAGAAGATTAGAATTTTGCCGATGGGCCTTACAGCGCTATGAAGAAGATGAAATGTTCTTTTCTAAAATATTGTGGAGCGATGAAGCTACATTTCATAACAGTGGCCATGTGAATCGTCATAATCTTCATTATTGGAGCGACCAAAATCCTAGATGGTTAAGACAAATTGATCATCAACATGTATGGTCGTTGAATGTGTGGTGTGCCATTATTGGTGACACAATTATCGGCCCATTTTTCTTCGATAATATCGTTAACGGACGAATTTTTTTGAACTTTCTGGTTGAGGAACTACCTCCTCTTCTGGAAGATTTGCCTCTAAACCTTCGACAGAACATGTGGATGCAACTTGACGGAGCACCTTGCCACTTTAGTGTAATCGTCAGACAACACATAAATGTTATTTTTCCTGACCGATGGATAGGTCGGGGAGGTCCAGTGTCTTGGCCTCCCAGATCACCTGATCTGACTTGCCTAGATTCTCTCCAGTGCAGGCCTGATTCCGCACGTTGAGAACGCGAATGTAACACAGACATCAGTGTTTAAATATCTTTATAAAGCCAATGAGACATGCCACGCAGTAGGGAAGTAATTGATTTTTGTGAGAGTGAAAGTTAGCTCTTTGTAGCGCCGCGAATTCGAAGCGACGGCTCCGAGCGGATAAACCACCCGTCGTTGCTTTGAGTTTTTTTTGTGTACATACGATAGACGGAGAGTAGTGCAGGCAAGATTCCTCACACTCTTTCTTGTTCCTTCTCTTTAGTGCAGGCCAGATTCCGCACACTGAGATTGGAATGAGATGACGGATATCGTTATGTGAGCAAAATAAGTGCCCCAGAGAATCACTGCATGAAACTGAAATCAATCCTTATTCAAATTTTGTGAAACTTGCGCGTGTTCTTTGTGAACGGAATCGAGAGCGACGGCTCCGAACGGACAGACCGCCCGTTGTTGCTCCGAAATCCTTTACTATCAATAGACCGTTGAGAGTGGTGAGGAAACGCCGCACGCTCTCGCCCTGTTCGTTCCTTCTAGTGCAGGCCAGATTCCGCACATTCGGAACGAAACGAGAGACGGATATTGTGAAAGAAAGACATGCCAAGAACGCGTCGCGTCGGTCGTAGAAACCAGCTTCGACGTCAAATAAGAGCGCATCTCAGAGAATTAGCGAACCGTTCTGTCGGAAACGACACTACAGACAATTCTAGCACTCCGGTTCGTGAGCAGTTAAACGAGGAAGAAAGTTTCGTTTACAAATTAATTCCGATCACGGTCGAGCAATCTCCGTTACCATATTCAGAAATCCCGGAGAACGATCCGCGTCGTGAATATTACGAAAAGATTCAATACGAAAAGACTCAGATTCGAAACGTTAGCGCCAGCAACAAATAAAGAAACATATATACCATTGTTGCTTTTATATTATACTATTTGTGTGTGTTTTATTATACCTTACCATATAATTACATTACCTTATTTTCAGAATATTTCTATATCTCATTGCATTGCCTATCTTTCAATATATATATATATATATATATATTATAGCTTCTCGTTACTATGTCATTGTTGCTTACAAGATGAAATAAAATTCATGTGTCCGCACAGATTTTCGAGACTCCTTACGCCGATTTACGAAGAACCAACCCCTCCCCCAATAACGGGACAAGTTTATTTTTGCCAAAGAACAACGGTATATATTAAACAAAGGATTGGAACTACACTTTGTCAAGAGTGTTGTGATACGATAGATCCTTCTGAAAAACCGAATTGGCGTAAAGTTTTCAGACATACTTTAATAATTGGCGGAATCTTTACCAGCCATTATTGTGACGAATGTCGAAAAAGGTTAACTCTCTCTAGAATCGGGAACGAATGCTTTGAATGCTTCCTAAGATTTACCGAATTTCAAAAAGATTTGCCTGAAGCAACACTCAATGACGATACTACGGTTCTAACAATAGAAGCATACGAAGAAGAACTTTGAAAAAATATATATATATATATTCCTTAGTTAAGAATCTTTATTATTGCAAAATATATACCGCAACTACTAGATTTGACATTATATACATACATACCATTTATTGCATTTATTATTATTTGCTTGAGTTTTACTATTTACGATTTTGCTACAAGAATTTATAAAGTAACTTTAAAAACCCATAAAAACATTTTTATTTTATTACCATATTACTATATGAACATATATATATTTCTTTTGTTATACTGCTACTATATTCTTACGATTTTATTTAACCACTATACGGTTTTCGTTATTATCTATGTACTGATTTATCACGCTGTCTTTATTTTATTGTACTATATCATATTCTTACAGGATTAAAAGGAACCATATCATTTTAATCGTACGTATTGTATTAATCTTATATTCTTGTATCTTATACCTTACAGGGTTGTATAACCACTATTTTAATCATCACCAATTACAATTAAAATATAAATCATAACTCAAGTAGTGTATCTAGGCCGGTTCTAAGCCATGGTCCTCTGAGGGGGGGTGAGGGGCGAGGGGAAACCGGCGCGGGGGTATGACGTCACGGGGGGGGATGACGTCACGGGGTGGGAATGACGTCAGGGGGGTGACGTCACGGGGGTGGGGAGGGGGATGACGTCACGGGGTGGGAATGACGTCATGGGGTGGGAATGACGTCACGCGGGGGTGACCGCGGCGGAACGGTAGGTGCGGGGTCCGTGGAGAGGGGGAGGGGACCGCGGCGGAACGGTTGGCGCGGGGTCCGCGGAGAGGGGGAAGGGGGACCGCGGAGGAACGGTAGGCGCGGGGGCCGCGGAGAGGGGAAGGGGGACCGCGGCGGAATGGTAGGTGCGGGGGCCGCGGGGAAGAGGGAACGCGAAGGTACGATGCCGCGAGTAGGTGTGGCATTGGTGTTGGAAAAGGATGACGTTCGCAGGAGAAAGAGATAGAGAGATAGCGCGAGGCATGCATGTACCGATGAGATAGCGCGAGGCGATGCGAGAGAGAGCATACGCGAGCGGGGCGAGAGAGAGCATATGCGAGGCGGCGCGAGGCGATCATAGGCACGAGGGAGAAGGATAGCGTCCGCATTGGTGTTGGAAAAGGATGACGTTCGCGGGAGAAAGAGATAAAGAGAGATAGCGCGAGGCATGCATGTACCGATGAGATAGCGCGAGGCATGCATGTAGGAAAAGGAAAGAAGAAGGTGTAGAAATAATTGATACTTTAATTACAATTATAATAATAATAAGTTTATTTCATAATTGTGTGTATATTACAATGTGTGTGTGTGTGTGTGTATGTGTTAAAATAAAAATAAAAATAATAATAATAAAAATAATAATAATAAAAATATATATATATATAGGCGGCGCTCCTTCTGAAACAGAAAAATATTAAATATTAAAAATTAAATTTATATTAATATAATATTTTTTTAAATAGATACTTACATTATCCTCCTGGAGCCGCAAGCTCTTCCTCCCAATCCTCCTCCCAATCCTCCTCCACCTCTTCCTCTAAATTTTCTTCCTCATCTGACACCTCTTCCTCTTCCTCTTCCTCCGGCTCCCAATTCTCCTCTTCTTCATACGGCTCCAAGCCGAAAAGAGGCCGTAAATAAAAAATGTCTTCGTACTGCGTTGGGTGCACGCATGCACACTCGCGGGCTTCGCGAGTGTCACCCCACAAGCTTGCGTGCGCCCAACGCAAATTTCCTCTCATCCACCGCATGTATCGGCGGTGGATGACATCAATTTGCACGAACTGAAATATATTATTAATTAATACATATCACACATAATGTCGCACACACATGCCAAAACACTGAACACTACTTACCAGATTAAGACGAAACATTTTTATTCGTCGTTCTTTAAGTCACTCACTTCTGACTGTCAAACACTTTGTGACGAACATAACGGGATAGACATTGTCTCAAACATTTTATAGTAGGAGATGTATCACTTACGAAGAACGCTTACTCTCAGCTCTTGATAAGAAAACAAAAGTTAGCATGTTTTCACGAGCAAATATCTAAAGCCTTTTAAATATGAATAATATATTATAATATGTAAACCACTATCGAACGGCCATTGAACGGCTATCGAACGGCCATTGAACGGCTATCGAACGGCTTTGAACGACCATTGAACGGCTTTTGAACGGCTTTGAACGACTATCGAACGGTCATTGAACGGCTATCGAACGGCTTTGAACGGCTATCGAACGGCTTTGAACGGCTTTGAACGACTATCGAACGGTTTTGAACGACTATTGAACGGCTATCGAACGGCAATCGAATGACTATAAACGACTATTGAACGGCTAACGAACGACAAAACAATTATTTATACACCACTCAAATATTTAAAGTCTATGTGCATGTACTGAAATGTAACATCCGTAGCCTGATAAGGTGGCTGACGCCGCTATCTAACGTCACGTACTGAAATTTAATACTCGCATACTGGGATATGAAAGAGGAAAAGGGAAGAAGAAATAATAAAATATATTTTAACAGTATAAAATATATTTTATACTGAATAAAATATATAAAATATATTTTAACAGTAGTTTATTCTAAATAATGTTTGGGTGAATCTTTATGATGATTCGTCCACCAATTGAATATTTTAAATACATTTTGTAAAGCGCAATTTTTCAAATGTTTTTCACAGCGCATAGTATTAGTAACATCTAGCTTATTTAACAAAGTGATATCTTCATAATCCGCATCCAAGGTCTCAATAATAACGTCGTTTCTCGCATCATCGTCAAATATATCGACCAACCATTCTCGTTTTTCGCATCCTTTAACGTACACGATAGGAGATGCTCCATCTTCCTCTTCCGTCGCACCCATCACAGCTCTCGTAATCAAACGCCTAGCGAAGCTGTATGGAATGTTTCCATCCTCCCATTGAAGTCCATGGTGATGTCCGATTAGCCATGAAGCTTGACATCTCTCAGATTTTGTAAGCGCACGCCATGGTACGGGACTTGAAAAAAAGTAATGAGAGAGAACAGATCCATTTCTCAATATCGCTACTTCCTTCACGACAAAGTTTCTCCTGATAATGAATCCCTGCAGATCCACAAACGTTGGCGCGATCATGCTGATAATATTACCGTACGATTGCAAGAACGATGTACGACTGTTGCCGATCGCCAAAATCTCAATCTTTATATATTTTGACATTGGAGGGGATATTTGCTGATTTAGGTAATTTTACGAACTACGTTGGTCAATGGGCAATATTCGACAACGCGATCGTGTAAGATGAGACAATAGGCGGTAGTATTTGTCGGTATATCCTCCTTGCACTCAAACTCTAATCTCACGTCCACGATGGAATTTTTGACAGACTCGTTTTGTCGCGAGCAATCGATAACTGTAATAAGATTTCTTGATCAACAATGCGTATCGTTAAATCAGTAATGCTCCGTGCGACGATCGGTAGATAAATGATCTGTGCTGGCGTTTCCGATATTTTATATCCTGGCGGCACGCTCGGTGAAAATTCATGTATCGTGTGTACGCGCTTGTCATTGCTGTACGCGCCAGTGGTTACGCTGCATTCTATACGAATAATATTTACGCTAATAATATTTATTGGTACATCCGATTCGTGCCATTTCCGAGGCTGTAATATACGATTCGACGAGAATCCCAACAACGATCCAACGTTGCCCGGTTTACTAAAATTTATTCTATAGACACATTTGATTTCACTTTTTAGCGTATTATGATTAGCGCGAAGCGTTATTGGATATTCATCGTGTTCTTCGTCATCAACAATATCGTTGGAATCAACTACGCGTCGATGTCGTAAAATTGCATGTCGGAGATATTCGTTTATAGCGTGTAATTTGTACGATCCCTCGGGAATCGTAATTTCCTTATCGTCGTTATCAAAATAAAATTTATTATTCCAAGAATTCACGTTCGATATCGTATGATACGTTTCAAAGTCCGTTAAACCAAGCTCGTAATCGCCATCGTCTAAATCTATAGCCGGAAAGTAACTTACAGCAAGCGCGCTACTCTTGCCGGTCAACGTAAGTGTAAGTGACATGCTGGAAAACTGTCAAACGAATACTGAGTCGCGATAGTGAATTGTCAGGCTTTAAATTTATATCGATCATCGACCGTTTGAAGAAATCCAAGACACAATTGTCCACAAATACTTTGATTATAATTTTGATAGGCCGTGTGATTGTATTCTATATTTGCAACATTCTGTCCAAAATATCGCACTAATTCCTTGGGCGGTCGCAGATTTCCAAAACTATCGAAATATACTACACGATCTCCCCTCTTTGCATACGCAACCCAATGAGTACCGGAACCATCGACCTCATCCAAATTGACGATACCGCTTTCATTTCGTCGTACACCGTTTATCGGTAAATTATTGCGCATGAAAACACCTCTAAAAAATTGTATACGCATACGTCTTGCAAGCTGTTCCAATTGTACATTGGTTGTTACACCGGCAGGCATTTTTATTTTAACATTTTTTTTTTTTGGCTGCTGTTGAGAACCCTCGTCCACGCTTGTATGGAGCGAGATAAAGTTCGTGACCTTCCATGGCGCGATTATGACGTTGCATTTCTTCGAACTGATGTTGTGTCGTCTTCCTATCGTTCACCGCCTTCGCGATTCCCGCTGCTCCGCCAGCCAACGAACCGAGAACTCCCGATAATGGTAAAATTGGTAAGATACCACCGCGCTTCGCTATAGGAAGTATTCGTTTTTTCGCAGTCTTTTTTTTCATCGATGATTTTTTTGTTTTCAGCCCCATACCGAATTTTGTCTTTGCCTTCATAGCCGCCCAAACAGCTGTAGCGGCTGCTCTTTCGCCAAGAGTCGAATCTCTCGCGGTAATACGCGTTCGCGCTGTCGTGGCGAGTATATTATCCGCAACGTGTCGTTGACCAAGATCGTTGCTTCGGGAATAAGCTATGTCGTGCTCGCGACACGCGGCATCCAATGGATTGATACCTCGATCGCCTCTAGCCAATCGTGTTTCTAAATGAGTTCCTGGTCCGCAAAACTGATAGCCTGGAATATGTAATTCGATAGGAAGTGCGTTTATCGCACGATTTAACAAACCGCTACCTCTTATAATTTTTGCTGACATTTTTCACAATTTTTTATTAACGGTGTTGGACCGTCGAAATGTGTTTGTTGCCACGACAAATTATAATGTCGCGTGCATCGACGATACTGTTGAACCTCTGAGTCAGCTTTTATATGTTCGGGAAGCTTGTCCCACAATTGTTCCACGTAGCTACCAAAGTCTCGCAGTAAAACAATCTTGGAGATAATCTGTAACTGCTCGGTGGTAAGCTCGAGAATATCGCTGTCAACCGATAGAAGAAGAAACATTTTTGAGACTGAGCGGTTTCGATTCGGTGCGCCTCTATAAATAGGGCCCCGATGACTCATTTTCCAAAATCTGATTTGAGATTTGCGAGAGCAGACATGCGGTTCGCGCGACAAGCGACGATAATCAAAGTGATAAATTTTGACGATAAAACACGAGTAATGTCCGAGAAAGAAATACGCAAGCATGGAAACATGCTGCCGACTACTATACGCGGTATCATTTGCGGTCCTTCGAATTGCGGTAAGACTAACGTGTTGATAAGTTTGATAGAAAGTCCACACGGTGTACATTTCGAGAATGTGTACGTATATTCGAAATCGCTTCAACAACCGAAATATCGATATTTGGAAAATTTGCTATTATCGATCGATGAAATTGGCTATTTTACATTCTCTAATAATAGTGACGTTATTCCACCGAGCGAGGCGCTTCCGAATTCCATTTTTATCTTTGACGACGTGGCGTACGATAAGCAAGATACGATAAGAGAGTACTTTGCAATGGGTCGACACTCGAGCGTCGACTGTTTCTATCTTTGTCAAACGTATGCCAAGATACCCAAGCATCTTATACGGGACAATGCAAATTTACTGATTTTATTTACACAAGATGGTACAAACTTGAAACATGTATACAACGATCATGTAAATACTGACATGTCTTACAGCGATTTTCGCGCATTCTGTCAGAAATGTTGGCAACACAAGTATGGATTTGTAGTGATTGATAAAGACAGTTTACAGACTAATGGAAGATATCGAAAAGGATTTAACGATTTTGCAATACCCTAAAGTGGTTAGTCGCTACCGATACATCGATCGAACAACGTCTAAAAAATTTTCGTCCGAGCGCAACATGACGACGACGATTGACAGTGGCGATCGTGAGAAGATTGCGAGAGAGATTGTAAAAACGAGCGAATCAATCCGCAAAAAATATCGTTCTTTAAAAACCGGTCAAATGGAGGAAGACGTCGCATTGGAGAGGCACTTTAAACCAATTATCAAACCTCTAAAACAACTTGTCGAAAATACAATCAATGTGGAATCTAATGAAGCGAAAATCGAACCATCGAGTATGCTCGAAGACAAGCATCTGAAAAAAGAGTCTGGAACAAAGCGAACAAGGTCAAATATATCATTGAACGGTTCGCTAATAACTTCTACTCCAAATCAATCGAAACGTAAGCGAATGAAACAATTATCGAATGTGATTACTTCTACTCCGATAAAGGATGTACAATCGAGTCAAATATTGCACGAAAGATCGTCTCCGTATGTGGAAGAAGTTTTCGAAACCACGCCTGAAACGCTTGTGACATCGGTTCAACATCTGCTACAAACGTCCGAGGGTCAAAATACATTGCGCACACATCTGGGTCCACTAGGGCAAAAATATGTTGGAGCTATTTTGAGTCAAGATAAAAATAACAGTATGGATTATGTTTACGGTGTTAAATTTTGCAACGAAGGAATGATGCTTGGTGATCAAATTTTTGATGTGGATAAAGATGACAATATAATTATCGGTGGAATAAGATACATGGGAACACCAGGTCTCTATGAGTTGATTTTCAAGAGAATACCTGACGGTGACGTATACAATGATGATGATAAAATTAAATACAAAAATATATTACTGGCGACAAATGCACATAGACGTGGCAATGATATGCGTAATCCAGTGTTAAGTAACAAGGGATACAAGTATAAAAATATAATAGCACCATTAATCTCTATTAAAAATATAATAGCGCCTGGAAAAAAAGCTGGAAGAGGTATAAACATACCGCGCGCTATGACGTTAAACGATAATAAGATCGATTACGTGCATTGGAATGATCTCAACGAGTTGGTAGATCGCTTGCGATTGCTGGAAGCTTCGCGTCAAGCCGGCAACAATGCCCACGACAATGAAATATTATCAATTATCGAGGAACTTTGCGAAGCTGGCCTTATTATAAATTAATCTATGCGTCGGCGAAACGAGTCAGTCTGTCATTATTGTTTGTATCGAAATGTCGATTAATAAATTTGGATTATCGTTGAGAACACCCAACAACTCATACTATCAATGGAATGGATTACTAAGAAATTACGTGCGCGATAACGCTCTGTGTCAGACAGCCTCCGGCTTTGACGCAAGGTCGCGCAAGATACGACGCGTAGCGCAACCGGAAGATGATACTGATGCAGCAAACAAACAGTACGTGGAAATACGTGTCAAGCTTTTGGAAGACAGGAAGAACTTGAGAAAAAAATAATCACGCTCGAGACGAATGTGCAAACGCTGCAAATAATGATGGATGAGATGCAGAAAATGCTTCGGTATGCAACTCACGCGCAGACTACATCTAATTCAGCGCATGAGAAGAAAGATATATAAAGAATATATGTGGAGGAATTATCTCATTATTGCAAATTATGTCTCGATCAAATATGTCGCAAAAGATCTCTGAAAAACAGCTGCACGTGGAAGAATTGCATGCTCCAGCGAGAAAAAATTTACCACGTAGACGTGTCATAGTACGCGGATACGACGATCTGTGGCAGGCGGACGTGGTCGAGATGCGTCCATATGCACGATTCAACAAAGGTTACAACTACATACTCACAGTTATCAATGTGTTGAGCAAGTATGCGTGGGCTGCACCGCTCAAGAGCAAAAGTAGAAACGAGACGGCTGATGCTATCGCAAAGATAATTCGAGACGATGGAAGAAGCCCGAAAAATTTTCAAACCGACAGAGGAAAAGAATTTTACAACACAAATGTACAGAAACTCGTGAAGAAACACAGCATTAATCATTATTCGACGTACTCTATTATGAAAGCCTCGGTCGTGGAACGATTTAACCGAACGTTAAAGAGCAATATGTGGAAAATGTTTACGTTTAATGGAAATTACAAGTGGATCGACGCGTTGTCCTGGCTCGTTAGAGAGTACAATGCGCGAAAACATCGCACTATCGGCATGAGACCTATCGATGTTACCCCCGCGATCGCCGATAAACTTTTAAATACGGTATACAGCAACGTAAAGATTGCGGCACCGGCAAGATTCAAAGTAAGCGATCCGGTACGCGTGAGTAAATTTAAGACCATCTTTGACAAAGGTTACACACCAAATTGGTCGACCGAAGTGTTAAAGATCGTTAAAGTGCAGAAAACTAATCCCGTGACCTATGCACTCAAAGATTCGCGCGGAAATTCCGTCGCCGTCGGATTTTACGAATACGAGTTACAACGCGTTGCCAATCCCGACATACATCTCGTGGAAAAGGTAATACGCAAAAAGGGCGATGAGGTTTATGTGAAATGGCTGGGATTTGATGCAACACACAATTCTTGGATACATAAAAATAATATATTATAAATACGTTAACAATAATACATAATATTAAAGATATTTTCCAAATATATAAACAAAATTGTACACTTTATAAAATATACATATAATTTACAATAAATATACATATAATTTTAATTTACAATAAATATACAATTTTTATTTACAATAAATATACATGATTTTTATTTACAACGGTATTTTGTAATGTCCCCACGGTAGCGTGTCGGTGGTTTCGGGTACGATATACCGCTTGTCATCGTACGGACTTAGAGCAATTTTTGTCTCGCGAATAGTGTATACTTCGTGTAATTTAGATCTTATACAAGACTGCTGACGCGTCATTTCAATCTCTTCGTTCAAACACCGCGTGTAATCGTTGAACGTTATCGTTCTCGCGACGACGTTACTCTTGACACCTTTTACCTTTTTTGTGTCTTTTTTACCATCTACTCGCAACGCATACATTTTTGCCCTAAGCCCGACGAATTCGGTCATGATGGCACCATTATTTTCATCCTTCATTAAACCCGGTATCTTTTTATTCGCGAGCGGTATACCGTACACATTGTCCACCGCATAATCGCTGATATCGAACCTGTCAACGTTGCACTTTATATTCTCATATACATCTTCACACTCGATGTGATATATGAGACTGTCGGTGTCAGTGTACATGACTTTACATTTCTCTCGATACATAGGTATCATATAATCATGGTGAAACTCGTACAAACATATCTTGGATATGTCGAGTATACACATACCCACGTAGATTGGTTTATTAAATTTCACCTCGAGATTGTGCAATTCAACGGCGATCAAATTCTCCGAAAACACGCTTCTACTATGAAAATTTGGTTTTGCGATCATTGCCTCTGCGCCATATCTTCCATCCCAATGTGTCACGAGCTTAATATTAACGTGATTGCGCACATTTTACATCATCACATTTCCACATTTTGCCAAATACCGCATTATTCATTAATTTATATAAATTTTTTTCAAAATCATTTTTCGCGAGTGTTCGGAATTGTGTATTAAGTTCGATATAACTGCGAAGCCATGGAGATTGCGAAAACTGTAATATTCGATGTATTTTTGTAACGCGAAGTCCGTGTCGCGTGCATTGCTGCAGGTTGCGGTAATGTATTACGTAACGTTTCTTATCGTATAAGGTTGCGAGCAGCTTATCCTGCCGCTTACCAGGTGGTTTGTCGCGTGTCGGGCAAAACGGTAGATCAGTGTGCGCATCGTGAACACGTTGCGGATAATCGAGATCGACTTCAAGGATGTAGCCTATAGGCGAATCGAGCGCGATCGATGATGTATCAAAATCGGATACGTCGTCGACCCATCGAAAATCTGCATAGGGCAAGGGTTGGCACATTGCCCATTCGTACAAATTATTTACATCAAAGTACGTAAGATACGTTGAAGGTTTCGATGGGTCGTACGACTGCATATACTTGTTATTAGCATGTGCGTATCTGTTGGAACATTGACTCAAACCACCGCGTATTCCGCGTTCGATAAATAAAACCATGTCGATATCCGTAAGCAATTCGAATGTAATATTTGTATGCTTCAACATGGCGTCCCACGTATATCCGGGAAGAGTGTAGTAATACGCGGGGTCGAGCCCATAACTTTTAATACAACTCTCGCGGAAATTTTCAAAAATGTCTGCTAATAACAAGACATCAATTTTGAGATACAAGTCGCTATATTCGCCCAGCGTTCGAATGGAGAACCGCTCCCACACGTTCTCGGCGTGCGCGTAATCGCTCTCGGATATCGTGTCACCGGTCAAGGAACTGTAAAATGATTCGCGCGGCGGTAAACACGTATCTTGCAACCTGTCGACGCAGTCAATATATTCGTACAGAAAGACGCCCTTCCGTGTTAATAAATTGAAATTGTCATTCGATAAATTTTGAAATTCAGATTTTAAAATTTTGAGTTTGTCTTTATTCAAGAATGATGCCAATTTATCGAGACTAGCTGTGAGAAATTTATACGAATCGATAAAACGCAATTTAATATAATGTTTTGATTTCTCTTCAGTAAGATTAACATTTTTCGTAAATGATATATATTTTTCCTTTGTTATTGGAAGTAACTCGATTCCCCCTTTGAACGCTGTAGCTATTTCCTTGATAATGAAGTGCGCGTCGTAACCGGATAAATTATGAAAAACTATTGGAATGCAAAAAGAATCTTTATAATTTAGATTACAATTTGAATGCGCGGGACCTCTGTATCGCCCGGTCAGATGGCAATGATCACGTACGCGTGTATCGTCTTATACAAATGGTTTCTCGCAAATGTGGCATTGTGTCGCGCTATGAAAATTTTCCCATTCATCAGATGTTAAATTTACCATGGGGACATTAGCTGATAAAATACTTTTTACACGCAGTGCTAAATTTTTAAGTTCGACGAACCATGATATGCAATCGATATCGCGACGAGAATGATACGCGGATAACGAATCATCGTACAAACAATGTACATAATATGCTAAGCTAAATACTTTGTGATGTTGGTAGTTTCTCTCTTCCTCCGTCTTCTCTAAAACGCACTCCAGATCGGCGTACACGATGAAAGGAAGCCGCTCCTTCCGATTATAGTTGTTGAACGTGAGCCACTTGTCCTTATCACTCGGTAATCGGATAGCGCACTCGTTCATCTCGCGACAGTCCACCGTATGTGATTGTAACTTGTTGTTCGAGCCAAAATAGTGCAAACATCTGTAAAAGAAATAATTTTTAATTTTTGTTCAAAGATTTCTGTAATATAATTTATTAAATATATACGTACCGATCGCAGATATATTTCTTGTGTTCTTTTTTGCTCAATTGCGAGCTCACGAGGCGGGATAGATTCTTGATCCACGCGAAATGTCCAACGTTGTTGTCTTCCACGTACAACAGGTTGACGTGTTTGTCTTTTTTCAGCTCACTCAGACGTATCGGGACAATGTTCTTTTCCTCGATACTATATACATTGATTGAGATATTGTTGGCATGTTCGAATTTTTTAATTTGATTCACATTCACTGGAAACTCAATGTCCTGGAGATTCAGCACTGTCGTGTAATGCGGGTACGAAGATTCCCGATAAACATGATCTTCAGCTGGGTATAGAACGGCGACCACAGACCACGCGAAACACGCATTGTCATTAGATTGCACGTTGATTACTGCTCTCTTCATTGTTATTTCTCGCGGTAATTTTATGTGGCATCCCGCGCGCAATGGATTATATTTATTTATATTTACATTTAAATCGAGTATTCGCGATAATGCCCACCCGCTATCGCGTTCTTGAAATTCTTCGAGCGATGCTAGAGTGGGCTCGACAACGCGCCGCTCGTACCATTCGCGTAAATCGGATGTGCGAAAGAGTTCATAGTTTCCCGTATTGATACTTTTATTTGCGCGTTTATCACCCGTCACAAATTCACCATTGAACACTGTATTAATTTTCACATTAAAGTGTTTTTTCAGCATGGTTTGCACGTGTTCGAGCACAATGTCTTTAGCATCCTCGAAAAATTGACGAGGCTCGATGTGATTATGATTTATAACCGCACCAGTCAATATGCGGCTCTCGAACGCCGTATCGATCTCTAGCCAAATCAATCCGTGTTGCCGCGTGCTGCATCCTGCACCCGCGTGTACAAAACGTGTGCGTAACGAGTTCTTCAATCCCTCGAGTTGTGCAATTCGAGCAATCAGCGATTGTCGAATCCCAATCGATAATCGTGGACGTTTGATTCGACTTTGCCCTTCTAATGATTCGATATATTCGTCGCATCGTTGCTCCCACGCAACGTACTCCTCTATCGAATTCACCCTTGCAGATTGCTCGCGTAGATTTCGTTCGGCATTGTTTTCCGCCATATTTCCAAATTTATACAAAAAATTTTTTGCTAACAAGATGTGCTTATTAACAGCTCTTGTCTCGGAACTCTTGGCCTCTTTACCATGATTTTATATTCTATCTTGATGTCTCTTTACATCATGTGTATCTAAATCTTTATTTCGCGATTGGTCACGTACATTTTGGCTAATGTCGATTATTGCATTTTGTCGTCTAGAGATGATGTCAAATCCCAGATGTATCGCAAAAGTTTCAAATTACATGCAGCTGTCCAATGTTAGTGCAATTTAATCGTGAGGATTATCCTTATATTATAGGATTTTGTCATGTTTTG
Source organism: Polyergus mexicanus (assembly GCF_030449975.1). Taxonomy (NCBI): domain Eukaryota; kingdom Metazoa; phylum Arthropoda; class Insecta; order Hymenoptera; family Formicidae; genus Polyergus; species Polyergus mexicanus. Next base: position 4,807,831 of record NW_027223330.1, read on the forward strand.
ACACGCGCGTTTGAAATCTGATATCTATAGGCGATGTCATCGCGAAGCAGCCGCACATCGGCGCTTGCAAATTTTATATTACGTTGCATTTTTGTGCATTCGGCTAAATCTCACACCTGGTGATGATGTCATCGCGAAGCAGCCGTATATCGGCGCTTGAATGGAAAAATTGAAAAAAAATATCGCGTCATCAATAATCCCCCACCACATTGCAATTTTGAAACGCTAATACATATTTTAAATATGTTCAATACGTTCAGTATTGCATCAACCACTTGTGTGAAAGATTCATATAAAAATGTATCCCACTGAAGGAAGCCGCATGAATTATTACGTTCCGATTCAAGATGCTGATGAAACTTCACCGTGTAAGAAGAAATGTAACAAGTAAGTTTTAATTAACTTGAATATTTTTTATACTTTTTAAATATTTTTTATACTTTTTAAATATTTTTTATACTTTTTAAATATTTTTTATACTTTTTAAATATTTTTTATACTTTTTAAATATTTTTTATACTTTTTAAATATTTTTTATACTTTTTAAATATTTTTTATACTTTTTAAATATTTATATAAATAATATTGTTTTTACTCCCTAGCATTTCATCCGAGTCTCGTCGCGCGGTTCGTATACTCGGAAGACGATACGCCTTAACTCCGACGTCGTACAAATATTTGGACATTGGAATAAACGTTGGAGCTGTATCTTGCGTGGAATTGGTTCTCGGCGATAATCGGGGCAATCAAATAATATTGCCCTTTGAAACATGGAAATCGCTAATGCAGAAACGTGCGGACATTGAACGACTTCTACAATCGGCTGAAATCCCATTGCGGATTCGAGATTTGACATTCGAAGTGGTTAAAATATCTGATTCGAATATTATAAAAATTGGATTATCAAATAATTCTTTATATATGAAGCCGCCAACTCTATTCTATTTATTCGATTTTGAAAAATGTATAGATCATATGTATTACTGGTTATGCGAAAATACGCATATTGTAAATGAAAAATTCAAACAATTTGTAACTGTTTTACAACAGAATAATATCGTTAATGTATGCGACGCTACAAAAACTATACATGAAAGTGATATGTTTAACAGCGAATCGCTCATAGATTGCGAGTTATTGACATGTGCTGTAAATGATATTCTTCACGAGGCTTGTAATAAATAAGTGATTTTACTAATTATCTGTGAATTTAATTATTTATCCCATTCTTTATGTATGAATAAAACTGTGTAATAGATATGCACAGTCTGCAAAACTTAAATCTTTCTCTCGACACACTCTGCTAAAGATGTAGAAAAAATGATGAGGTAGATGAGACGTGATATTCCAGTTAGAAGGAGACAAAAGATATGAAACTACAATATATAATTGAGAGGAGTGTGTAACGTTATAATACGCAACCGTCTTCATCCTTACGACGATCTTAACAATATGTGTTATGGCTGATCAAGAAGTTATTATTATTGAAGATGAGGATGTCATTCTCGAAGATGACAACTTGATGGAAATTGAGATTTTGGGATTGAGGATTCCGATTACAATAGTGATTGCAGTAGTGTTATTACGGACATAAATCAACGTACTTTAAACCGAGTTGAAATAAATAGTTTAGGTGCGGTAAAAATGTGCGGTATATACTTTTATTATAAAAGTGAAGACAACAAAAAATTTTGCACATGCTGTTTTATTTTGTTGATTTATTTTTGAATATTCGTGTTGTGCGAGAGCATGAAAGTGCAATTTATGAACTAATCCTGGGATCGTTTTGCAGAGAATGTGGAAAACCGCTGTACCAGATAATGCCCTGCAATATGTGCCCAATTTGCACAGTATAAGCTGGACAAAACTTGTGTTGTGAAAAGACTTAAATAGGAAATATGGGGGCCTTTGAACATTTTGCGGAATTAGAACAATTTCTATGGGAGGATTTCATACAGGTGAACTCGGTGTGTGCATGTGAGTTATGGGAAAGAACATGCCTTAAATGTCTCGAGTGGTTGGAAGAACAGTACCGACACGAGATGTTACAACAGGGGCATGGAATTCAATCGCTGGCTAGCCGAATCGCGCGACTTGAAAGTTTAAGACATTCGTTACGCACAAAATACAAACCTTTAGATGTCCGTGACCCAGCGCTATCGACAAACACTCCTGTCACTTCAATTGTACAAATGGTGCAAGGTCAAGCAATCGGTTTGAAGAAATCTCGTACAATAGATTTGGATCATTGTCTGCGAGATCATTATATAGTGATGTCCAAGGATTGGGATTTTGATATATAAAAATGTAAGTATCTATTTAAAAAAATATTATATTAATATAAATTTAATTTTTAATATTTAATATTTTTCTGTTTCAGAAGGAGCGCCGCCTATATATATATATATATATATATATTTTTATTATTATTATTTTTATTATTATTATTTTTATTTTTATTTTAACACACACACACACACACACATTGTAATATACACACAATTATGAAATAAACTTATTATTATTATAATTGTAATTAAAGTATCAATTATTTCTACACCTTCTTCTTTCCTTTTCCTACATGCATGCCTCGCGCTATCTCATCGGTACATGCATGCCTCGCGCTATCTCTCTTTATCTCTTTCTCCCGCGAACGTCATCCTTTTCCAACACCAATGCGGACGCTATCCTTTTCCCTCGTGCCTGTGATCGCCTCGCGCCGCCTCGCATATGCTCTCTCTCGCACCGCCTCGCGTATGCTCTCTCTCGCATCGCCTCACGCTATCTCATCGGTATATGCATGCCTCGCGCTATCTCTCTTTATCTCTTTCTCCCGCGAACGTCATCCTTTTCCAACACCAATGCCACACCTACTCGCGGCATCGTACCTTCGCGTTCCCTCTTCCCCGCGGCCCCAGCACCTACCATTCCGCCGCGGTCCCCCTCCCCCTCTCCGCGGACCCCGCACCTACCGTTCCGCCGCGGTCACCCCCGCGTGACGTCATTCCCACCCCATGACGTCATTCCCACCTTCGTGATGTCATACCCCCGTGACGTCATACTCACCCCCATGACTTCACCCCCCCCCGACGTCATTCCCACCCCGTGACGTCATCCTCCTCCCCTCACCCGTGACGCCACCCCCCCTGACGTCATTCCCACCCCGTGACGTCATCCCCCCGTGACGTCACCCCCCCGGCGCCGGTTTCCCCTCACCCCTCACCCCCCCTCAGAGGACCATGGCTTAGAACCGACCTAGATACACTACTGACTCATAATACAAGATCGCACAGTTTAGTGAACATAGATTCAGAATCGGAGAGAAAACAAAAAAACGTGAGTGTCCGTGAGAAACCGGCCGATCTCATCGACGCAAACTCGCTACTCGACGTTCTCTCTAAAATACAGTCAGAATTATCGCAATTGCGCAGACTTGCGCAGAACAGATAAATAATTTAGAGCAATGCGTGAACGAAGCCTCGCGCGCCGCGTCTGCATACGACGAATGCCTTGATGACCGAATACATGAAGAACCCCCTGTAGTTATGCCAACTCTAAAATTAAAAGACGTAGTTGCTAATATTCCCCCGTTTAACGGATATAAAATCTCGGTTTTCCAGTTCGCCCGAGCATGCGAACGTGCTCGCGATTTGTTACCATCAGTGCAAGAACCGCAAATCTCGCGCTTCTTAGCGCTTTGCACAGCTTAAGTGCAATCTTTGTGCTCTTTAGCACTCCGCACCTCAGAGTGCGACCTGCGTAATCCGCAGTTACACATAGTTGTCGCACGCTTTAGCGCGCTGCACTGTTAAGTGAAAATTATAGTGCGTCTTCGCACATCCGCGTGCGACGGACCAGTCGTCACGCTTCAGCATCTCTACAACCAAAAGGTGGTAAATTGTTGCTGAAAGGCTTTATCTTATCGGCCTACCGTCATGACGGACTCGCTGCAGGGCCTCCTCATCGAGCAATCTATTACAATAAGCTCGATGAAGCGAGTGTTCACCAACTTTAAGAAAATGGGCAAGGCCAACGTCACGTAATACAAGGCGAAGAGTCGACTGGACGCCTTGGAGACATTATGGGAAAGGTGTCAACGTCTCAACGTCCAGCTTCAGCAAATAGCAACGGCCGACGAACAGCGTACAGTCAAATACTTCACCGAGGAGGAATTCTTTACGGCCGAGGACGTCTACCACGAAGCGGCGGACTACCTCGCAGATGTGATAGGTAAATTCTCCCGGTGCGACCCGACTGCGGCATCATCGGTAAGCGACATTTCTTCTCGCGAATTGTCTGGTGCGGTTTCATTGCAATTACCACGAATCCCGTTGCCGAAATTTTCCGGTAATTTCGCGGAATGGGAAAACTTCCGCGGCATATTCGAATCGCTCGTCGCCTCGAAAGAATCGCTGTCGAATACGCAGAAATTACATTATTTAAAAGCCAGTGTCACGGGCGAAGCCGCTGTATTAATTAATCATGTTAAGATTGCAGACACAAATTACGATGGTGCGTGGAAATTACTTATCGAAGAGTACGATAATCAAAACGCGATTATTCATGCGCATATTCATGCTTTCGCTGATTTGCCTATTATGAAAACGGAATCCGCTGTCGAACTCAAAGGTTTACGCGATGAGTGGCCTTCACTTGGACACGGTGCAAATGGACACGTTACAAATGGACACGAGATTGTGCACACGGTTCAATTGGACACAGTGCATTTGGACACAGTAATTTTGGATACAGTAGCTTTTGGACACATAAGAAAATACGCATCGTTTACTTGGACACCGTTCAATTGGACACTGTTCATTTGGACACCGTTCGTTTGGACACAGAAAGATGCGCACCGTTCATTTGGACACCGTTCGTTTGGACACCGTTATTTGCCCACCGTTCGTTTGGAAACCGTTCATTTGCCCACCGTTCGTTTGGACACCGTTCATTTGTACACAGAAACATGCGCACTGTTTGTTTGAATATGTAACAGATGGAGAGAAATAAAAATCATTTTGGGAAAATATAATCAGTATTCTTATAACACTTTATACTGGTAAATCTATGTAAAATATGAAATCGTGAAAAGGAGATACATTTGAAGGTTATAATATCTGTCAAAATAAAATATATTCATACTTATATATCTCTGATACTGATGTCATTAATTTTACATTGCTTTTAGCACTTTGTTTAGCCTTTCGCATATTTGGATGTCATGCATGGATACAGTGGGTTCCGCCCCCCCTGCGGGGGGGCTCCACTTCCGGAAGATATAACCTAACCCAAACCTATTTCTTATTTAAAACAAAAATTTGGTGTGGATTACGTCGTATAATTTAAATCAAATTTTGGTGTCCAAACGAACGGTGTCCAAACGAACGGTGGGCAAATGAACGGTGTCCAAACGAACGGTGGGCAAATGAACGGTGTCCAAACGAACGGTGGGCAAATGAACGGTGTCCAAACGAACAGTGGGCAAATAACGGTGTCCAAACGAACGGTGTCCAAATGAACGGTGTGCATCTTTCTGTGTCCAAACGAACGGTGTCCAAATGAACAGTGTCCAATTGAGCGGTGTCCAAGTAAACGATGCGTATTTTCTTATGTGTCCAAAAGCTACTGTATCCAAAATTACTGTGTCCAAATGCACTGTGTCCAATTGAACCGTGTGCAAAATCTCGTGTCCATTTGTAAAGTGTCCATTTGCACCGTGTCCAATTATACTGTGTCCAAGTGCACCACTCCCTTACGCGATACCGTTGCCGCGTCATTAGCCGCGTTAACAAATTTAGGCAGACCTGTTGAAAAATGGGATGACTTATTAGTCTATATTGTTTCGCAAAAATTTAGTCCACGCACACGTAATGAGTGGAATCTGCAACGCGGTAAATCAACCGCATCTCCGACGTATGAAGAGATTCGAGATTTTATGACGCTGCGAATTCGAGGACTAACCGATCATTCTAAGTTAAATGCCGATACTTCGTCTCATAAAAATAAAGGCTCTCATCGGGCCTCGGTGAATAACGTAGCCACCGAAAAATGTTTGAATTGTTCCGGCAATCATAATTTGATGTTATGCGACGAGTTTAAGCGTAAATCCGTCGAACAGAGAACTCAGTTTCTCAAATCGCACAAATGTTGCTTTAATTGTTTAAAGGTCGGCCATTTCCCGACCTCTTGCAAGAGTAAAAAACGCTGTAATTTGTGCCGACGAGCACATCATAGGCTCTTGCATCGTGACTCGAATATACCAGTACAGAAGATTAGTGAAAATTCTGTTTCGGAAAACAAAACGCTTAACGCTCAACCGAGCGGCTCAGCCGCCCCTGAGATAAAGAACGAGACCGCCGTCGCTTCCGTTCAAACGATTCATTCGCCGCTGAAAAATCCGCCGAACGTGTTACTAGCCACCGCATGGGTAATACTTCGTACCATCGAAGGACGTAAATTTAAAGTTCGTGCGTTGTTAGATCAAGGCTCGGCTGTTAGCTTTATCTCGGAATCGTTGTGTCAAACTATGCGCACGAAACGTTCCCGCGCGAGCCTCCACGTACAGTGTTTCGGCGAACGATACAGTGGCGTAGCGAAATCTCAGGTGTCTCTTACTCTCGAGTCTTGTAATGGGCGAGGTTCCTCAACCTTTTCTTTGACTGCTTTCGTATATCAAAAAATTACGTCATACGCTGGCTCAAAGACTAAAACCGTAGATTATTGGCCGCATTTACGGAAATTATCTCTCGCGGATCCTGATCCGTTCAGCAATCATCCGATCCATCTGCTCATCGGATCAGATTTATATGGATCATTATTAAAGCAAAAGGTAAAACATGGTCCGACCAGAACTCCGACGGCCCAGCTTACTGCTTTAGGATGGATATTATCCGGTCCTACCGGCACTTCTAATTCAATTACCGGTTCCGCGACTTCATTAAATTGCGTAACAATTCCTTCGCTCGATTCTCTCCTTCAAAAATTTTGGGAGATCGAGGAAATTTCTTCCGAACTTCAGCTGTCGGAAGAAGATAAAAAATGCGAACAACATTTTATCGAAACACATCAGCGTGCCGAAGACGGCCGCTATATAATACGGTTACCATTTAAAACCAACCCTCCGCTCGATATAGGATCTTCGCGCTTCTTTATTCGAAATTAGAATAACGCCTACGAAAAAATCCGGATCTCGCGAAACCCTATCATTCTTTCTTAAAGGAATATAAATCTATGGATCATATGGAACCTGTCTCCGACGAAAATCCGACGCTTAACCAAGCGGTGTATATACCGCATCATCCGGTACTACACGAGTCTAGCAGCACGACGAAACTTCGCGTAGTATTTAACGCGTCGTGCAAAACGAGCAATGATTCTACATTAAATAATCATTTAATGACCGGGCCTAAATTACAACGCGATTTGTCCTCAATTATCCTTCGTTGGCGTCCGTTTCGTTATGTGTACACCGCCAATATCAAAAAGATGTTTCGACAGATCCGCGTTCATCGAGACGATGTCGATTTTTTACGGATCTTTTGGCGATCTAATATTAATTCTCCGATACAATCTTATCGATTGCTTACAGTTACATACGGTACTGCTCCAGCTCCGTATTTAGCCATGCGCGTTATCAATCAATTAGCTATCGACGAAGGTCATTCTTTTCCAAAAGCACAAACAAGATCCAGTTCTTTGTTATCGCTTTACCCTTTTCTCGGGAAAGATAAATTAATTCGCCTTGGCGGGCAGATTGATAATTCGTCACTCAGTTATGATGAACGGCACTCTATAATTTTACCGAAACATCGAATTTCGGATTTATTAATCGCTCAAGTTCATAAAGCCTCTCTTCATGGAGGCACTCAATTAATATTAAGAATTTTACGCCAAAATTATTGGATAATTTCAGCGCGCACCAGTGTAAAATCTCTTATACGTAGTTGTGTAAGGTGCGTACGCGAACGCGCACGTACCTCGCGACGAGTGGCCTTCACTTGGACACAGTACAATTGGACACGGTGCAAATGGACACGTTACAAATGGACACGAGATTGTGCACACGGTTCAATTGGATACAGTAGCTTTTGGACACATAAGAAAATACGCATCGTTTACTTGGACACCGCTCAATTGGACACTGTTCATTTGGACACAGAAAGATGCGCACCGTTCATTTGGACACCGTTCGTTTGGACACCGTTATTTGCCCACCGTTTGTTTGGACACCGTTCATTTGCCCACCGTTCGTTTGGACACCGTTCATTTGCCCACTGTTCGTTTGGACACCGTTCATTTGCCCACCGTTCGTTTGGAAACCGTTCATTTGCCCACCGTTCGTTTGGACACCGTTCATTTGTACACAGAAACATGCGCACTGTTTGTTTGAATATGTAACAGATGGAGAGAAATAAAAATCATTTTGGGAAAATATAATCAGTATTCTTATAACACTTTATACTGGTAAATCTATGTAAAATATGAAATCGTGAAAAGGAGATACATTTGAAGGTTATAATATCTGTCAAAATAAAATATATTCATACTTATATATCTCTGATACTGATGTCATTAATTTTACATTGCTTTTAGTACTTTGTTTAGCCTTTCGCATATTTGGATGTCATGCATGGATACAGTGGGTTCCGCCCCCCCTGCGGGGAGGCTCCACTTCCGGAAGATATAACCTAACCCAAACCTATTTCTTATTTAAAACAAAAATTTGGTGTGGATTACGTCGTATAATTTAAATCAAATTTTGGTGTCCAAACGAACGGTGTCCAAACGAACGGTGGGCAAATGAACGGTGTCCAAACGAACAGTGGGCAAATGAACGGTGTCCAAACGAACGGTGGGCAAATGAACGGTGTCCAAACGAACGGTGGGCAAATAACGGTGTCCAAACGAACAGTGTCCAAATGAACGGTGCGCATCTTTCTGTGTCCAAACGAACGGTGTCCAAATGAACAGTGTCCAATTGAGCGGTGTCCAAGTAAACGATGCGTATTTTCTTATGTGTCCAAAAGCTACTGTATCCAAAATTACTGTGTCCAAATGTACTGTGTCCAATTGAACCGTGTGCAAAATCTCGTGTCCATTTGTAACGTGTCCATTTGCACCGTGTCCAATTATACTGTGTCCAAGTGCACCACTCCCCCTCGCGACAGCTGATGGGGAATCTCCCCCAGCCCCGCGTCACGCCTTCGGCTCCGTTCTCGCACACAGGCGTCGAGTACGCCGGGCCGATGAATATTATTCCGTCAGTCGGCCGCGGTCAACGATCCAAAAAATATTATGTTGCCGTTTTTATTTGTCTCTCGACAAAGGCCGTCCATTTCGAATACGTAGATGATTACGCTACTAACGATTTTCTCTCCGCCTTTCGGAGATTTGCAAGCCGTCGCGGTCTTCCATCCGACATGTACAGTGATAACGGCACTAATTTTCAAGGCGCGGACCGCGAATTAAACACTACCTTTCAGCGACTTGTCGCCGACCCTCAAATACAAGACGCTATCGCTAATGATAACGTAAAATGGCATTTTATACCTCCCTCTGCTCCGCATTTCGGCGGACTTTGGGAAGCCGGTGTCAAAGGATTAAAGTTTCATTTGAAACGAGCGATTGGTTCCCGAACATTATCGCAGATCGAGTTCGCTACGCTGCTGTGTCAAATGGAGGCTTGCCTAAATTCCCGCCCGATTTCCGCGTTACATGATGATCCGAATGACTTTTCCGCGTTAATTCCGGGTCATTTTTTAGTCGGTCGCCCGTTAGTAAGCCCGCCTGAAGAATCTGTTTTAGATATCGATTCGAATCGGCTGTCTCGATGGCAGCAAGTGCGTGCGATTTTAGAGCAGATCTGGCGTTCTTGGTCTTCTGATTATTTGCATACATTGCAACAAAGGCGTAAATGGCGAGAAAACAAACCGGAGCTCAAAATTAACGAGCTGGTATTGTTGAAAAATAATTTGGCACCTCCTTCGAAATGGGAACTTGCCCGAATATTAGACGTACATCCGGGATCGGATGGGCATGTCCGAGTAGTTACATTGCGTACTGCCAAAACCACTCTAAAGCGACCAATAACGCAGATCTGTCAGCTACCGATATCAAGTGACACTGGCTCTTAAATTAATTTGCGTTTTCTTTATGCGTTAATAATAATAAGTTTGACTTTAATTATCGTCACGCTCTATATATGTACATATATCTATTATAAGAACGCCTATGTAAATAACCCTGTGCTAAGATTTACTGATTATGTTAATTCATGTATTTCGATTGAATCACCAACGATCTTTATCTGTACTCTTTTCCTATTATTGTATATTGAAAAATTTGCTGTACAGCTCTTCGGACCGTCTGATCGAGAATTATCATTAAGTTGCCGTGTATCGATTTTGATGGTAGGATTGAACTAGTTATTTCGTAACCTACCCGGTATACGAGGCGAGCGGGATGTTCGAGAAAGTAAGAGTTTTATAAATTATATTATTAATTTTGCTTCTCGAACGTTCTAAAGCGAGACGTTACGTTCGAGGCTTTGTTTTCATTCCGTTTTTGTGGTTTCTTCGTATCGTTCGATTCTGACAAACACCTCGTTGTCGATAGCCGATTGGCTCTCGGAATCGAACGATTGAAATTCCGTTTTTTTGTAGTACACGTATCGACCAGGACTATTGTACGTGGATCGCAGAGAAGGTTTTTCGTTAAGACACTTCGTCGCAAGCCTTCACCGGGAGCACTCCGAACGCCTAACGCTCATAAAGTTATAGTTAAACGATAATTCGCGTGTCCGCTCATATCTTGCTGTCGCGTGCGATTACCTAAGACGGTCCGGGAGTTGGTGTCGAAAGGAATAAACACTTTTCAACAAACTAAACCCGGACAAATCATTTACGTCCTATCTCTCCGATCAGCGAAACAAATAAATTCTGTTAATGTGGACGTGTAATTCGAAGGCGCGGCTACACAACTACTAGTCGAAACAACTCCTATATCCTTACAATCCAAGACCTTCTAACCAAATACTGTGTCGCTTCTCCTATTCAAAATGCTGACTCTCTTTCTATCGCAGAAGCTTTTATCAAGGACTTTATTTGTATATATGGAGCTCCTAGAGCCCTGTTAACTGACCAAGTTCCCACCTTTTTCACATCGCTCATGAAGATCATAGCAAACTATTTTAAAATCAAACAGTATCGCACAACCGCTTATTACCCGCAGTCTAACGGTTCTGTCACGTCTCAGTATTCGAGGTTAATAAAAAAAAATATAAAATGAATATTCGGAGGAGAAAGTCAAATCTCTACCGTCAAACAATTCGTATAGACGCGACTATATTAATTAATTTTTAATTCAGAGAAAATTAAATTATATTTAATTTATAATCTTGATATTAATGTTAATTATTTATTAAAATATGAATTTCTTTTCGGTCACCCTGCATTCACCGGGTCTACCGGGGACCAGAAGACTGATAACTTGTCAGTAATAATGTAAAAAATTGTATTGTATCTTACCATTAAAAGGTTATAGAATAATGATTAATATGCTGGATTCTCCTTGATGACGGTCCTCCAAAAATAGTACTAATGCGCTTAATGTAGTAGAGTGGTAATATGAAGTAGAATAAAGTGACACTAATTATTTAGCAATTAAATGATTTTTATTATTACAAGTCGTTAGACTAACGCCTGGTATGCTTGTAGTACAATAAAAAAGTCAGTGAGACTATGTAAGAGCTTGACGACGCGAAACGCCGGATTACTATCCGCTTGATTCAGAGTTAAAGTAGTAACGTGTTAACCGTTTGGCTTCTTGAAGTAGTAAGACGTGTTAACAGGTTGAAGATTCGAAAAGTAATGATGGACGTCGAGCTCGCTCTGAGCTCCTCCGGTCTTCAGGTGCTGGTGGGGAGCTACTGCATTCCAACTTATTTGTCTGGCTTAATCTTTTCGAGCGGGCAGATAAGAATATTGATCGAGGGCTAATCCGCATTCCATGCACAGTCTAAGACTCTTATAAAACTTTTAAAATGTTACATGAATGAAATATTATTTCTTATTCCTAATTCCTTATCGTTATTTATATTATTACGCCACGCAGTGTTATAAATATGCGCTTGCAGTATACAACTCTTAAAAATAATATGAATATAAAAATTCTTAAAGTTAATACAAATGTGTATAAGAAGTATAAAAATTTGTAATATTAAGGCATCTCAACTTATTAAAGCCTTTTACCATCTATCTCGTCTCGCAATATGTATATACGGGATACGCATTCGTATTCTTATAATGAAATATAAAATTATTATTTTTCTTTTTACAATTCTTATTTTCTATTTCTTGATATAAAATCTTATGTTATTTAGAGCTAATATGTGCGTGTATAATGTTGGAGTTACAATAATTAAAGTTTTTTATGCTTAGTGTGTTATGGCATATATAAGAACTGTCTTCCATACAAATGTATATCTATATATACTACATGAACTGTCTTTCATACAAATGTATTTCTATATATATATTTTTGGCTAATGAATTTTAAGAAATGATTTTTGGCAGAATTATTGTGCAAGATCTCTAGATTCTATGTATACAGAGTTTAGGCTTATGTATACGTTTTAAAATAATATATATATATATACATAGCGCCTTTAATTTATGTGTTAGAATTTCAGCGTTTCTTAAAATGGTATAGAATTTTGAACTGTCTTAGACATAAAATTCCAATGGTGATGCTACGCAAATGTCCAATTAATATACGTACGTACGTACATTTCTAATATTTTATTTTAATACACAGATATAAGCGATGAAAGTTTGGTGTCGTCAAAGTAGCCATTATATATATATATATATATGTATATATACCCTATCACGCGCCTGTCGTAACAAACGATCACCTGGGCTTATGATAAGGAGAACCTCATTAATGCCGTTCAGAATATACGTTTGAACCGAGTAGCGCGAACGTGAAGCGCATGTGCGCTTCTGGGTTCTTGATTGGACAAGACTACGACATGATTTGCGTAACAGTGCAATAGCACAGTATACACTGTGGCAACAGCGGGAAAACGAGAAATGTAACACGTGCGCAATAAGTGATTCTGAAGCCGGTCGAAGTTTTGTGTATCTATGTGTATCTGGCGTGTCTGTTATAAAATAAAGAGAAAATAATATATTAGCAAAAAAGTAAATATTGTACACACTCCTTTTTCAAACTTATTTCTTTTTCTTACATGTGCAATATACGATTATTAATAGGATCAAATTCTTCGTCAATTGTTATTAAGGATTTGTTTTTTGTTTTGAGATCGTAACCGGCGAGTATTTGCTTTCACATTGTGCCTTTACATATAAAACTGATGTGTACAAATTTGTTTCTATATAAATTGCAGGATTTTATTATTATTATTTCTGTGGGTGAAAAAGTTAGATACATATATTAATGCACAAATTGTGATATTGAAGCCTAACCTACAATACTACATAAATTATTATGTGTATTTATGTCAATAAGGAACACAAATGTCAATATTTGTTATATTAACATTTTAATAAATTTGATAGAAGATTTCAAGCGTACAGGTGAGTTTATTAAAATACCTGTCTAATCTTGTAATAAATATATACATATGTATATTATACTATGCTTTGTCTTTGCAGGCGAAATAATCCAAAAATAAGTATGGCTTATGTTGTTGTAGAATTTGATGAGAAACACGGCGGTGGTGTAGCTGCTGTTAACAGTGCGTGGCTTACACCTTTTAAAAAGGAAGTTTTTTGGCCTCCGTATAAAAATCAAAATAAATTTGATAAAGCTTTGAGAACAGGGGAAACAGTTGAAACTGAAAAATGGACACTACACAATATTTCGCGTATTTTTTACAGAAGTGGTAAGTTAGTTTTCCATATAAATTTATTTGTTTATTCTACATATATATATATATATATATATATATATATATATATATATATTTATTTATTTTACATATATATTTATTTATTTATTCTACATTTTTTCTAAATTGCAGATGATCTTATAAAGACAAGAGAGAAACTAAAACAGTCAGAAATTATATCAAATTTGGAGAGTAAAGAAGAAAACGAAGGTATACGTAAGAAACGGAAAAGAATATCTTGTTGTGCCTCCGGAGAGGCACGGTAGTTGGGATCGTTTGCCGGAAGGAATTTGGGAATTCGGGCTCCGCCTGAGAACTTTATTTAAATAATTCGGACACTTTCCACATTAAATAAATAGATTAATATCAGATTTATTTGTGGTTTGGTTTATTTACAATGTTCCCGCACTTTCGCTCACGTCGCGTATCACGATAACGGTTATCTTAACGTGCGCGTGTCTAGAGTCGAGTTTCGGTCTCGAGACTCGCCTCTCGCTTCTTCGTGTATATTTCTGCCGACTGCGTGGCTATTTAATATTATAATAATTATTGATATTCGTTTTGACACTCGCGGTTGATAGAGATATTACTCGCGTAAAGGAATAAAGATTGCCCGCGTAATATTAATTAATGATCAAGACTGCCCGCGTAATATTTATGGTAAAGACTGCCCGCGTAATATTTATGGTAAAGACTGCCCGCCGTTCGTTAGCGGTGGGCCTTTTTATTAACTCCCCTTGGTTTCCCAGGAGGGGATCGTTTAGCGACAAGACCATGCGTCGTGTCGCTCGATTTTGCGGCAAGATCCGGATGCAAGCTAAGGAGTTCTAAGTAGGACTTCTTTGCTTGCATTTTCGCAATTTCCTTTCTGCTTTTCGGTAGGACTTCTACGTTGCATTTTCGCAACATCCTTATTCCGCGTGCCTTGGTTTCCGCGTTTTCGTAATGGATGATTGCGCGGTCGCTCGGGCTTCGCGCGTGGCTCGCGTTGTCAGCGCTTCGTTCGGTCAACGTTCGTAACGTGATCTGTATTCGCGTTACACGTTGAGCAATATCTTATTGTATAAAATAATATCTCTCTAAAATAATATGTATCTAATAATTCGTATATAGCCTTCTCGGGCTATAACATCCCTCCCCCGTAAAAAAAAGAAAAACGGAGGTGTAAAAGTGACGTTTTTCGCAAAACAAACTTATTTTAAAAATTATTTTTTCTTATTCTAATGTACAACATTTTTCCCGTATACAATATGAGATATAATCGTTTCTTATTATTCCTATACTTATCTAAAATCGTGTACTTAGACTTCGTTTTAGTATGGGTTTTGGGAATCTGTAGGACATACGTGGTTCATCTTTTTCGTAAAGAATTTGTCATTATTGTCCTGTAAATTATTGTTTATATCTTTCAATTTACTTCTTATTCTAATTTTCTATAAATTGTTTTAATTTATTTGTATGCATGCGAACCGCTTTTCTTCCTTTCTTAATTGTATAATTCACGTCCGAATTTTTCTCGATTATTACGTACGGTCCGGTCCATAGGGATTCAAGTTTCTTAGATCGTCCGCGTCGGAGCGTCTCGTCGTGTACTAATACCTTGTCTCCGACTTTAAATTTTATTTCTCTAGTATTTTTGTCGTATTGTTTTTTGGCTTTGAATTTTTCTTCTTTGATATGCTCTTTTGCGAGCTGATTCGTTGCCCTTAGTCTTTCTTTCAATTCTTGCGCGTAATCGTCATAATTATATGTTGGTTTAGGCGGTCTCGTCAGTGACGTAGGTAAATCCGCTTGGTGCCCGTAGACTAATTCGAAGGGTGTATACCCCGTAGCTGTGTGTGGCGTCGTATTATATGTGAACATTGCGAACGGTATCCATTCGTCCCAGTCTGTCTGGTCTTCGTTTATGTAGTGTCTTAAATATTCTGCTAATGTTCGATGCGATCGTTCTAACGCGCCATTACTTTCCGGATGATAGGCAGTTGTTTGTATTTTATTTATTTTTAATAATTTACATGTATTTTTAAATATGTCGCTGAGAAAATTTGTGCCTTGATCCGTTAAAATTTTTTCCGGTATTCCGTGTTCAAGTACAATTTTTGTAACGAATTCTTTACTGACCGTGTTCGCTTCTTGGTTTGGAATCGGTATCGCTTTGCTGAATTTCGTTAAATTGTCTTGGAATGTTAAAAGATATTTATTTCCGTTTGTTGTAACTGTTAGCGGTCCTACAATATCTAACGCGCATTTTTCGAACGGTTTAGTAGGCGTATCCGTAATTATTAACGGTACTTTATTTTTTCGCGATAATTTATTTTTTTGGCACAATTCGCATTTTGCGATGTATTTTTCTACATCTTTCGTTATTCCTGGCCAATTATAATTTAGGCGGATTCTTTTTATCGTTCGTTCAACTCCTTGATGTCCTCCTGTGGGTGCATCATGATATTCATATAATATCTGTTTCTTGTCTTCCTCTGTGTATATTTTTTCTTCGTCGGAGTTTGTTTCTTCTTCTATTGCGAGGACTTCTCGTTCTTCCTCTTCTGTTTCATGCGCTTCTCTTGTTACATTGCGGCTCAGTGCATCGGCGTTCGCGTTCGCTCGTCCGGCTTTATGGATGATTTCATAATCATATTCTTCGAGTTTTAATCTCCATCGGATTAATCTCGATCCGGGATCATTCACATTAAATAACTAGATTAATGGTTTGTGATCGGTTACGATTTTGAATTTCGTACCATATACGTATGGCCTAAAATGTTTTACAGCCCATACAATCGCTAATAATTCTTTCTCGGTTGTATTGTAATTCTGCTCCGCCCGCGATAAAACTCTGCTGGCGTAAGCAATTGGTCGGTCATTACCTACTTTTCCTTGTGACAATACTGCTCCGATTGCATAGTCGGAAGCATCAGTGGTCACTATGAATTCTTGGTTGAAATCTGGATACGTTAGCACTGGCGCTGTCATTAATCTTTCTTTTAGTATTTCGAAAGCATTTTGCTGTTCCATAGTCCACTCGAATTTTTCCGTTTTCTTCGTTAGTTTCGTCAGTGGCTTGGCTATTTTTGAAAAATCCTCTATGAATTTTCTGTAGTATCCGGCTAGTCCTATGAAAGATTGTATATCTTTTACTTTCTTCGGCGTCGGAAATTCTTTTATCGCGGTTAGCTTTGACGGGTCCGGAGATATTCCATTCTCCGAAATAATGTGACCTAGATAAATTACTTCTTTGCGCAAAAACTCGCATTTATCTGGATGCAATTTTAGATTATTTTCTCGGAGTCTCTGTAGTACTTCCTTGAGTCTTCTATTGTGGTCCTCTAGGCTTGATCCGTATATGACGATGTCGTCTAAATAAACTAGACATTTAAGTCCTTGCATTCCTGTTAGAATTGAATTCATCAATCTCTGGAATGTTGCTGGCGCATTTTTCAATCCAAACGGCATTCTATTAAATTCATAGTGTCCGTAGGGCGTTGAAAAAGCTGTCTTTTGTTTATCTTGCTCAGCCATCGGTATCTGGTGATATCCTGACGCTAAGTCTAGTGTAGTAAAATATTTAGCGTTTCCTAGCTGGTCCAGTATATCGGTGATATTGGGCAGTGGAAATGAATCGCCTATTGTTAAATCGTTTAGCTTCCGAAAATCTATTACTACTCGGAGCTTAGGTTTTCCGGATGCGTCGGCCTTTTTCGGTACCACCAATAAAGGTGCGTTCCATTGACTCGCGCTTGTTCGGATTATGCCGTTTTTCAGCATTTCTTGCACCTGTTTATTTACTTCCGTTTTGTGCTTTTCGGGAAGACGATACGGTCTCGTGTTCACCGGCGAGGTGTCGGCGCGCGTGTTTATCTCGTGCTCTACCGTCGCGGTGCACGTCAGTGGTTCTCCGTCCAACTGAAATGTATCGTAATATTCTTCGCATATCCGTAGGAGTGCCTGTTTTTCTTCCGTATTTAAATGTTGCGTGCGTAGTAGTTGTCATATTTGTCCGTGTCTCGAGTTAGTGTACTTAAAATTTTTTCTTGTTTCCACCGTATGTATTTTAGACTCGATCTCGCGTTCTATGTTTTCGAGGGTGACGTTCGGCGTCTGTATCTCGACTTCCATATCGGTTGTATTTATAATACTAACGGGACACGTGTAATCTTTAGGTTCTACTAAGCAGTTTCCAAGGTAAATTCCTGGAGCTGTTTCTTCTGCTCGTACTATTCCTATTCGATTTTGATTTGTTGTCGCTTTTACGATGGTCTCGCTGCGCGGTTTTAGAATCGTTTTGTTAAGCGAATGGAATTTTAGTACGGCGTTTCCTATTTTTAATTGATTTTGATTATAATCACAGGATACCGAATGTTGTCGAAGGAAATCGATTCCTATTATTCCTTCGTATTCTATCGGAATGTCGTCTCTTACAACGTAAAATGCATGTTTTACCTTGTGATTGTCCATTTTAATCGTGGCGTACATTTTTCCTATGGTGTGTACTTTATGTCCGGTTATGCCTGTGAGCGCGATTTTATCTTCGTGTATCAATGCGTTGTCCTTTAAATGTTTCAATTTTATTAGTGAGATGGTCGATCCTGAATCGTACAACATCTGTATTTTTTCGTTTTTCACTTGTCGCATTGGTAATGTTATTAGCAATAAGTCCGTCTTTTTCTTCGCACGTGGCATATCTTTAATATGCGTAACGCGATACTCAGATGCAGGTCGCGGTTGTCTCTTTCTCGCTTCTTCCTGCTCGTCTTCGCTGCTGCTACTTGCGCTATCGGCGTTTTTGTTTTGTTGTCGCGGTTTCTTTCGATCGCGTATATTTTCGTCGCGCGTTTTTTGCTGATTTCCGACTTTTAGTTTATTTGTATTGTTTTTCGGTTTTCCTTTTAGACTCCAGCATTCGTCGCGGCTGTGTCCTGTTCTTTTGCAATGCGAGCAGTATTTATTTATCGCGTTTATTCGCGAGGGTTTTTCCGGCTTCGGGAGCGCGTATCGGCTGCTACGGCAATCGCGTCCGAAATGTCCGTTTTTTCCGCATTTAAAGCATTGCGATGTCGGATTTCGACTATTTCGCGAGTAACTAAATTCGGTTTTATTTTTATTAGCAAAACCACTCGTTCTCGCTGTTCCCGGTCTGAGTTTTTCTTCGGCGCTCGCGCCCGTTATCGCTTCTTGGAGCGTCGTATATCGCTGCGCGCGTACGAGCACTTGTAATTCGTCGTGTAACCCGATTTGGAAATTTATTAATGCCTGCGCCTGGATTGTCTGTTGAATCGTGCGTTTGGATAATGCGGAATGCTCTTGTCCTTCGATCATCGAATCGTATAATTTCATCGCTAGTAGATCAACGCGTTGTCCGAAAGCGTACGCAGTTTCATTCGGCTTTTGTTTTAGCGAGTTGAATTCGATCTGTAAATGTGTCGTGCTTTGTTTCGACTGGTAACAAGTCTCGAGTTGCTGCTTTAATTCGTCGAACGTTTGTATATCTCGCGTCTCAAAGTCCTGCATCGCTTTCCCTTTTAATTTTGTAAATAAGATTGCTTGAATTAACGATTCTTCGTCTGCGGGGTTTATGTTCTGCACAGCGTATTTGCACGCGTTTAAAAATTCTTGCAGTTTATTTCGCGAGGTTCCGTCGAACTCGGGGATCATCATTCTCGCTTCCTTTAACGGTAGATAATTCGGGGCGACGCTTCGTCGATTTCTGATATCGCGTCCCGTTCGCCCATATGTCGTTTCAAACGCATTACTATCGTTTTCCCTGCTAATGTCTGTATGACGGGGTAATTGCGCGTCCGCGCTCTCTAATCGCGTTACTCGTATGTTTAACGAATGGATGTCCGCGCGTATTTCATTTAAAATGTGTATAATCTCCTTTTCCATCGCGGTTTCTCTCGTGGGGCGGTGTGTGATCCGCCTCCACTATATTTCGGTCCATTTGGTGAATGGATCGTCGCATTCTTTCTATTTCCTCGTCTACCGCGCTTTGTGGCAGGTTCGCGGGAGTGTTTTCTCGCGGATTTCGCGATTCGGCCATATTACTTTCTTGTTGGCTATAAATTTCTTCCGGATCGAATAGATCGCTTTCGTAGGAAGTTAATGAAAATTCGCGCCGTAGGGATACTCTACTTGGAGTTCTACTAATATACGGTCGCGTACGTCTAGTCTCGCGTTGAGTGTCGTCAGTGGGGTCAGTCGTATTACGCGGGAATAGGCTTTCGTCAAAATTGTTAAACGGAAATTCGCGTTCTGTGACGACGTTTTCCGGTAACTCGGGCTCGCTTTCGCTCGAGTATTGCGTTTCTAAGTTTTTTCGCACGTTATAAATATTTTCTCGCGGTGTTAATCTTAATTGAATCGCTCGTCGGGCTGGTTCGCTCAGTAACCACGATCGGTTCGCTATCGGTTTCGGTATATTCGAACCTTCCGACATTCACGCTATTATATTTATTAAATTTTTTCGGACTTACAATAGTATAACGGCTCGCATGATCGCTCGCTGTGTCAGTAGGTTGCTGACGCTGCAGTCCTTCGCTCGGCGGCTGATACGGCTGACGATGCTCGTCGTACGGCGGTCGTTGTCCGGCGTCGGTGCGTTGTCTGTAGAGTTATCGTAGGTCGCGATGCTTGGCGGCTCACGTTTCTGCTACAGCTGTTGTGGCGATGCTCGTTCTGTTGTCCGTGCGGTGTCTTCCGTTGATTGTAGTTTCCGTCAGCTTACGTTTTACGTGTGCTGGCGTGCCTGTCCTGTTTACACTCTGGGTGCTTTGCAGGTCTTAGGGAAGGCTTAGCTGCTGCTTCCGTCCGTCAACTTCAATTGAATTGATTGTTGGCGTGCCCGCTTTTTAACACAACCGTGTCTTTTGCAGGTCTTGTTTAGTTCTGGCGATGCCTCGGCAGATCCCACCGCTGCCACCAAATTATGTTGTGCCTCCGGAGAGGCACGGTAGTTGGGATCGTTTGCCGGAAGGAATTTGGGAATTCGGGCTCCGCCTGAGAACTTTATTTAAATAATTCGGACACTTTCCACATTAAATAAATAGATTAATATCAGATTTATTTGTGGTTTGGTTTATTTACAATGTTCCCGCACTTTCGCTCACGTCGCGTATCACGATAACGGTTATCTTAACGTGCGCGTGTCTAGAGTCGAGTTTCGGTCTCGAGACTCGCCTCTCGCTTCTTCGTGTATATTTCTGCCGACTGCGTGGCTATTTAATATTATAATAATTATTGATATTCGTTTTGACACTCGCGGTTGATAGAGATATTACTCGCGTAAAGGAATAAAGATTGCCCGCGTAATATTAATTAATGATCAAGACTGCCCGCGTAATATTTATGGTAAAGACTGCCCGCGTAATATTTATGGTAAAGACTGCCCGCCGTTCGTTAGCGGTGGGCCTTTTTATTAACTCCCCTTGGTTTCCCAGGAGGGGATCGTTTAGCGACAAGACCATGCGTCGTGTCGCTCGATTTTGCGGCAAGATCCGGATGCAAGCTAAGGAGTTCTAAGTAGGACTTCTTTGCTTGCATTTTCGCAATTTCCTTTCTGCTTTTCGGTAGGACTTCTACGTTGCATTTTCGCAACATCCTTATTCCGCGTGCCTTGGTTTCCGCGTTTTCGTAATGGGTGATTGCGCGGTCGCTCGGGCTTCGCGCGTGGCTCGCGTTGTCAGCGCTTCGTTCGGTCAACGTTCGTAACGTGATCTGTATTCGCGTTACACGTTGAGCAATATCTTATTGTATAAAATAATATCTCTCTAAAATAATATGTATCTAATAATTCGTATATAGCCTTCTCGGGCTATAACAATCTAGAAAAATATATAATTCATCGTCAGATGATGAACAAGAGGAAGAACGAGGAAAACAACGAGAGAAACAATTACCCAGACCACCCCTAGTAAAACAAAAAAATTTTAATGCTTCTAAACATTTAGAGAAAGGTATCTCTTTATTTTACATATATTCAAATATTTGTTCTATTGTTTTATATTTTACCTTGAAGAAATAAATATTTGTTACATTTATTTTCAGATTTTACTTTGGCCCGTTCTGATTCACCTTTGTCGATTAGTACTCTCAATACAAGTGAAAATATAAGCCCCAGTGTAGCAAGTACTGCAAGTAATTCTGTTAATAACATTTCAACGACTCCACGTTCACATCGTCAATTTATTCATACAGCGGATAATTTTGGTTTGTAAAAGCTGATTTGTCAAAGTAGATATAATGTCAACAGTTTTTATAATGAAATATTTTTCAGAAAAACTTGTTTCCCTGATAGCTACTGTCAAGGAACAGAATGATGAAATATTGCAATGGATGAACAGACAAAATACAAAAAATATAAACAATGTGACCGGATTGCCTAATATACCATTTTCATTTCCATTGAACACAGTTGAGGAATTAGATCAGTTAGATCAGTGCATGCCACAATCTGCACATTTCGGCCGATTTCCGAGAGTCAACGCCTATCGCCCCCCCCCCCCCTTGCGTCTTGAGATCCTCAACTAGCAACCGTAACCAAGCGCGCGGCGCTCTGCCTCAGGTACGGTGCATCTATACCGCGAAGCCGTTCCGTACTCCCTTACTGCCAAATATCAATGTTTTAAACGCGATCTTTTTAGAATTTTTTAAAATAATTAATTCAAGAATAAAGTTTCAATACTCGATTATTAATTACATTTACAATATAATAATTCTAAAAATATTACGTTATTCTAATTTATATAATGACATCATATACTGGGAATATCCAACAGTCTATAACTTAAATAATATCGTTCATAAGTATTTCGTGCTTTTAATAAAAGCGTCTTTTATAAAACTTTAAATTTACAATTATTTATTAATTTATATATCGGAAAGAGTTTCCGCGCGCGACACATTTAACAAATTTAATCTATCGAATATAATTTAATAATATTTTAGAATTATTATATCGTAAATGTAATTAATAATCGAGTATTGAAACTTTGTTCTTGAATTAATTATTTAAAAAAATTCTAAAGAGATCGCGTTTAAAACATTAATATTTGGCAGTAAGGGGGTACGGAACCGCTTCGCGGTACAGATGCATCGTACCTGAGGCAGAGCGCCGCGCGCTTGGTTACGGTTGCTAGTTGAGGATCTCAAGACGCAAGGGGGGGGGCGATAGGCGTTGACTCTCGGAAATCGGCCGAAATGTGCAGATCGTGGCATGCACTGAGTTAGATGTTTACTTGAAAGCAAATAATGATGATAATATAGCTTTGGTATGTATACGCAATAGCATTTGATACCATAGAGCACGTAGATAATGTAATTTCTTTTCAGTCGGCATATTTGGCTAGTCTGGGTGGAAATCATGTACCAAGCAAAACAAATAGAATTTTGAAATATATTTTGACTGATGCTGTGGCGATAAATTTTAATTATTACGGCAAACGTTCACAGAAAAGAGCCTTCTTAGATTTATCCTTGAAAATTTTAATTGTGGGTAAGTGTATTTTTAAATTTATTTTTTGTATGCATAAATGGGCATTTGGTTTTTTTCTTTAATTTGATGTAATTTACCGTATATAATTCTTATAAATTTTAATTAATAAGAATGACGGGCAATTTGTATATAACTTAAATAAAATTCAATTTATAAATTTATATAAATTTACATTTAAATCCACTTTTAAACAAATCCTTAATTAAAACTTTATTGCTAAAAATTTTTTTATTGTTACTTATTTAAATCTTAGAAATTCTACATTTTAATTTGAATTAAACTTATCATCTAATGTACTAGATATTTTAAATCTTTTAATATAATTTATAATATGGCTTAAATTTGAAGGCAAACTTGATATTTCTTAGGTGCAGTCAAGAGAAGCGTTACCAATACAACCGATAAAGAAATAGAAGATGCAATAAAGGTTTGGCTGAAGCATGCTCAAGATCGTATGAAGAAAACGAGAGAAAATGCTCGAAAAAATGAGGTATAAGTTGAAACCTATTGTAGGTAAACGCCAATTTTATCGTAGAATTGCACTAACTGTTCGTAAAACACTTCAAATTTGTGATAAGAAACCCAACATAACACATAAGAATATTTCACTTAATAGCATATATGAAAATAATAATAATGATGCACTTGATAATAATGTGTCAAATATATCACATGGGAATATTTCACTTAATAGTGAAAATGAAAATAACGATATTAATAATATACTTAAAAATAATGTGTCCAGTAATTATGATGCAAGTTTATCGCTAACGTTGTCTGACAACACTTTAGTTTCATCTGATTTAAATATAAATTTAAATAGTACAGTTTCTCAGCCATGTTTAAACTCAAGCTTAAGGCAGTGGGCTCTTAATTTTAATGTCACACATTCAGCAATTACTAGTTTATTACACGTATTACACGTTTTTCATCATGAATTGCCTTTAGACTCCAGAACGTTATTAGAAACGTCAAGAAATATTAAAACAAAACAACTCAATAATGGGCATTTTTATTATTTCGGTCTGAAAAATATTTTAAAATCTATTTTATCGCATATAACAGAAAATTTTGGAAATAAGTTAGATATCAGTTTTAATATTGATGGACTTCCCCTATTTAACAGTTCAAATTTACAATTCTGGCCGATTTTAGGACTAGTAAAAAATTTTTAAAGTAATTCCTTTGCTATTGTATTTTGCGGTAGATCAAAACCACAGCCTTTAGAATTATTTCTAGAAGATTTTATTAACGAACTTCTATATTTGTTGCAAGAAGGTATTGAAATCAATAACAAAAGGTATCACATTGCTATCCACAGTTTTGTGTGCGATGCACCTGCTAGAGCATTCATAAAGTGTATAAAATCCCATACTGGCTATTCATGTTGCGAAAAATGTGTGATACAAGAACAGTATATACAAAATCGAGTTGTACTTAAAGATATATCTGCACCGAAAAGAACAAATGTTTCTTTTGTTAACCAACAAGATGAGGATCACCATATCGGAATCTCTCCATTAGTTAAATTAGGAATCGGAATGGTCACTGTTTTTCCAATTGATTATATGCATGCTTGTTGCTTAGGAGTAATGCGAAAATTATTAAATTTTTGGATAAGTGGTGCGTTGGCAACACGATTATCTGGTCGTAAGGTGAATATTTTATCAGAGCACTTAGAATCCTTAAAATCATATATACCGTTAGAATTTAATAGAAAACCCAGAACACTTCATGAGCTTCCAAGGTGGAAAGCGACAGAGTTCCGTACGTTTTTATTATATTTAGGACCCCTTGTACTAAAAAATATAGTCGATACAGCCGTTTATGAGATTATTTACTTTTTCATACTGCGATATCAATTTTAATATCTGCAAAATTTATATCAAAATTTAGTTGTGCATTTCCACAAGAACTGTTAAATACATTTGTTAAACATTGTGAACAATTATACGGCCAAGAATTCTTAATCTATAATGTACACATTTTATGTCATTTAGCTGATGATGTGCAGATTTATGGGCCATTAGATTTATTTTCATGTTTTCCGTTCGAGAATTATCTTGGCCAGATTAAAAATTTAATAAAATCTCCTAATTACCCTTTGCAACAAATTGGTCGTAGATTACACGAAATGAATGCAGCATTAGAGAATAATTTACCTATCATAGAAAAACAGTTTATTCATGCTGTAGAAGATAATTTGAGTCCATTAGCTGAAAAATTTAGAAGCGTTTTCTGTAAGCAATTTAAAAAATTTAAACATGGAGATTTCACTATTACCACACATTCTTATTCAAGTGTAAATTCGTATTGTTTAATGAAAAATAATATGCTCATTCAAATTCAAAATGTTATAAGTCTACAAGAAATATTTGTTGTTGGAAAATACTTCACATCTTACGATTCTCTGTATAAGTATCCCCTAGATTCAAAAGAATTAAATATTTATGTTGTAAAAAATTTAACACATGAATCTGATATATGGCCTTTTCATGATATACTTGCAAAGTGCATTGTGTTTCCTTTTGATAATTGTTGGGTTTCTTTTCTTATTATTCATACATATTAAGAAAATATGGTAAAAATATTAGAGCAAAACGTTAAAATAAAAGAAGAATAACATTTTGAATAAAATATTAACTTTTATTTTAAAAAAAATTTTATTTTAAAGAAACATGTATACTCTGTTAAAAACTAAGATAAGTGAGCTTAAAATTATGTTTTCATTAATTGAAATGGTATATATACAAGTAAAATTATATTTTCACATATAACACTTAAATATATAATACATATATATGTGTGTTTCATATTTATAATACTTGAATAAAAATATTTTAAACTCACTTATCTTAAATTAAATTTAAGACAAAAGTTGAATTTTTTTTTATTAAAGGCTGTGCTATAAAATAGATAAATGCTACAAATAAGAATTTATTTTATCGTTGCCGTTTATATAGGTAGAGTCTGTATTAGATGCTCAGCCATTTTGTTATCATTTGAAAGTCTATTTTGTAAAGTACACAAGTCTAAATATTGTAAAACATACATATGTATAATAAATAAATATATTTTGTTTAAATATTTTCGACTTTTTAAAATTCTTAATTAACAAAAGAAATATGGTATACACACACATATCTTTTTAAATTTAACGGTATTTTTAAGGCAATTTTAAAATAATTATGACGTCATACTAATGTCATCCGATGACGTCATTTATGTTGTGACAAATGGCCGTCAGTATAGAGTCATTTAGACGTCATACTAATCGTCAGTTTGACGTAAATCCTGACGAAAACGTACGTAAAAAAGACGTCTAATTGATGCCGTTATGCTACCTGGGTACTTAGCATTAGTAATTCAAATTAATATTTTTTTATTAACTTCGAACACTGAGACGTGACATTACATACCGTCGCCCGAGGCTTTACAGGACAGACCATACAATCCGATACCGTCTCCCTCCAAGATTTATTAGATGAAAACGCATTAAACAAAATTTATAACAACACGTTAACGAAAATTTGGAACGGATTCACTACATTCGGCGCAGCAACCGCCGGCGTATTCGGTATATTTATTATAATAAGAATCATAAAAATTGTATTTGATACATTAATTCGCGGTTATGCATTACACGCAGCCTACGGCTGTAGCTTACACTTACTCGGAGCAATCTGGAGCTCCTTTACACATTTATTATTATACTAGCGAACAGACCACAACCACCGCCACAACCAAATGTAATTCCCGAAAACCCACCTGAACACACTGCGATAAATACACAGAACGCGAATGCAGATATAATGCCTAATGCACCTGTTGAAAATAACGAACCACGCGCCATACCTATAGTCTATTCACTTAGGGACATACGTGCCAGATTGGACGAATAAATTTCATCATAATTTCTTACTCCGAAATTTAAACTAAGGGGGGTGGTGTGACGTCTTAGCCGCACGTTAAATTTTTATTTAAATAATATATTTATTGTTAATACACCCATAGGAGGTGAAAGAAGTAAAAATCCAGAGAAAATTATTCGTTCAAAGCAAAAATCTAACTTGTAAAATAGTGTTCATACTTGCGAGTCACCCCGTATGTAGCCAACGCCCGAGCGCGCCAGCGGGTGACGCAGAAATAATCATCATATATAGACCATAAGAATAATTAATAATTTATATTTGCATTGCACAGTTAGACAGACAATTCGAACGCTTTAAATTATAACACATATATATATATATATTATATATATATATATATATATATATATATATATATATATATATATATTGTTAGCAGTGGTATCAACGCAGAGTACTACTCGAATCCGCGTAACACAACCGACACTCGCGTACCGCAAGTAAATAATTAACACTCCTTTGAAAGAACGAAAGGAACTTTAATATAATAACACAGAACACTATTATACAAGGAACACAGAACTATAACGGTTATCGTAATCTCGAATACGTCTGCCCGGAATGGCATCCGTCGCGAGACTCTAAGATGGCCGATCTCTCTTCAGATGAACGCCGTTGTTTAACAACAACCCTTAGCAACGTTCTCCCGGAGACGGGTACAGCAGATTCAGGAATAACGGTCACAGACGACCCGCAGGGACGCAACAATATATATACGAATATACAAAAGATCTTTTAATAAACGACAACTTTTAATAAACGAAACTAACTTCCAAAGCATTAAATTCAATAAGAAAATACACGCGAAAGGAATGAACAATGCAAATGTAACGTTATTAACTAACAAATGCGTGTCCCGTATAAACATAGCAAATGGGACATAAGTACATGCTTTAATTTTAAGTACACATACATTTATATGCACACCATAACATTTAACTTTATATTATTTTATATCCTTTATTTAATAGCATTAAGAATCTTATACGCATCATACGCATTTATATACTTTATACTACGCGCTCACGAATCCTATATAACGCGGCGTTCTTCATTATTAATAATGCGTTTAGCAATAAGAAGCTAGGAGTATAAGAAATAATATTTTATTTGCTGTAGCATTATAAGAGATTTATAAGATCCTTAGAACTGTGCATGGAATGTGGACTAGCCGACGATCGATATTCTTATCCGCCCGCTCGATAAGATTAAGCCGGACAAACAAGTTGGAATGTTGCGAGGCTACGATATAGCTGTCCTTCTCGCACAGAGATCCCTACCAGCGACACTTCCGTATAGAGTATATAAATGATGCGTATAAAGATTCTTAATGCTACTAAATAAAGGATATAAAAGTTACACATTATGGTGTGTATATATAAATGTATGTGTACTTAAAATTATTATATTAAACCATGTACCATTTTGCTATGTTCATACGGGACGCGCATTTGTTAGTTAATAACATTTAATAATGTTACATTTGCATTGTTCGCTGTTTCATTCCTTTCGCGTGTATCTCCTTATTGAATTTAATGCTTTTGAAGTTAGTTTCGTTTATTAAAAGTTATCGTTTATTAGAAGATCTTTCGTATATTCGTATATATATATAGTATATATATATATATATATGTTATAATTTTGAAGCGTTTGAATTGCCTAACTAGCTGTGCAATCTTAAATGCAAATATAAATTATTAATTATTCTTATGGTCTACATAGGATGGTTATTTCTGCGTCACCCGCTGGCGCGCTTGAACGTTGGCTATATACGGGGTGATTCGCAAATACAAGTCTTACATTTAATGTTGCACTCTCTACTGAACGAACAATTCTCTTTGAATTTTATTCTTTTCACCTCCTATGGGTGCGTTAATAATAATTTAATGTTTATTTAAAAATAGACGTGCGATTAAGACGTCACAATAGTAATATAAATTTTAATTTTTTTTCTTAACTTCGAATACCGAGACGTGACATAACTATCTATGTGTTCCCCGTCTATACTTGATATACAATCAGTATTTGGGATAGAAGCAACGCAGACCCTTTCCTCCTATTTTTACGTCAGAACATTTGAAAGATGTCATGTATTAACTAAATTTGCCCTTTGCAACGATTGCTATCGCGATCTTACAAGCATCGAATTGCGTGAGTGGTCCGCGATATCCTTGCATGTAGTCGAGATAGGTTACTACGCACCCGGTAGAATTGCATGTTATAAATGCAACAAAGCATTAAGTTTTGCTAGATCAGGAACTTCGTGCCGTTTGTGTACCGACAAGTTAAACGAATTCGGTCGAAACCCTGCGAGTATAAACAGTTTAATTAACAATCCTGAACGAAATCTGGTACTCCGCACTGAAGAAGTACCCCAGCTGCCTAATCTGCACCGTTAACTACACTTCGCCTTGACTCAAATCTCGCAATTGGTCGCGATCTTCACCAATATCCTCGCGTATTCTATGAATATTCTATGAATATTCTATACTCTACGCGAAAATCCGGTAACCCTCAGTCGCGGGTTATTCCCGGAGACATTCCGAAATAGCAACATAGCCCGGTACAAATCCGAGAACGCGAATTCACCATTATCGCGAGGCGATAATGGTGAATTCGCGTTCTCGAATATAGAACAGGGACGTAACAACTAACAAAACTTGCGTACATAGCGATCTCAGCTCTGTGCTCAGAAAAGCGTTTCTCCTAAGTTTTCCTGATGTTGTACAAGAATTTTCGGCAAATCTCGCTTACTGACACGTAACTAAGACGTTCCGAACGAACAAAACTTGTGTACATAGCGATCTCAGCTCTGTGCTCAGAAAAGCGTTTCTCCCGAGTTTCCTTGATGTTCTAAGAAAATTTTTGACAAATCTCTCTTACTGACACGTAACCAAGACGTTCCGAATGAAAAAAACTAGCGAACATAGCGATCTCAGATCTGTGCGCAGAAAAGTGTTTCACCTGAATTTCCTTGATGTTGTACAAGAATTTTCGACAAATCTCACTTACTGACACGTAACTAAGACGTTCCGAACGAACAAAACATGCGTACATAGCGATCTCAGCTCTGTGCTCAGAAAAGCGTTTCTCCCGAGTTTCCTTGATGTTGTACGATAATTTTCGTCAAATCACACTTACTGACGGGAGTGGTGCACTTGGACACAGTATAATTGGACACGGTGCAAATGGACACGTTACAAATGGACACGAGATTTTGCACACGGTTCAATTGGACACAGTAATTTTGGATACAGTAGCTTTTGGACACATAAGAAAATACGCATCGTTTACTTGGACACCGCTCAATTGGACACTGTTCATTTGGACACCGTTCGTTTGGACACAGAAAAATGCGCACCGTTCATTTGGACACCGTTCGTTTGGACACCGTTATTTGCCCACCGTTCGTTTGGACACCGTTCATTTGCCCACTGTTCGTTTGGACACCGTTCATTTGCCCACCGTTCGTTTGGACACCGTTCATTTGCACACCGTTCGTTTGGACACCGTTCATTTGCCCACCGTTCGTTTGAACACCGTTCATTTGCCCACCGTTCGTTTGGACACAGTTCGTTTGGACACCAAAATTTGATTTAAATTATACGACGTAATCCACACCAAATTTTTGTTTTAAATAAGAAATAGGTTTGGGTTAGGTTATATCTTCCGGAAGTGGAGCCCCCCCGCAGGGGGGGCGGAATCCACTGTATCCATGCATGACATCCAAATATGCGAAAGGCTAAACAAAGTGCTAAAAGCAATGTAAAATTAATGACATCAGTATCAGAGATATATAAGTATGAATATATTTTATTTTGACAGATATTATAACCTTCAAATGTATCTCCTTTTCACGATTTCATATTTTACATAGATTTACCAGTATAAAGTGTTATAAGAATACTGATTATATTTTCCCAAAATGATTTTTATTTCTCTCCATCTGTTACATATTCAAACAAACAGTGCGCATGTTTCTGTGTACAAATGAACGGTGTCCAAACGAACGGTGGGCAAATGAACGATGTCCAAACGAACGGTGGGCAAATGAACAGTGTCCAAACGAACAGTGGGCAAATGAACGGTGTCCAAACGAACGGTGGGCAAATGAACGGTGTCCAAACGAACGGTGGACAAATAACGGTGTCCAAACGAACGGTGTCCAAATGAACGGTGCGCATCTTTCTGTGTCCAAACGAACGGTGTCCAAATGAACAGTGTCCAATTGAGCGGTGTCCAAGTAAACGATGCGTATTTTCTTATGTGTCCAAAAGCTACTGTATCCAAAATTACTGTGTCCAATTGAACCGTGTGCACAATCTCGTGTCCATTTGTAACGTGTCCATTTGCACCGTGTCCAATTGTACTGTGTCCAAGTGAAGGCCACTCCTTACTGACACGTAACTAAGACGTTCCGAACGAACAAAACTTGAGTACGTAGCGATCTCGGCTCTGTGCGCAGAAAAGTGTTTCACCTGAATTTCCTTGATGTTGTACAAGAATTTTCGACAAATCTCACTTACTGACACGTAACTAAGACGTTCCGAACGAACAAAACATGCGTACATAGCGATCTCAGCTCTGTACTCAGAAAAGCGTTTCTCCCGAGTTTCCTTGATGTTGTACGATAATTTTTGTCATATCTCACTTACTGACAAGTAACTAAGACGTTCCGAACGAACAAAATTTGCGTACATAGCGATCTCAGTTCTGAGCTCTGAAAAGCGTTTCTCCTGAATTTCTTTTGAAGTGGTGCAAAAATTTTCGACAAATCTCATTTACTGACACGTAACTAAGACGTTCCGAACGAACGAAACCTGAGTACGTAGCGATCTCAGCTCTGTGCTCAGGAAAGCGATTCTCCTGAATTTCTTTTGAAGTTGTGCAAGAATTTTCGACAAATCTCACTTACTGACACGTAACCATGACGTTCCGGACGAACAAAACTAGAGAACATAGCGATCTCAGATCTGTGCGCAGAAGTGTTTCTCCTGAATTTTCTTCATGTTGTACAAGAATTTTCGACAAATTCACTTACTGACACGTAACCATGACGTTCCGAACGAACAAAACTTGCGTACATAGCGATCTCAGCTCTGTGCTCAGAAAAGCGTTTCTCCTAAGTTTCTCGATTGTTGTTCAAGAATTTTCGGCATATCACGCTTACTAACACGTAACTAAGACGTTCCGAACGAGCAAAACTTGCCTACATAGCGATCTCTGCTCTGTGCCAACAAAAGCGTTTATCCTTAATTTCCTTGATGTCGTACAAGAATTTTCTGCAAATCTCACTTACTGACACGCAACTAAGACGTTCCGAACGAGCAAAACTTGCCTACATAGCGATCTCTGCTCTGTGCCAACAAAAGCGTTTATCCTCAATTTCCATGATGTCGTACAAGAATTTTCTGCAAATCTCACTTACTGACACGTAACTAAGACGTTCCGAACGAGCAAAACTTGCCTACATAGCGATTTCTGCTCTGAGCCAAGAGAAGCGTTTCACCTCAATTTCCTTGATGTTGTACCAGAATTTTCAACTAAACTCACTTACTGACACGCAACTAAAACGTTCCGAACGAGCAAAACTTGCCTACATAGCGATCTCTGCTCTGTGCCAACAAAAGCGTTTATCCTCAATTTCCTTGATGTTGCACAAGAATTTTCGACCAATCTCACTTACTGACACGTAAATAAGACGTTCCGAACGAACAAAACTTGCGTACATAGCGATCTCATCTTTGTGCGCAGAAAACGTATATCCTCAATTTCCTTGATGTTGCACAAGAATTTTCGACTAAACTCACTTACTGACACATAACTAAGACGTTCCGAACGAACAAAACTTGCGTACATAGCGATTTTAACAATGTATGCCGTGAAGCGGTTCTTCTCAATTTCCTTAACTTATTCAAGAATTTTTGGCCAATCTCACTTACTGACACGTAAATAAGATGTTCCGAACGAACAAAACTTGCGTACATAGCGATCTCAGCTCTGTGCTCAGAAAAGCGTTTCTCCTAAGTTTCTCGATTGTTGTTCAAGAATTTTCGGCATATCACTCTTACTAACACGTAACTAAGACGTTCCGAACGAGCAAAACTTGCCTACATAGCGATCTCTGCTCTGTGCCAACAAAAGCGTTTATCCTTAATTTCCTTGATGTCGTACAAGAATTTTCTGCAAATCTCACTTACTGACACGCAACTAAGACGTTCCGAACGAGCAAAACTTGCCTACATAGCGATCTCTGCTCTGTGCCAACAAAAGCGTTTATCCTCAATTTCTTTGATGTCGGACGAGAATTTTCTGCAAATCTCACTTACTGACACGTAACTAAGACGTTCCGAACGAGCAATACTTGCCTACATAGCGATCTCTGCTCTGAGCCAAGAAAAGCGTTTCACCTCAATTTCCTTGATGTTGTACAAGGGTTTTCGACTAATCTCACTTACTGACACGTAACTAAGACGTTCCGAACGAGCAAAACTTGCCTACATAGCGATCTCTGCTCTGTGCCAACAAATGCGTTTATCCTCAATTTCCTTGATGTCGTACAAGAATTTTCTGCAAATCTCACTTACTGACACGTAACTAAGACGTTCCGAACGAGCAATACTTGCCTACATAGCGATCTCTGCTCTGAGCGCAGAAAAGCATTTCACCTCGATTTCCTTGATGTTGTACAAAAATTTTCGACTAAACTCACTTACTGACACGCAACTAAGACGTTCCGAACGAGCAAAACTTGCCTACATAGCGATCTCTGCTCTGTGCCAACAAAAGCGTTTATCCTCAATTTCCATGATGTCGTACAAGAATTTTCTGCAAATCTCACTTACTGACACGTAACTAAGACGTTCCGAACGAGCAAAACTTGCCTACATAGCGATTTCTGCTCTGAGCCAAGAGAAGCGTTTCACCTCAATTTCCTTGATGTTGTACTAGAATTTTCAACTAAACTCACTTACTGACACGCAACTAAAACGTTCCGAACGAGCAAAACTTGCCTACATAGCGATCTCTGCTCTGTGCCAACAAAAGCGTTTATCTTCAATTTCCTTGATGTTGCACAAGAATTTTCGACCAATCTCACTTACTGACACGTAAATAAGACGTTCCGAACGAACAAAACTTGCGTACATAGCGATTTTAACAATGTATGCCGTGTAGCGGTTCTTCTCAATTTCCTTAACTTATTCAAGAATTTTTGGCCAATCTCACTTGCTGACACGTAACTAAGATGTTCCGAACGAACAAAACTTGCGTATATAGCGATTTTAACAATGTATGCCGAGAAGCGGTTTTTCTCAATTTCCTTGATGTTGCACAAGAATTTTCGACCAATCTCACTTACTGACACGTAACTAAGACGTTCCGAACGAGCGAAACTAGCCTACATAGCGATCTTTGCTCTGTACCAAGAAAAGCGTTTATCATCAATTTCCTTGATGTTGCACAAGAATTTTCGACTAAACTCACTTACTGACACGTAACTAAGACGTTCCGAACGAACAAAACTTGCGTAAATAGCGATTTTAACAATGTATGCCGAGAAGCGCTTATTCTCAATTTTCTTGAAGTCGCACAAGAATTTTCGACTAAACTCACTTACTGTCACGTAACTAAGACGTTCCAAACGAACAAAACTTGCGTACATAGTGATCTCAGCTTTGTGCGCAGCAAAAAGTATATTCTCAATTTCCTTGATGTTGCACAAGAATTTTCCACTAAACTCACTTACTGACACGTAACTAAGACGTTCCGAACGAACAAATCTTGCGTACATAGCGATTTTAACAAAGTATGCCGAGAAGCGGTTCTTCTCAATTTCCTTG
Organism: Polyergus mexicanus; assembly: GCF_030449975.1. NCBI lineage: Eukaryota > Metazoa > Arthropoda > Insecta > Hymenoptera > Formicidae > Polyergus > Polyergus mexicanus. The sequence continues at coordinate 4,843,003 of NW_027223330.1, forward strand.
ATGTTGCACATGAATTTTCAACTAAACTCACTTACTGACACGTAACTAAGACGTTCCGAACGAACAAAACTTGCGTACATAGCGATCTCATCTTTGTGCGCAGAAAACGTATATCCTCAATTTCCTTGATGTTGCACAAGAATTTTCGACTAAACTCACTTACTGACACATAACTAAGACGTTCCGAACGAACAAAACTTGCGTACATAGCGATTTTAACAATGTATGCCGTGAAGCGGTTCTTCTCAATTTCCTTGTTGTTGCACAAGAATTTTCGATTAAACTCACTTACTGACACATAACTAAGACGTTCCGAACGAACAAAACTTGCGTACATAGCGATTTTAACAAAGTATGCCGAGAATCGGTTCTTCTCAATTTCCTTGATGTTGCACATGAATTTTCGACTCAACTCACTTACTGACACGTAACTAAGACTTTCCGAACGAACAAAACTTGGGTACATAGCGATCTCAGCTTCGTGCGCAAAAAAACGTATATATTCAGTTTCCATGATGTTGCACAAGAATTTTTGACTAAACACACTTACTCACACGTAACTAAGACGTTCCGAACGAACAAAACTTGCGTACATAGCGATTTTAACAAAGTATGCAGAGAAGCGGTTCTTCTCAATTTCCTTGATGTTGCACAAGAATTTTCGACTAAACTCACTTACAGACACGTAACTAAGACGTTCCGAACGAACAAAACTTACGTACATAGCGATTTTAACAATGAATGCCGAGAAGATGTTATTCTCAATTTCCTTGATGTTGCACAAGAATTTTCGATTAAACTCACCTACTGACACGTAACTAGGACGTTCCGAACGAACAAAACTTGCGTACATAGCGATTTTAACAATGTATGCCGAGAAGCGGTTATTCTTTATTTCCTTGATGTTGCACAAGAATTTTCGATTAATCTCACTTACTGACACGTAACTAAGACGTTCCGAACGAACAAAACTTGCGTACATAGCGATTTTAACAAAGTATGCAGAGAAGCGGTTCTTCTCAATTTCCTTGATGTTGCACAAGAATTTTCGACTAAACTCACTTACAGACACGTAACTAAGACGTTCCGAACGAACAAAACTTGCGTACATAGCGATTTTAACAAAGTATGCCGAGAAGCGGTTCTTCTCAATTTCCATGATGTTGCACAAGAATTTTCGTCTAAACTCACTTACTGGCACGTAACTAAGACGTTTCGAACGAACAAAACTTGCGTACATAGCGATTTTAACAAAGTATGCCGAGAAGCGGTTCTTCTCAATTTCCTTGATGTTGCACAAGAATTTTCGTCTAAACTCACTTACTGGCACGTAACTAAGACGTTCCGAACGAACAAAACTTGCGTACATAGCGATTTTAACAAAGTATACCGAGAAGCGGTTCTTCTAAATTTCCTTGATGTTGCACAAGAATTTTCGACTAAACTCACTTACTGACACGTAACTAAGACGTTCCGAACGATCAAAACTTGCGTACATAGCGATTTTAACAATGAATGCCGAGAAGTGGTTCTTCTCAATTTCCTTGATGTTGCACAAGAATTTTCGATTAATCTCACTTACTGACACGTAACTAAGACGTTCCGAACGAACAAAACTTGCGTACATAGCGATTTTAACAATGTATGCCGAGAAGCGGTTATTCTCAATTTCCTTGATGTTGCACAAGAATTTTCGACTAAACTCACTTACTGACTCGTAACTAAGACGTTCCGAACGAACAAAACTTGCGTACATAGCGATTTTAACAATGTATGCCGAGAAGCGGTTATTCTTTATTTCCTTGATGTTGCACAAGAATTTTTGATTAAACTCACTTTCTGACACGTAACTAAGACGTTCCGAACGATCAAAACTTGCGTACATAGCGATTTTAACAAAGTATGCCGAGAAGCGGTTCTTCTCAATTTCCTTGATGTTGCACAAGAATTTTCGACTAAACTCACTTACTGACACGTAACTAAGACGTTCCGAACGATCAAAACTTGCGTACATAGCGATTTTAACAATGAATGCCGAGAAGTGGTTCTTCTCAATTTCCTTGATGTTGCACAAGAATTTTCGATTAATCTCACTTACTGACACGTAACTAAGACGTTCCGAACGAACAAAACTTGCGTACATAGCGATTTTAACAAAGTATGCCGAGAAGCGGTTCTTCTCAATTTCCTTGATGTTGCACAATAATTTTCGATTAAACTCACTTACTAAAACGTAACTAAGAAGTTCCGAACGAACAAAACTTGCGTACATAGCGATTTTAACAATGTATGCCGAGAAGTTGTTATTCTCAATTTCCTTGATGTTGCACAAGAATTTTCGATTAAACTCACCTACTGACACGTAACAAGGACGTTCCGGACGAACAAAACTTGTGTACATAGCGATCTCAGCGTTGTGCGCAATAAAACGTATATCCTCAATTTCCTTGATGTTGCACAAGAATTTTCGACTAAACTCACTTACTGGCACGTAACTAAGACGTTCCGAACGAACAAAACTTGCGTACATAGCGATTTTAACAATGTATGCCGAGAAGTTGTTATTCTCAATTTCCTTGATGTTGCACAAGAATTTTCGATTAAACTCACCTACTGACACGTAACTAGGACGTTCCGGACGAACAAAACTTGTGTACATAGCGATCTCAGCTTTGTGCGCAACAAAACGTATATCCTCAATTTCCTTGATGTTGCACAAGAATTTTCGACTAAACTCACTTACTGGCACGTAACTAAGACGTTCCGAACGAACAAAACTTGCGTACATAGCGATTTTAACAAAGTATGCCGAGAAGCGGTTCTTCTTAATTTCCTTGATGTTGCACAAGAATTTTCGACTAAACTCACTTACTGACTCGTAACTAAGACGTTCCGAACGAACAAAACTTGCGTACATAGCGATTTTAACAAAGTATGCCGAGAAGCGGTTCTTCTCAATTTCCATGATGTTGCACAAGAATTTTCGACTAAACTCACTTACTGACACGTAACTACCCAATAAACACATGATGGTATATTAAGCGTTTATTAAACGTAGAATTAGTATAAAAGTGGTATAAGTATAATAGATAAACGTTTTAATTTTTATGGTTTTTATACGATCATATAATATACGATAATGATATCCGTTTTTATTATGTTTTTATAATACAAAACGAATTTTATACGTTGAAAAATAGTATACGAGTATACGAAAAGAAAGATTTAATTTTTAGAATGTATCTATGTCTATTTTATTCCTTAAAATCGTATATTTATGTAATCGAAAAAACGTTTATTGAAAACGTATATAATTTATGAAAAAGATCTCATTTATAAATGTTTAGAAAATACTATTGTATAAATAATATAATCTATGTTTTTAAAACGTCAATAAACTGTTGCACAAAAATAATATATATACACACATGATTTTACAACTAAAATATTATACGACTAATAAAAATATTTTAAATATATTTTATATTATTTATATTTAACGATATATTAAGCTAAATAGAGATATGTTCTCAACATTTATAATGATTACACGAACTTCCTTTTATAAACGTATAAAGATATCGCGTTATACAACTATTCCTAATATCCATGTCATGATACATATATATTTTGAATTTTAATTTTGATTATAGTATTAATAATTTTATGGATTTCTCATTAAACTAATGTGACACGCAATTTTATTGTTATGATAATAATAATAATAACGTCTTTATTTAACCGAGTTTACAATAAATGGTAAAGTACATCAGTACAAATATTTACTCGGCTCAAATGGCGAGAGGTACACATTCCAATGGCTGTTTTACAGCCGAATGAGATATATTATTACATTAAAATATAAATATTTTAATGATTTATAAAATATATCGCATGGATTATATACAGCTCATTGGAATAATCATTGCATTTTAATATGTGTAAGTGTATTCTGAAGTGCGTATGTTTCATTTTCTGTGAAGGAAAGTGAATTTGGTTCAAGTGCATATAGATATATGTTCAATGGTAAGTAAAATTAAAAATTTATTAAAACGGCTTCATAGTATTGCCGGCAACAAAGAACTATATTGATATTCGTCTTTTGTTAAACATAAGCATCTCGATTCCGCGGTGAACTGGCTGTCCGGCTGCCGCTACTGCCATAGCTGTGTTGCCACACGAGATCCTGGCTCACACGCACACAATCAGAGAACCCCGTACATGTACTGTGCAGAGCGCTCTGCGCAGTACATGTACGAGGTTCTTTGATTGTGTGCATGTTAGCCGGGACCTCGTTCTGGTAACAAGCTGCCATATCACTTCAGTCAGTGCCGACAGCTCCACGGATCAAATAACATTCCTAAAGCTTAAGATCTTGTCGGATTTTTGTATTTTATTTTATTTCGTGTTTAACTGTCGCAAGTGTGTGTACATTTTGGCATTTTCTATCAATATTCGTGAATTGACGAAATAATTAACAAATTGAAAGTTTTAAACTGCGGAGAATAGTGCCGAAAACTGCCGCAGGGAACGAGTTTGCGATCATTCGATCCATTTCTTAACGATTCCATCGGTGATATTGAATTTCGACAGCGTGTTCAAAGGTGAAAATCTTATTATTGTATTTTTATATTTGGTTTCGCTTCTTTTTTCTATTTCGTTTAACTGCAATGAAAGTATTTATACATTAGTATTTCATATTAACATAATTAATGGTTTTAAGGTTTGTTTTATTACGTAAGAGGTTTTTCCTGATTTATTTTTTCGAATTATTTGAAGATTTATTAGTTGGAAAGACTATTTATTACGCATATGTACCAAACGTTTTTCACATTAGATTTTAAACATTAATTTATATGTTCTCGCGCAAATCGATGAAAGTAATGATATTTTTTCTTTATTTTAAAATTATTGTTGGGTAAATGTTCAGATTAACTTACACTTCACGGATCATTTTCATTTTTACATATATTATAGAGGGCACATTCTATAATATATGTGAAAATGAAAACGATCCGTGAGGTGTAAGTTAATCTGAACATTTACCGTAGTAGTATATTTGGATAAAATATGATCTATTAATTTTTCGAAATAAGCATTACCTCTGAAAAAGTGCGAACAATTTAGTAAAACATAGCGATTTTCATTGTGGCTAATTTTCAACTTATTATTTAATTAATTTAATATTAACAATTCAATCAATTACACAGGAAATTTCAGATTTAAACAAATATATAGAACAGACTCTCTCAGTATATCTCGGATAAATTTTATATTTTTATATTTCTGTTTTCTCAAATACACCGTGTATTTAAAAAATTAATTTATATGTTATTATACATATATTTATTATTATGTGTTAATCAGATTTATGTATAGATATTTTTAACATTTTATATAAGAAATATATAGAAAATATTTACATTCTATGTATCTTGTTACAGGTATTTTAAGAATTGTTTACGTTACAATAGACATGTGAATGTTATATAAAAAAAATATCAAATTTTATATTCAATATTATATTATTGTTGTTCAATGTTTTCAATCGTTACATAAATCATTTAAAAAATGTGTGAGAATACAAAGCTTCTGAGTAATCGACAGTTGCGTCGAAGGATAAATAATGCGGTACAAAACATATTATTGCCCTCGTGTACACAAGCAAATGACTCTAATTCTACTTCTACAAATACGCAAAATTTATCACCTATACGCTATGCAATTGGAAATAATGAAAGTATTACCGATGTAGATACAGTAAATGCCACTAATGAATCCCCTTCCACATTAATGCTCACAGAATTAAACTCTAATAACATGGATGATGCATATATGTTATACACTGACGACAGTGATATTTCTAGTGCTGAGAATGATGAAAATTATCATGATAATGGTCTTATAAGGCATACATTTGTAATAAATCCAATCAATTTTACGAATAACTTGCGTAGGCTAGCAATCGATAATAATTTAACACACACAGCGTTAAATATGATTTTGGAATTAATTAATCCAGCCTATCCATTTTTACCACGTACTGCCAGAACTCTATTGCGTACTCCTAGGAAATTGGAAATCATTTCTTTTGATAATGGCGAGATGTATTATTATGGCATTCAAAAATGTTTAACGCGTAGATTACAGAATGGCGGATTGAATGGCAAAATTTCAACTATCAATTTAATTATAAATATTGACGGTTTACCCGTATTCAAGAGCAGTAGAATTGATTTGTGGCCAATTTTAGGTCGTAGCGATGATATTGTAGATTCATGTCCATTCATGATTGCATGTTTCTGTGGTGAAGGAAAACCAATAAATCTTGAAAAATATCTAAAGCTATTCATTGAAGAAATAATTTCCTTACGAGAAAACGGGTTTCAATATAACGGAAGAACATGCTATGTTGAAATTGAATGTTTTGCGGCTGATGCACCAGCAAGAGCCATACTAAAGATGATCAAAGGGCATACAAGTGCGTACGGATGCGAAAGATGTACTATTAAAAGAGTAAAGAATCAAATTTTTTTTCCAACTAAAATAAATAATTCGGTAATTTTGAGAACAAAATACGACTACATAGGTGAGAAAACTAATGATAATCATGTGAAAGGAAAATCGCCATTACTTACTTTAAATATAGATCTCGTGAAGCAGTTTGTATTGGATCCCATGCATATAATATACCTAGGTATTACGAAGCGTTTACTTGTAAAGTATTGGATAGAAGGAGGGCGTCACTGTAAACTCTCCCGACAAAATCTTGCAGCAATTGATTATAATATACAGACAATACGTACATTCGTCACGTCTGATTTTTGTCGAAAACCTCGAGCTTTAGTAAACTTAAAAAAATTTAAAGCAACCGAGTTTCGATTCATTGTTTTATATAGCGGCGTAATCATTTTCTACAATATTCTTGACGACATAAAATATCGACACTTTTTGCTATTTCATGTAGCAATTACTATTTTATCTAGCGCACCTTTGATCGAGGCTTACATACACATAGCTGAAGAAGCTATTAGGAAGTTTGTTCTCAAAGCTGCTGAAATATATGGTGAGGATTTTGTCGTGTATAATGTACATTCATTACTACATCTTTGTGCAGACGTACAAAGATATGGTCCATTAGAAAGATACAGTTGTTTTCCTTTCGAAAATTATCTTCAATCTCTAAAAAGACGAGTTCGCTCTAAAAAATTATCTTTGCATCAAGTATGCAACCGAATTGCAGAAGAAGAAAATATCGATGTTAAAATTAAATCTTCTGTAACTTCAACTTACTTTCCTAAGCAACTTTTTTTTCCCAATCCAAATATCACTGATCATTTTACATGTGCAAAACTAATTTATAAAAACATGAAAATATCAGTTAAACTTCCCGATAATACTGTAGCAGTAGGCAATCAAATATATGTGATCAAAGAGATTATTTTCATCGATGGTAAATATAAATGTATAGGGACTACATTTAAGTACGTCGAGAATCTATATCGAAATCCGATACATTCATCTAAACTGGGAATTTATTATGTAAAAAGTATTAACATTAATGCTTCTACTATGTTTTTTGTTGACGACATATCCCATAAATGTCTTCGATTACCTTTTAAAGAAGGTTTCGGGGTTTTTCCCATTATTCACCAAGTTGCGTAATAATTTGTTGAAACTATTATTATATTTGTAATAAATTGATATAAAGTTTAAGTTATTGCAGAATCTACAATAAGGAATTATTTTGATATTGGAATCGCGATTAATTAAAACGTATTTAAATAAAAAATTTTTTTATAAGCATTCATCGTATATATTTGAACATATATAATCACAAATTCGTTTAATATCGTGCTTTCTTGTGAATAACAATAAACTGTAGATATATAATATAAAGTTGTCGAAAAAAGTAGTAAAATATAATTATATAAAATATAAAAAATCCATAGGAACATTGAATCATGTCTCCAAACGTAAACAATAAAAAAACATATGCCCTTGTGGAATTTTTAAATGGCAAAAAGAAAGAGTGTGCTGTCGTCCCATTGATTTGGCTGATAGATGACCGAAAGATATGTTATTGGCCAAAGACTAAATCTCAAGAAGTTTTTGATGAACTGGTATTGGATAATGAACCATATGACGCTACATGGATGAAATATAAAGTCCACCGAGTGTTAAAAGTTTCAGGTGAGAATTAGTGTAAAGAAGAAATATATAGACTTAATAGATTTTTATTTTTATTTATATATTGGTATATTTCATGTTCATTTTTATTTCATTTTTTAATGTAAGCAACTGGAATATTTGTTTGTGCTATTTTGCCCTTTTTACAAAATGTAAAGATTCTTCATTCCTTTATAGTTTATTCTTTTATGTTATAACATTCAGTATATTAGATACATAAAATATTAAATCACATGTTGAACGTTTCTTTATTGAAGTTTTAATTAAATATACATATACCTTATTTTTTTATGTAATAATGTAATATATACTTGTTAATGTACTTATTTCTTGTTCTGCATAATTCTGATTTGATTAAAATTTTATATGAGCATTAATTAAATAATGCAGCAGGTGAAAAGAAAGTTTATTCTTTTTTTACTCTGCGATGTAATGTAAAATTAAATATTATTCAGAACTTTTATGATTTATGACTTTAACTTTAACCAATATTGTCTGGATAAAACTATTTGGGAAATACACAAATATTATATTTTCGGTTATGAATATAAAAAATGATATTAAATCTCTCTTAACTTTATATTCCTACTTCGTACATAATAAATAATCATTTAAGTTTAACATTTTTAAAAGCTTATTTTTATAAGAAGAGATGCATTAATAAAGCAATTAATGTTATATTGAGTGTACATTCTCAATGGATGTACCTTAGTCAAAAGTGATGTAAAATTGAAAATAATGGATTTCTAGATATCTGCAAGATTATTGTAATCTGCAAGATTTAAAAAGATATATTGAAAATTTTAAATAGATCTTTTCTTACAATTTTTGCACTTATTTTTAATTACTGATAAAAAAAAATATTTTACCTCATTCTGAATATACTGAATATATTAAATTTCTATCTCTTTGAAAATTTCTACCTATCATATAATTATTTAAATATCAATATTAATATAAAATTTAAGATAATATTAATATTAAGGTTTAAATGTTAAGATAAGAAATGTCAAAATGAAGAAATGTACACAGATTTTTGTGATATGGCACATTTGTTATCACTAAATAAGAAAATAATTTTGATTGGAGAGAGGTAAAATTATAACCTATCATCTTGTTATCTAGATATTTAATATTCACCATAATATCAGGTTTTATTAAATATTGGTAATTGTAAATTACCAAGTTGATAATTTACAATTACCTCTTTAATCGAGGGTTCTTTCTTTATTTATTATTAACAACTGTGCCATGCTGCACAGATTTGTGTACTCCCTCATAGTAACTATTATTTATTAAATTCAATAATCCATTAATGCACATATAAATACAAATTTTATATATACTTATATATAATTTTTATACAATTATATTGTATAAAAACTGATTGCAAATATTTCAACAATTTCTGTGCATTTTTATTTTGCACCAATACAACCTTAATTATACTGGATTCTCATAAAGACTAAGTGCCATTCATTCATTCTACATTAATTATGTGCTTGAACCTACATATTTTCATAATGTTCAAATAATCCACTCAGATGACTATGGCGGTATTATGAAGTATATGGATATAATTTTGGAACACGGTTCAACAGAAGATGATGGACTGGATTGCATAGAGATCTCACAGAAAAAAATTGTTGAGCTATTTGATAATCGAGAAGAGAACGCATCTGATTCATCCAATTCCTCCAAAAGAATGATTATCAAAACTAAATGCAGGAGTCAAAAGAATATGCGAGAAAGCATTAATCGCGAAGAGTCTGAATGTTCCTATTCAAGCAGCTTTGACGATTCTCGGGAACGCAATTCAAGCTCTAGCGAAAAGAATGTTAATGAAAACTTGAAAAATAAAAATACGTCTACATCTACTTTACGTACAGACAGAAATAAATCAACCGAAAGAAATCAAAATCAACCTTCAAATGTTGAGGCCAGATATAATAGTGGAATTATTCCACATTCTGAAAGTTAGTATATGTAAATAAATATTTCTAGTCATAGAAAAATATTAATCATTTTATTCTTTAAAATTTACATTATATATTAAAATGTTTAATTATTATATCGATTAATTTAAAAAAATATACTTGCATATTCTATTTTCTAAATCTCAAATGTAGAGCATTTATGCATTTTTAGAAAGAAACATTATTTTATATAGTGTTGGTTTTATGAATCTTGATTTATCAATTGTTATATCTGTTGTATAAGGGCGGGAGCACAGACTTTTGCACAGGCACATAACCATAAACATAAGAAAATTGATTGGTCCATTTTCTTATGCTTATGAAGCAATCAATTTCCTTATGTTTATGATTATGCACTTATGCAAAAGTCTGTGCTCCCGCCCTTATACAATTTTTTGCAATAGAATTATGTTTGATAATGATTTAATATGCAATTGAATTCAAAATATGTGTGTAGATAACTTTCAATGTGTAATAAAACTTTTCGTATCAATATTTTTTTGTAAAAAACTTATCAGAATATCATTATTTTAATAAATGTAGAAATTGATATTGTATAATAGAAATCATAATAATTAAGTCTTTATCTTTCTTTTTTATTTTTCTGTAGAAACAATAAAACCAATAGTAAAGGATATCAGTTTCGATTATGTAGATAGAGTTAGGTATATATAAAATATATATTTCATTACAGATAAAATATTTATTCTAAATTACGATCTGATATTATTTTATAGGTTCGTCATCAAAGAATACACAAAACATTGACGTTGAATTTAACAGACATACATCGTCAAGACTGGAAGTAGGTGCAAGGACAATGTCTCAACAACAATTTCAAAAATATGTGGTAGAGCGAATGGAAAAGATAACGATTTTATCTGAGCAGAACAATGCCTGTATAAGTCGATTATTACAAACTATGTCGACATTTTTAAATCCAACATCGAAACCGGACGGATTGCCGGAGTTACCACTGAAAAGCGATGATGATTTCCAAAAATTGGAAGAACTGCTATCTAAAAAAACAGTAGATGCTGGGCATCATGAAATACCCGCCCCTGCTTACACCTATCTGGTACGGTTTAAAATTATGATAATCTTAGATACTCTCAATTGGCCGAGTCGCGTATAAATACACGATGCGTCTCGCCGTTGCTGCACGCGATCTTTGCTTTATGTGACTTGGTGCGAGACACTACCGTGTTGATAATCACATCTACTTCTGTAATTTGAAAACATTTAAACTTGATTAATGTGGCAATCATGATTTTTCATAGAAAGGACGTCTTTCCACGATTGGCGGAGCTGACCAAAGAGCCAGCGTAATGAATATGCTAAAATTCGTAATCACAAACGAATTAGCGATGACCTACAACTGGAAAGGGCAGAAGAAAAGAAGTTTCGAAACCACAAAATTACGTGAAGTTATCACAGGTATATATAATACAATCTTTTCAATTGGACATCAGATTGGACATTGAAACAAGTTCATATAATAACACTGTTACAAACTATTTATCTTTTATAAATCAATTACTATATTCTTTCTTTCTTCTGTCACAATAACTTTTTACAAAATTGCAATACTAGTTTTTTGACATTTTACATTTAATTTTATATATTATAAAAAAATGTTTAAATTTCTTATAATTATTACATATATTACGAATTTGTGTTATTACATAAAAAAAATCAAAGCGGAGTTCATGAAAATTGAAGGATTATGGAATTTTTTGAAAAGCATATTTTTGTTTAGTGTAAGAAAAGCCCTGCAAGAAACACCCATTATTTGTTGAGAAATACAAAGTTGATCAAAATTTGTTGTTTAATGTAATCTTTGTTCATTACTTTTTAAAATACATATTTTTAGTATATACAAATTTTTATTTTTTACAGATGCTGCTCAAATGCAATTTAAGAAAAACAATTCTTCTGATCAGTGCATTAAAGATGCCATACAATCGTGGCTAAAGTTGGCCAAAAGTCGTCACATGTACAATGCAAATGCAAGGAAAAATTGAAGAGCAGGAAACTAATTTTCTTATTATTATGATTACTAACAATAACTTGAAATAACTCTATTATATAATAAATAAATATATTTTGTTTTATTATTATAAATACTAATCTTTTTATTAATTATGTAACGCATATTCTAAAAAAATAAAAGAAAATAAATTACGATTTTTATTTGTTACTATTTTATTTTATATTCAAGTGATATATATTATCTTCTTTGCACTAAAATCTTATTATTTATTATTATTGTGTTGTAGCTATATAATCGTATATAATATATTCATTTAAAAACAAAAATTGCTTGAAAGGATAATAAAGAAAACGTATTTTAAACAGTCATTGCAATACGTTTATATATATATATACTCGTTATTAGTAAAAATTATGTAATCGTAAAACATAATTTATCCGTTTATCAAATACGATTTTAATTGGTTGCAGAATAGCATTAAAAATACGAATAAATGTAGTTTATGACAACGTATATCAACCGGACATCACAACTAAAATTATACGAATTGATATACGTTGAATCTATTATATTTAGATACCCCGTAAATACTTAATTTAAACGTATAATATACCGTCGTGTGTTTATTGGGTAAGACGTTCCGAACGAACAAAACTTCCGTACATAGCGATTTTAACAAAGTATGCCGAGAAGCGGTTCTTCTCAATTTCCTTGATGTTGCACAAGAATTTTCGACTAAACTCACTTACTGACACGTAACTAAGACATTCCGAACGAACAAAACTTGCGTACATAGCGATTTTAACAATGAATGCCGAGAAGCGGTTCTTCTCAATTTCCTTGATGTTGCACAAGAATTTTCGACTAAACTCACTTACTGACACGTAACTAAGACATTCCGAACGAACAAAACTTGCGTACATAACGATTTTAACAAAGTATGCCGTGAAGCGGTTCTTCTCAATTTCCATGAAGTTGCACAAGAATTTTCGACTAAACTCACTTACTGACACGTAACTAAGACGTTCCGAACGAACAAAACTTGCGTACATAGCGATTTTAACAAAGTATGCCGAGAAGCGGTTGTTCTCAATTTCCTTGATGTTGCACAAGAATTTTCGACTAAACTCACTTACAGACACGTAACTAAGACGTTCCGAACGAACAAAACTTGCGTACATAGCGATTTTAACAATGAATGCCGAGAAGCTGTTATTCTCAATTTCCTTGATGTTGCACAAGAATTTTCGATTAAACTCACCTACTGACACGTAACTAGGACGTTCCGGACGAACAAAACTTGTGTACATAGAGATCTCAGCTTTGTGCGCAACAAAACGTATATCCTCAATTTCCTTGATGTTGCACAAGAATTTTCGACTAAACTCACTTACTGGCACGTAACTAAGACGTTCCGAACGAACAAAACTTGCGTACATAGCGATTTTAACAAAGTATGCCGAGAAGCGGTTCTTCTCAATTTCCTTGATGTTGCACAAGAATTTTCGACTAAACTCACTTACTGACACGTAACTAAGACGTTCCGAACGATCAAAACTTGCGTACATAGCGATTTTAACAATGAATGCCGAGAAACGGTTCTTCTCAATTTCCTTGATGTTGCACAAGAATTTTCGATTAATCTCACTTACTGACACGTAACTAAGACGTTCCGAACGAACAAAACTTGCGTACATAGCGATTTTAACAATGTATGCCGAGAAGCGGTTATTCTCAATTTCCTTGATGTTGCACAAGAATTTTCGACTAAACTCACTTACTGACTCGTAACTAAGACGTTCCGAACGAACAAAACTTGCGTACATAGCGATTTTAACAATGTATGCCGAGAAGCGGTTATTCTCTATTTCCTTGATGTTGCACAAGAATTTTTGATTAAACTCACTTTCTGACACGTAACTAAGACGTTCCGAACGATCAAAACTTGCGTACATAGCGATTTTAACAAAGTATGCCGAGAAGCGGTTCTTCTCAATTTCCATGATGTTGCACAAGAATTTTCGACTAAACTCACTTACTGACACGTAACTAAGACGATCCGAACGAACAAAACTTGCGTACATAGCGATTTTAACAATGTATGCCGAGAAGCGGTTATTCTCAATTTCCTTGATGTTGCACAATAATTTTCGATTAAACTCACTTACTAAAACGTAACTAAGAAGTTCCGAACGAACAAAACTTGCGTAAATAGCGATTTTAACAATGTATGCCGAGAAGATGTTATTCTCAATTTCCTTGATGTTGCACAAGAATTTTCGATTAAACTCACCTACTGACACGTAACTAGGACGTTCCGGACGAACAAAACTTGTGTACATAGCGATCTCAGCTTTGTGCGCAACAAAACGTATATCCTCAATTTCCTTGATGTTGCACAAGAATTTTCGACTAAACTCACTTATTGGCACGTAACTAAGACGTTCCGAACGAACAAAACTTGCGTACATAGCGATTTTAACAAAGTATGCCGAGAAGCGGTTCTTGTTAATTTCCTTGATGTTGCACAAGAATTTTGGTCTAAACTCACTTACTGACACATAACTAAGACGTTCCTAACGATCAAAACTTGCGTACATAGCGATTTTAACAAAGTATGCCGAGAAACGGTTCTTCTCAATTTCCATGATGTTGCACAAGAATTTTCGACTAAACTCACTTACTGACACGTAACTAAGACGTTCCGAACGATCAAAACTTGCGTACATAGCGATTTTAACAAAGTATGCCGAGAAGCGGTTCTTCTCAATTTCCTTGATGTTGCAAAAAAATTTTCGACTAAACTCACCTACTGACACGTAACTAGGACGTTCCGGACGAACAAAACTTGTGTACATAGCGATCTCAGCTTTGTGCGCAACAAAACGTATATCCTCAATTTCCTTGATGTTGCACAAGAATTTTCGACTAAACTCACTTACTGGCACGTAACTAAGACGTTCCGAACGAACAAAACTTGCGTACATAGCGATTTTAACAAAGTATGCCGAGAAACGGTTCTTCTCAATTTCCATGATGTTGCACAAGAATTTTCGACTAAACTCACTTACTGACACGTAACTAAGACGTTCCGAACGAACAAAACTTGCGTACATAGCGATTTTAACAATGTATGCCGAGAAGCGGTTATTCTCAATTTCCTTGATGTTCCACAAGAATTTTCGACTAAACTCACTTACTGACTCGTAACTAAGACGTTCCGAACGAACAAAACTTGCGTACATAGCGATTTTAACAATGTATGCCGAGAAGCGGTTATTCTTTATTTCCTTGATGTTGCACAAGAATTTTTGATTAAACTCACTTTCTGACACGTAACTAAGACGTTCCGAACGATCAAAACTTGCGTACATAGCGATTTTAACAAAGTATGCCGAGAAGCGGTTCTTCTCAATTTCCATGATGTTGCACAAGAATTTTCGACTAAACTCACTTACTGACACGTAACTAAGACGATCCGAACGAACAAAACTTGCGTACATAGCGATTTTAACAATGTATGCCGAGAAGCGGTTATTCTCAATTTTCTTGATGTTGCACAATAATTTTCGATTAAACTCACTTACTAAAACGTAACTAAGAAGTTCCGAACGAACAAAACTTGCGTACATAGCGATTTTAACAATGTATGCCGAGAAGATGTTATTCTCAATTTCCTTGATGTTGCACAAGAATTTTCGATTAAACTCACCTACTGACACGTAACTAGGACGTTCCGGACGAACAAAACTTGTGTACATAGCGATCTCAGCTTTGTGCGCAACAAAACGTATATCCTCAATTTCCTTGATGTTGCACAAGAATTTTCGACTAAACTCACTTATTGGCACGTAACTAAGACGTTCCGAACGAACAAAACTTGCGTACATAGCGATTTTAACAAAGTATGCCGAGAAGCGGTTCTTCTTAATTTCCTTGATGTTGCACAAGAATTTTGGTCTAAACTCACTTACTGACACATAACTAAGACGTTCCTAACGATCAAAACTTGCGTACATAGCGATTTTAACAAAGTATGCCGAGAAACGGTTCTTCTCAATTTCCATGATGTTGCACAAGAATTTTCGACTAAACTCACTTACTGACACGTAACTAAGACGTTCCGAACGATCAAAACTTGCGTACATAGCGATTTTAACAAAGTATGCCGAGAAGCGGTTCTTCTCAATTTCCTTGATGTTGCAAAAAAATTTTCGACTAAACTCACCTACTGACACGTAACTAGGACGTTCCGGACGAACAAAACTTGTGTACATAGCGATCTCAGCTTTGTGCGCAACAAAACGTATATCCTCAATTTCCTTGATGTTGCACAAGAATTTTCGACTAAACTCACTTACTGGCACGTAACTAAGACGTTCCGAACGAACAAAACTTGCGTACATAGCGATTTTAACAAAGTATGCCGAGAAACGGTTCTTCTCAATTTCCATGATGTTGCACAAGAATTTTCGACTAAACTCACTTACTGACACGTAACTAAGACGTTCCGAACGAACAAAACTTGCGTACATAGCGATTTTAACAATGTATGCCGAGAAGCGGTTATTCTCAATTTCCTTGATGTTGCACAAGAATTTTCGACTAAACTCACTTACTGACTCGTAACTAAGACGTTCCGAACGAACAAAACTTGCGTACATAGCGATTTTAACAATGTATGCCGAGAAGCGGTTATTCTTTATTTCCTTGATGTTGCACAAGAATTTTTGATTAAACTCACTTTCTGACACGTAACTAAGACGTTCCGAACGATCAAAACTTGCGTACATAGCGATTTTAACAAAGTATGCCGAGAAGCGGTTCTTCTCAATTTCCTTGATGTTGCACAATAATTTTCGATTAAACTCACTTACTAAAACGTAACTAAGAAGTTCCGAACGAACAAAACTTGCGTACATAGCGATTTTAACAATGTATGCCGAGAAGTTGTTATTCTCAATTTCCTTGATGTTGCACAAGAATTTTCGATTAAACTCACCTACTGACACGTAACAAGGACGTTCCGGACGAACAAAACTTGTGTACATAGCGATCTCAGCGTTGTGCGTAATAAAACGTATATCCTCAATTTCCTTGATGTTGCACAAGAATTTTCGACTAAACTCACTTACTGGCACGTAACTAAGACGTTCCGAACGAACAAAACTTGCGTACATAGCGATTTTAACAATGTATGCCGAGAAGTTGTTATTCTCAATTTCCTTGATGTTGCACAAGAATTTTCGATTAAACTCACCTACTGACACGTAACAAGGACGTTCCGGACGAACAAAACTTGTGTACATTGCGATCTCAGCGTTGTGCGCAATAAAACGTATATCCTCAATTTCCTTGATGTTGCACAAGAATTTTCGACTAAACTCACTTACTGGCACGTAACTAAGACGTTCCGAACGAACAAAACTTGCGTACATAGCGATTTTAACAAAGTATGCCGAGAAGCGGTTCTTCTCAATTTCCTTAATGTTGCACAAGAATTTTCGACTAAACTCACTTACTGACTCGTAACTAAGACGTTCCGAACGAACAAAACTTGCGTACATAGCGATTTTAACAAAGTATGCCGAGAAGCGGTTCTTCTCAATTTCCATGATGTTGCACAAGAATTTTCGACTAAAATCGCTTACTGACACGTAACTAAGACGTTCCGAACGAACAAAACTTCCGTACATAGCGATTTTAACAAAGTATGCCGAGAAGCGGTTCTTCTCAATTTCCTTGATGTTGCACAAGAATTTTCGACTAAACTCACTTACTGACACGTAACTAAGACGTTCCGAACGAACAAAACTTGGGAACATAGCGATTTTAACAATGAATGCCGAGAAGCGGTTCTTCTCAATTTCCTTGATGTTGCACAAGAATTTTCGACTAAACTCACTTACTGACACGTAACTAAGACGTTCCGAACGAACAAAACTTGCGTACATAACGATTTTAACAAAGTATGCCGTGAAGCGGTTCTTCTCAATTTCCATGAAGTTGCACAAGAATTTTCGACTAAACTCACTTACTGACACGTAACTAAGACGTTCCGAACGAACAAAACTTGCGTACATAGCGATTTTAACAAAGTATGCCGAGAAGCGGTTCTTCTCAATTTCCTTGATGTTGCACAAGAATTCTCGACTAAACTCACTTACAGACACGTAACTAAGACGTTCCGAACGAACAAAACTTGCGTACATAGCGATTTTAACAATGAATGCCGAGAAGCTTTTATTCTCAATTTCCTTGATGTTGCACAAGAATTTTCGACTAAACTCACTTACTGACACGTAACTAAGACGTTCCGAACGAACAAAACTTGCGTACATAGCGATTTTAACAAAGTATGCCGAGAAGCGGTTGTTCTCAATTTCCTTGATGTTGCACAAGAATTTTCGACTAAACTCACTTACAGACACGTAACTAAGACGTTCCGAACGAACAAAACTTGCGTACATAGCGATTTTAACAATGAATGCCGAGAAGCTGTTATTCTCAATTTCCTTGATGTTGCACAAGAATTTTCGATTAAACTCACCTACTGACACGTAACTAGGACGTTCCGGACGAACAAAACTTGTGTACATAGAGATCTCAGCTTTGTGCGCAACAAAACGTATATCCTCAATTTCCTTGATGTTGCACAAGAATTTTCGACTAAACTCACTTACTGGCACGTAACTAAGACGTTCCGAACGAACAAAACTTGCGTACATAGCGATTTTAACAAAGTATGCCGAGAAGCGGTTCTTCTCAATTTCCTTGATGTTGCACAAGAATTTTCGACTAAACTCACTTACTGACACGTAACTAAGACGTTCCGAACGATCAAAACTTGCGTACATAGCGATTTTAACAATGAATGCCGAGAAACGGTTCTTCTCAATTTCCTTGATGTTGCACAAGAATTTTCGATTAATCTCACTTACTGACACGTAACTAAGACGTTCCGAACGAACAAAACTTGCGTACATAGCGATTTTAACAATGTATGCCGAGAAGCGGTTATTCTCAATTTCCTTGATGTTGCACAAGAATTTTCGACTAAACTCACTTACTGACTCGTAACTAAGACGTTCCGAACGAACAAAACTTGCGTACATAGCGATTTTAACAATGTATGCCGAGAAGCGGTTATTCTCTATTTCCTTGATGTTGCACAAGAATTTTTGATTAAACTCACTTTCTGACACGTAACTAAGACGTTCCGAACGATCAAAACTTGCGTACATAGCGATTTTAACAAAGTATGCCGAGAAGCGGTTCTTCTCAATTTCCATGATGTTGCACAAGAATTTTCGACTAAACTCACTTACTGACACGTAACTAAGACGATCCGAACGAACAAAACTTGCGTACATAGCGATTTTAACAATGTATGCCGAGAAGCGGTTATTCTCAATTTCCTTGATGTTGCACAATAATTTTCGATTAAACTCACTTACTAAAACGTAACTAAGAAGTTCCGAACGAACAAAACTTGCGTAAATAGCGATTTTAACAATGTATGCCGAGAAGATGTTATTCTCAATTTCCTTGATGTTGCACAAGAATTTTCGATTAAACTCACCTACTGACACGTAACTAGGACGTTCCGGACGAACAAAACTTGTGTACATAGCGATCTCAGCTTTGTGCGCAACAAAACGTATATCCTCAATTTCCTTGATGTTGCACAAGAATTTTCGACTAAACTCACTTATTGGCACGTAACTAAGACGTTCCGAACGAACAAAACTTGCGTACATAGCGATTTTAACAAAGTATGCCGAGAAGCGGTTCTTCTTAATTTCCTTGATGTTGCACAAGAATTTTGGTCTAAACTCACTTACTGACACATAACTAAGACGTTCCTAACGATCAAAACTTGCGTACATAGCGATTTTAACAAAGTATGCCGAGAAACGGTTCTTCTCAATTTCCATGATGTTGCACAAGAATTTTCGACTAAACTCACTTACTGACACGTAACTAAGACGTTCCGAACGATCAAAACTTGCGTACATAGCGATTTTAACAAAGTATGCCGAGAAGCGGTTCTTCTCAATTTCCTTGATGTTGCAAAAAAATTTTCGACTAAACTCACCTACTGACACGTAACTAGGACGTTCCGGACGAACAAAACTTGTGTACATAGCGATCTCAGCTTTGTGCGCAACAAAACGTATATCCTCAATTTCCTTGATGTTGCACAAGAATTTTCGACTAAACTCACTTACTGGCACGTAACTAAGACGTTCCGAACGAACAAAACTTGCGTACATAGCGATTTTAACAAAGTATGCCGAGAAACGGTTCTTCTCAATTTCCATGATGTTGCACAAGAATTTTCGACTAAACTCACTTACTGACACGTAACTAAGACGTTCCGAACGAACAAAACTTGCGTACATAGCGATTTTAACAATGTATGCCGAGAAGCGGTTATTCTCAATTTCCTTGATGTTGCACAAGAATTTTCGACTAAACTCACTTACTGACTCGTAACTAAGACGTTCCGAACGAACAAAACTTGCGTACATAGCGATTTTAACAATGTATGCCGAGAAGCGGTTATTCTTTATTTCCTTGATGTTGCACAAGAATTTTTGATTAAACTCACTTTCTGACACGTAACTAAGACGTTCCGAACGATCAAAACTTGCGTACATAGCGATTTTAACAAAGTATGCCGAGAAGCGGTTCTTCTCAATTTCCTTGATGTTGCACAATAATTTTCGATTAAACTCACTTACTAAAACGTAACTAAGAAGTTCCGAACGAACAAAACTTGCGTACATAGCGATTTTAACAATGTATGCCGAGAAGTTGTTATTCTCAATTTCCTTGATGTTGCACAAGAATTTTCGATTAAACTCACCTACTGACACGTAACAAGGACGTTCCGGACGAACAAAACTTGTGTACATAGCGATCTCAGCGTTGTGCGTAATAAAACGTATATCCTCAATTTCCTTGATGTTGCACAAGAATTTTCGACTAAACTCACTTACTGGCACGTAACTAAGACGTTCCGAACGAACAAAACTTGCGTACATAGCGATTTTAACAATGTATGCCGAGAAGTTGTTATTCTCAATTTCCTTGATGTTGCACAAGAATTTTCGATTAAACTCACCTACTGACACGTAACAAGGACGTTCCGGACGAACAAAACTTGTGTACATTGCGATCTCAGCGTTGTGCGCAATAAAACGTATATCCTCAATTTCCTTGATGTTGCACAAGAATTTTCGACTAAACTCACTTACTGGCACGTAACTAAGACGTTCCGAACGAACAAAACTTGCGTACATAGCGATTTTAACAAAGTATGCCGAGAAGCGGTTCTTCTCAATTTCCTTAATGTTGCACAAGAATTTTCGACTAAACTCA
The DNA here is from genome assembly GCF_030449975.1 of Polyergus mexicanus. Classification (NCBI taxonomy): domain Eukaryota; kingdom Metazoa; phylum Arthropoda; class Insecta; order Hymenoptera; family Formicidae; genus Polyergus; species Polyergus mexicanus. The sequence continues at coordinate 4,864,549 of NW_027223330.1, forward strand.
CTTACTGACTCGTAACTAAGACGTTCCGAACGAACAAAACTTGCGTACATAGCGATTTTAACAAAGTATGCCGAGAAGCGGTTCTTCTCAATTTCCATGATGTTGCACAAGAATTTTCGACTAAAATCGCTTACTGACACGTAACTAAGACGTTCCGAACGAACAAAACTTCCGTACATAGCGATTTTAACAAAGTATGCCGAGAAGCGGTTCTTCTCAATTTCCTTGATGTTGCACAAGAATTTTCGACTAAACTCACTTACTGACACGTAACTAAGACGTTCCGAACGAACAAAACTTGGGAACATAGCGATTTTAACAATGAATGCCGAGAAGCGGTTCTTCTCAATTTCCTTGATGTTGCACAAGAATTTTCGACTAAACTCACTTACTGACACGTAACTAAGACGTTCCGAACGAACAAAACTTGCGTACATAACGATTTTAACAAAGTATGCCGTGAAGCGGTTCTTCTCAATTTCCATGAAGTTGCACAAGAATTTTCGACTAAACTCACTTACTGACACGTAACTAAGACGTTCCGAACGAACAAAACTTGCGTACATAGCGATTTTAACAAAGTATGCCGAGAAGCGGTTCTTCTCAATTTCCTTGATGTTGCACAAGAATTCTCGACTAAACTCACTTACAGACACGTAACTAAGACGTTCCGAACGAACAAAACTTGCGTACATAGCGATTTTAACAATGAATGCCGAGAAGCTTTTATTCTCAATTTCCTTGATGTTGCACAAGAATTTTCGATTAAACTCACCTACTGACACGTAACTAGGACGTTCCGGACGAACAAAACTTGTGTACATAGCGATCTCAGATTTGTGCGCAACAAAACGTATATCCTCAATTTCCTTGATGTTGCATGAGAATTTTCGACTAAACTCACTTACTGGCACGTAACTAAGACGTTCCGAACGAACAAAACTTGCGTACATAGCGATTTTAACAATGTATGCCGAGAAGCGGTTATTCTCAATTTCCATGATGTTGCACAAGAATTTTCGACTAAACTCACTTACTGACACGTAACTAAGACGTTCCGAACACACAAAACTTGCGTACATAGCGATTTTAACAATGTATGCCGAGAAGTGGTTATTCTCAATTTCCTTGATGTTGCACAATAATTTTCGATTAAACTCACTTACTGACACGTAACTAAGACGTTCCGAACGAACAAAACTTGCGTACATAGCGATTTTAACAATGTATGCCGAGAAGTTGTTATTCTCAATTTCCTTGATGTTGCACAAGAATTTTCGGCTAAACTCACTTACTGGCACGTAACTAAGACTTTCCGAATGAACAAAACTTGCGTACATAGCGATTTTAACAATGTATGCCGAGAAGTTGTTATTCTCAATTTCCTTTATGATGCACAAGAATTTCCGATTAAACTCACCTACTGACACGTAACTAGGACGTTCCGGACGAACAAAACTTGTGTACATAGCGATCTCAGCTTTGTGCGCAACAAAACGTATATCCTCAATTTCCTTGATGTTGCACAAGAATTTTCGACTAAACTCACTTACTGGCACGTTACTAAGACGTTCCGAACGAACAAAACTTGCGTACATAGCGATTTTAACAATGTAGGCCGAGAAGTTGTTATTCTCAATTTCCTTGATGTTGCACAAGAATTTTCGATTAAACTCACCTACTGACACGTAACAAGGACGTTCCGGACGAACAAAACTTGTGTACATAGCGATCTCAGCTTTGTGCGCAACAAAACGTATATCCTCAATTTCCTTTATGTTGCACAAGAATTTTCGGCTAAACTCACTTACTAGCACGTAACTAAGACGTTCCGAACGATCAAAACTTGCGTACATAGCGATTTTAACAATGTATGCCGAGAAGTTGTTATTCTCAATTTCCTTGATGTTGCACAAGAATTTTCGATTAAACTCACCTACTGACACGTAACTAAGACGTTCCGAACGATCAAAACTTGCGTACATAGCGATTTTAACAATGAATGCCGAGAAGCTGTTATTCTCAATTTCCTTGATGTTGCACAAGAACTTTCGATTAAACTCACCTACAGACACGTAACTAGGACGTTCCGGACGAACAAAACTTGTGTACATAGCGATCTCAGCTTTGTGCGCAACAAAACGTACATCCTCAATTTCCTTGATTTGCACAAGAATTTTCGACTAAACTCACTTACTGGCACGTAACTAAGACGTTCCGAACGAACAAAACTTGCGTACATAGCGATTTTAACAAAGTATGCCGAGAAGCGGTTCTTCTTAATTTCCTTGATGTTGCACAAGAATTTTCGACTAAACTCACTTACTGACTCGTAACTAAGACGTTCCGAACGAACAAAACTTGCGTACATAGCGATTTTAACAAAGTATGCCGAGAAGCGGTTCTTCTCAATTTCCATGATGTTGCACAAGAATTTTCGACTAAACTCACTTACTGACACGTAACTAAGACGTTCCGAACGAACAAAACTTCCGTACATAGCGATTTTAACAAAGTATGCCGAGAAGCGGTTCTTCTCAATTTCCTTGATGTTGCACAAGAATTTTCGACTAAACTCACTTACTGACACGTAACTAAGACGTTCCGAACGAACAAAACTTGCGTACATAGCGATTTTAACAATGAATGCCGAGAAGCGGTTCTTCTCAATTTCCTTGATGTTGCACAAGAATTTTCGACTAAACTCACTTACTGACACGTAACTAAGACGTTCCGAACGAACAAAACTTGCGTACATAACGATTTTAACAAAGTATGCCGTGAAGCGGTTCTTCTCAATTTCCATGAAGTTGCACAAGAATTTTCGACTAAACTCACTTACTGACACGTAACTAAGACGTTCCGAACGAACAAAACTTGCGTACATAGCGATTTTAACAAAGTATGCCGAGAAGCGGTTCTTCTCAATTTCCTTGATGTTGCACAAGAATTTTCGACTAAACTCACTTACAGACACGTAACTAAGACGTTCCGAACGAACAAAACTTGCGTACATAGCGATTTTAACAATGAATGCCGAGAAGCTTTTATTCTCAATTTCCTTGATGTTGCACAAGAATTTTCGATTAAACTCACCTACTGACACGTAACTAGGACGTTCCGGACGAACAAAACTTGTGTACATAGCGATCTCAGATTTGTGCGCAACAAAACGTATATCCTCAATTTCCTTGATGTTGCATGAGAATTTTCGACTAAACTCACTTACTGGCACGTAACTAAGACGTTCCGAACGAACAAAACTTGCGTACAAAGCGATTTTAACAATGTATGCCGAGAAGCGGTTATTCTCAATTTCCATGATGTTGCACAAGAATTTTCGACTAAACTCACTTACTGACACGTAACTAAGACGTTCCGAACACACAAAACTTGCGTACATAGCGATTTTAACAATGTATGCCGAGAAGCGGTTATTCTCAATTTCCTTGATGTTGCACAATAATTTTCGATTAAACTCACTTACTGACACGTAACTAAGACGTTCCGAACGAACAAAACTTGCGTACATAGCGATTTTAACAATGTATGCCGAGAAGCGGTTATTCTCAATTTCCTTGATGTTGCACAATAATTTTCGATTAAACTCACTTACTGACACGTAACTAAGACGTTCCGAACGAACAAAACTTGCGTACATAGCGATTTTAACAATGTATGCCGAGAAGTTGTTATTCTCAATTTCCTTGATGTTGCACAAGAATTTTCGACTAAACTCACTTACTGACACGTAACTAAGACGTTCCGGACGAACAAAACTTGTGTACATAGTGTAACGTCCCAGTGGTCGAAGTTAAGAAAAAAAAAGGAAATTATATTACTGATGTTAAGTAACTCTCTAGAACGCGACTATATTGTTTAAGTAGTTATTAAATTGAATTTAATCTTTTACTGGTAAGTATATTTATGGAAAAGATATTGTTTTTGGGTCACTCTGCATTTCACCGAGTCTACCCGGGACCAGAAGATGTCAACTTGTCATTCAATATTCAGTGGTACCTTAACTTACCAGGTTTTTACGTATTTGAATATATATATTAGAGCAACTGCCTATGTAGCACGCTGCGTTTCCTTCTACTTAGCAGTCCTCCAAAGATTTCAGCTGTCGTGCGATGAGTGACGGTCGATCAAGGAAGTTGGAACAACCGGTCGTCGAATAAATTGCAATAGTAATATAAAATATTCTTTATTGTTGCACGACGTTAAATTAACAATATTACAGTCGTAAGACTTGCGACTGGTAAACTCACTATTCAATAATGTAGTATATAAGAGTCTCGAAGACTTGTACTGGAATTTGTCGACGCAACGAGATTTGAATACGCCGGATTATTAACTGCTAAACGCCACGGCAACGGAGTCAGAGAACGAATTTAGTACGAAAGTTAGTAACGTGTTAACCGTAGGAGCGTCGAATTAATAATGCTGGATGTCGGACCTGCACTGAGCTCCTCCGGTCTTCGGGTGTTGGTGGGAGAGATGCTGCAGTGGGATCGCCTTTTGTAGATGGTGGGATATTCTTCCTATGCTTCGCCTAAGACTTCCTGATGTTGGAGGGAGACCCATGGGCGGGAGCAATGGCAAGTGGAAGAGCCGCTGGTAGGGATCTCTGTGCGAGAAGGACAGCTATATCGTTCTCTCGCAACATTCCAACTTATTTGTCCGGCCTAATCTTATCGAGCGGGCGGATAAGAATATCGATCGATGGCCAGTCCGCATACCATGTACAGTATAAGGCTCTTATAAAACTCTTATAATACTGTAGGGAATAAAATATTTTATAATGAATATTCTTATATGCCTAATTCCTTGTTGCTACCTATATGGTTAATAATAAAGTCTTATGCTACGTAGAATATGCGTATGCGCGTATGCGGATATAAAGTTTTTAAAGCTAATATGAATATAACGTTAAAATGAATATATATATATATGTTCGTGTACTTAAAATTATTATATTTAAGCGTTACATTTGCATTTAACTGTTTCATTCTTTTCCTCTTGTATTTCTCAATTGAATTTAATGCCTTTAAAGTTAGATCTCTTGTATGCTCATATATATATATATATATATATATAGTATTTATTACAATTTTTAAAGCGTTCGAATCGTCTGTCTGATTGTACAATGCAAATATAAGGCTTTAGTTATTCCTATGGTTTATTCATATGGTAGTTATTTTTGCGTCACCCGCTGACGCGTTCGAGCGTTGGCTATATACGGGGTGACTCTTAACTATGAATACTATTTTATAAGTTAGAACTTTGTCTTGGACGAATAACTTTCTCCGGATTTTTACTTCTTTCACCTCCTATGGGTGAATTAACAATAAATATATTGTTTAAATAAATTTTGACGTGCGGCTAAGACGTCACAATAGCGATCTCAGCTTTGTGCGCAACAAAACGTATATCCTCAATTTCCTTGATGTTGCACAAGAATTTTCGACTAAACTCACTTACTGGCACGTTACTAAGACGTTCCGAACGAACAAAACTTGCGTACATAGCGATTTTAACAATGTAGGCCGAGAAGTAGTTATTCTCAATTTCCTTGATGTTGCACAAGAATTTTCGATTAACTCACCTACTGACACGTAACAAGGACGTTCCGGACGAACAAAACTTGTGTACATAGCGATCTCAGCTTTGTGCGCAACAAAACGTATATCCTCAATTTCCTTGATGTTGCACAAGAATTTTCGACTAAACTCACTTACTGGCACGTTACTAAGACGTTCCGAACGAACAAAACTTGCGTACATAGCGATTTTAACAATGTAGGCCGAGAAGTTGTTATTCTCAATTTCCTTGATGTTGCACAAGAATTTTCGATTAACTCACCTACTGACACGTAACAAGGACGTTCCGGACGAACAAAACTTGTGTACATAGCGATCTCAGCTTTGTGCGCAACAAAACGTATATCCTCAATTTCCTTGATGTTGCACAAGAATTTTCGACTAAACTCACTTACTGGCACGTTACTAAGACGTTCCGAACGAACAAAACTTGCGTACATAGCGATTTTAACAATGTAGGCCGAGAAGTTGTTATTCTCAATTTCCTTGATGTTGCACAAGAATTTTCGATTAAACTCACCTACTGACACGTAACTAGGACGTTCCGGACGAACAAAACTTGTGTACATAGCGATCTCAGCTTTGTGCGCAACAAAACGTATATCCTCAATTTCCTTGATGTTGCACAAGAATTTTCGGCTAAACTCACTTACTAGCACGTAACTAAGACGTTCCGAACGAACAAAACTTGCGTACATAGCGATTTTAACAATGTATGCCGAGAAGTTGTTATTCTCAATTTCCTTGATGTTGCACAAGAATTTTCGATTAAACTCACCTACTGACACGTAACTAGGACGTTCCGGACGAACAAAACTTGTGTACATAGCGATCTCAGCTTTGTGCGCAACAAAACGTATATCCTCAAATTCCTTGATGTTGCACAAGAATTTTCGACTAAACTCACTTATTGGCACGTAACTAAGACGTTCCGAACGAACAAAACTTGCGTACATAGCGATTTTAACAAAGTATGCCGAGAAGAAGTTCTTCTTAATTTCCTTGATGTTGCACAAGAATTTTCGACTAAACTCACTTACTGACACGTAACTAATACGTTCCGAACGAACAAAACTTGCGTACATAGCGATTTTAACAATGAATGCCGAGAAGCGGTTCTTCTCAATTTCCTTGATGTTGCACAAGAATTTTCGACTAAACTCACTTACTGACACGTAACAAAGACGTTCCGAACGAACAAAACTTGCGTACATAGCGATTTTAACAATGAATGCCGAGAAGCGGTTCTTCTCAATTTTCTTGATGTTGAACAAGAATTTTCGACTAAACTCACTTACTGACACGTAACTAAGACGTTCCGAACGAACAAAACTTGCGTACATAGCGATTTTAACAATGAATGCCGAAAAGCTGTTATTCTCAATTTCCTTGATGTTGCACAAGAATTTTCGATTAAACTCACCTACTGACACGTAACTAGGACGTTCCGGACGAACAAAACTTGTGTACATAGCGATCTCAGCTTTGTGCGCAACAAAACGTATATCCTCAATTTCCTTGATGTTGCACAAGAATTTTCGATTAAACTCACTTACTGGCACGTAACTAAGACGTTCCGAACGAACAAAACTTGCGTACATAGCGATTTTAACAAAGTATGCCGAGAAGCGGTTCTTCTCAATTTCCTTGATGTTGCACAAGAATTTTCGATTAAACTCACCTACTGACACGTAACAAGGACGTCCCGGACGAACAAAACTTGTGTACATAGCGATCTCAGCTTTGTGCGCAATAAAACGTATATCCTCAATTTCCTTGATGTTGCACAAGAATTTTCGACTAAACTCACTTACTGGCACGTAACTAAGACGTTCCGAAAGAACAAAACTTGCGTACATAGCGATTTTAACAAAGTATGCCGAGAAGCGGTTCTTCTTAATTTCCTTGATGTTGCACAAGAATTTTCGACTAAACTCACTTACTGACACGTAACTAAGACGTTCCGAACGAACAAAACTTGCGTACATAGCGATTTTAACAATGAATGCCGAGAAGCGGTTCTTCTCAATTTCCTTGATGTTGAACAAGAATTTTCGACTAAACTCACTTACCGACACGTAACTAAGACGTTCCGAACGAACAAAACTTGCGTACATAGCGATTTTAACAATGAATGCCGAGAAGCTGTTCTTCTCAATTTCCTTGATGTTGAACAAGAATTTTCGACTAAACTCACTTACCGACACGTAACTAAGATTTTCCGGACGAACAAAACTTGTGTACATAGCGATCTCAGCTTTGTGCGCAACAAAACGTATATCCTCAATTTCCTTGATGTTGCACAAGAATTTTCGACTAAACTCACTTACTGGCACGTAACTAAGACGTTCCGAACGAACAAAACTTGCGTACATAGCGAATTTAACAATGTATGCCGAGAAGTTGTTATTCTCAATTTCCTTGATGTTGCACAAGAATTTTCGATTAAACTCACCTACCGACACGTAACTAGGACGTTCCGGACGAACAAAACTTGCGTACATAGCGATTTTAACAATGTATGCCGAGAAGTTGTTATTCTCAATTTCCTTGATGTTGCACAAGAATTTTCGATTAAACTCACCTACTGACACGTAACAAGGACGTTCCGGACGAACAAAACTTGTGTACATAGCGATTTTAACAATGTATGCCGAGAAGTTGTTATTCTCAATTTCCTTGATGTTGCACAAGAATTTTCGATTAAACACACCTACTGACACGTAACTAGGACGTTCCGGACGAACAAAACTTGTGTACATAGTGTAACGTCCCAGTGGTCGAAGTTAAGAAAAAAAAAGGAAATTATATTACTGATGTTAAGTAACTCTCTAGAACGCGACTATATTGTTTAAGTAGTTATTAAATTGAATTTAATCTTTTACTGGTAAGTATATTTATGGAAAAGATATTGTTTTTGGGTCACTCTGCATTTCACCGAGTCTACCCGGGACCAGAAGATGTCAACTTGTCATTCAATATTCAGTGGTACCTTAACTTACCAGGTTTTTACGTATTTGAATATATATATTAGAGCAACTGCCTATGTAGCACGCTGCGTTTCCTTCTACTTAGCAGTCCTCCAAAGATTTCAGCTGTCGTGCGATGAGTGACGGTCGATCAAGGAAGTTGGAACAACCGGTCGTCGAATAAATTGCAATAGTAATATAAAATATTCTTTATTGTTGCACGACGTTAAATTAACAATATTACAGTCGTAAGACTTGCGACTGGTAAACTCACTATTCAATAATGTAGTATATAAGAGTCTCGAAGACTTGTACTGGAATTTGTCGACGCAACGAGATTTGAATACGCCGGATTATTAACTGCTAAACGCCACGGCAACGGAGTCAGAGAACGAATTTAGTACGAAAGTTAGTAACGTGTTAACCGTAGGAGCGTCGAATTAATAATGCTGGATGTCGGACCTGCACTGAGCTCCTCCGGTCTTCGGGTGTTGGTGGGAGAGATGCTGCAGTGGGATCGCCTTTTGTAGATGGTGGGATATTCTTCCTATGCTTCGCCTAAGACTTCCTGATGTTGGAGGGAGACCCATGGGCGGGAGCAATGGCAAGTGGAAGAGCCGCTGGTAGGGATCTCTGTGCGAGAAGGACAGCTATATCGTTCTCTCGCAACATTCCAACTTATTTGTCCGGCCTAATCTTATCGAGCGGGCGGATAAGAATATCGATCGATGGCCAGTCCGCATACCATGTACAGTATAAGGCTCTTATAAAACTCTTATAATACTGTAGGGAATAAAATATTTTATAATGAATATTCTTATATGCCTAATTCCTTGTTGCTACCTATATGGTTAATAATAAAGTCTTATGCTACGTAGAATATGCGTATGCGCGTATGCGGATATAAAGTTTTTAAAGCTAATATGAATATAACGTTAAAATGAATATATATATATATGTTCGTGTACTTAAAATTATTATATTTAAGCGTTACATTTGCATTTAACTGTTTCATTCTTTTCCTCTTGTATTTCTCAATTGAATTTAATGCCTTTAAAGTTAGATCTCTTGTATGCTCATATATATATATATATATATATATAGTATTTATTACAATTTTTAAAGCGTTCGAATCGTCTGTCTGATTGTACAATGCAAATATAAGGCTTTAGTTATTCCTATGGTTTATTCATATGGTAGTTATTTTTGCGTCACCCGCTGACGCGTTCGAGCGTTGGCTATATACGGGGTGACTCTTAACTATGAATACTATTTTATAAGTTAGAACTTTGTCTTGGACGAATAACTTTCTCCGGATTTTTACTTCTTTCACCTCCTATGGGTGAATTAACAATAAATATATTGTTTAAATAAATTTTGACGTGCGGCTAAGACGTCACAATAGCGATCTCAGCTTTGTGCGCAACAAAACGTATATCCTCAATTTCCTTGATGTTGCACAAGAATTTTCGACTAAACTCACTTACTGGCACGTTACTAAGACGTTCCGAACGAACAAAACTTGCGTACATAGCGATTTTAACAATGTAGGCCGAGAAGTAGTTATTCTCAATTTCCTTGATGTTGCACAAGAATTTTCGATTAACTCACCTACTGACACGTAACAAGGACGTTCCGGACGAACAAAACTTGTGTACATAGCGATCTCAGCTTTGTGCGCAACAAAACGTATATCCTCAATTTCCTTGATGTTGCACAAGAATTTTCGACTAAACTCACTTACTGGCACGTTACTAAGACGTTCCGAACGAACAAAACTTGCGTACATAGCGATTTTAACAATGTAGGCCGAGAAGTTGTTATTCTCAATTTCCTTGATGTTGCACAAGAATTTTCGATTAACTCACCTACTGACACGTAACAAGGACGTTCCGGACGAACAAAACTTGTGTACATAGCGATCTCAGCTTTGTGCGCAACAAAACGTATATCCTCAATTTCCTTGATGTTGCACAAGAATTTTCGACTAAACTCACTTACTGGCACGTTACTAAGACGTTCCGAACGAACAAAACTTGCGTACATAGCGATTTTAACAATGTAGGCCGAGAAGTTGTTATTCTCAATTTCCTTGATGTTGCACAAGAATTTTCGATTAAACTCACCTACTGACACGTAACTAGGACGTTCCGGACGAACAAAACTTGTGTACATAGCGATCTCAGCTTTGTGCGCAACAAAACGTATATCCTCAATTTCCTTGATGTTGCACAAGAATTTTCGGCTAAACTCACTTACTAGCACGTAACTAAGACGTTCCGAACGAACAAAACTTGCGTACATAGCGATTTTAACAATGTATGCCGAGAAGTTGTTATTCTCAATTTCCTTGATGTTGCACAAGAATTTTCGATTAAACTCACCTACTGACACGTAACTAGGACGTTCCGGACGAACAAAACTTGTGTACATAGCGATCTCAGCTTTGTGCGCAACAAAACGTATATCCTCAAATTCCTTGATGTTGCACAAGAATTTTCGACTAAACTCACTTATTGGCACGTAACTAAGACGTTCCGAACGAACAAAACTTGCGTACATAGCGATTTTAACAAAGTATGCCGAGAAGAAGTTCTTCTTAATTTCCTTGATGTTGCACAAGAATTTTCGACTAAACTCACTTACTGACACGTAACTAATACGTTCCGAACGAACAAAACTTGCGTACATAGCGATTTTAACAATGAATGCCGAGAAGCGGTTCTTCTCAATTTCCTTGATGTTGCACAAGAATTTTCGACTAAACTCACTTACTGACACGTAACAAAGACGTTCCGAACGAACAAAACTTGCGTACATAGCGATTTTAACAATGAATGCCGAGAAGCGGTTCTTCTCAATTTTCTTGATGTTGAACAAGAATTTTCGACTAAACTCACTTACTGACACGTAACTAAGACGTTCCGAACGAACAAAACTTGCGTACATAGCGATTTTAACAATGAATGCCGAAAAGCTGTTATTCTCAATTTCCTTGATGTTGCACAAGAATTTTCGATTAAACTCACCTACTGACACGTAACAAGGACGTCCCGGACGAACAAAACTTGTGTACATAGCGATCTCAGCTTTGTGCGCAATAAAACGTATATCCTCAATTTCCTTGATGTTGCACAAGAATTTTCGACTAAACTCACTTACTGGCACGTAACTAAGACGTTCCGAAAGAACAAAACTTGCGTACATAGCGATTTTAACAAAGTATGCCGAGAAGCGGTTCTTCTTAATTTCCTTGATGTTGCACAAGAATTTTCGACTAAACTCACTTACTGACACGTAACTAAGACGTTCCGAACGAACAAAACTTGCGTACATAGCGATTTTAACAATGAATGCCGAGAAGCGGTTCTTCTCAATTTCCTTGATGTTGAACAAGAATTTTCGACTAAACTCACTTACCGACACGTAACTAAGACGTTCCGAACGAACAAAACTTGCGTACATAGCGATTTTAACAATGAATGCCGAGAAGCTGTTCTTCTCAATTTCCTTGATGTTGAACAAGAATTTTCGACTAAACTCACTTACCGACACGTAACTAAGATTTTCCGGACGAACAAAACTTGTGTACATAGCGATCTCAGCTTTGTGCGCAACAAAACGTATATCCTCAATTTCCTTGATGTTGCACAAGAATTTTCGACTAAACTCACTTACTGGCACGTAACTAAGACGTTCCGAACGAACAAAACTTGCGTACATAGCGAATTTAACAATGTATGCCGAGAAGTTGTTATTCTCAATTTCCTTGATGTTGCACAAGAATTTTCGATTAAACTCACCTACCGACACGTAACTAGGACGTTCCGGACGAACAAAACTTGCGTACATAGCGATTTTAACAATGTATGCCGAGAAGTTGTTATTCTCAATTTCCTTGATGTTGCACAAGAATTTTCGATTAAACTCACCTACTGACACGTAACAAGGACGTTCCGGACGAACAAAACTTGTGTACATAGCGATTTTAACAATGTATGCCGAGAAGTTGTTATTCTCAATTTCCTTGATGTTGCACAAGAATTTTCGATTAAACACACCTACTGACACGTAACTAGGACGTTCCGGACGAACAAAACTTGTGTACATAACGATCTCAGCTTTGTGCGCAACAAAACGTATATCCTCAATTTCCTTGATGTTGCACAAGAATTTTCGGCTAAACTCACTTACTGGCACGTAACTAAGACGTTCCGAACGAACAAAACTTGCGTACATAGCGATTTTAACAATGTATGCCGAGAAGTTGTTATTCTCAATTTCCTTGATGTTGCACAAGAATTTTCGATTAAACTCACCTACCGACACGTAACTAGGACGTTCCGGACGAACAAAACTTGTGTACATAGCGATCTCAGCTTTGTGCGCAACAAAACGTATATCCTCAATTTCCTTGATGTTGCACAAGAATTTTCGGCTAAACTCACTTACTGGCACGTAACTAAGACGTTCCGAACGAACAAAACTTGCGTACATAGCGATTTTAACAATGAATGCCGAGAAGCGGTTCTTCTCAATTTCCTTGATGTTGCACAAGAATTTTCGACTAAACTCACTTTCTGACACGTAACTAAGACGTTCCGAACGATCAAAACTTGCGTTCATAGGGATTTTAACAAAGTATGCCCAGAAGCGGTTCTTCTCAATTTCCATGATGTTGCACAAGAATTTTCGACTAAACTCACTTACTGACACGTAACTAAGACGTTCCGAACGAACAAAACTTGCGTACATAGCGATTTTAACAATGTATGCCGAGAAGCGGTTCTTCTCAATTTCCTTGATGTTGCACAAGAATTTTCGATTAAACTCACTTACTGGCACGTAACTAAGACGATCCGAACGAACAAAACTTGCGTACATAGCGATTTTAACAATGTATGCCGAGAAGTTGTTATTCTCAATTTCCTTGATGTTGCACAAGAATTTTCGATTAAACTCACCTACTGACACGTAACAAGGACGTTCCGGACGAACAAAACTTGTGTACATAGCGATTTTAACAATGTATGCCGAGAAGTTGTTATTCTCAATTTCCTTGATGTTGCACAAGAATTTTCGATTAAACACACCTACTGACACGTAACTAGGACGTTCCGGACGAACAAAACTTGTGTACATAGCGATCTCAGCTTTGTGCGCAACAAAACGTATATCCTCAATTTCCTTGATGTTGCACAAGAATTTTCGGCTAAACTCACTTACTGGCACGTAACTAAGACGTTCCGAACGAACAAAACTTGCGTACATAGCGATTTTAACAATGTATGCCGAGAAGTTGTTATTCTCAATTTCCTTGATGTTGCACAAGAATTTTCGATTAAACTCACCTACCGACACGTAACTAGGACGTTCCGGACGAACAAAACTTGTGTACATAGCGATCTCAGCTTTGTGCGCAACAAAACGTATATCCTCAATTTCCTTGATGTTGCACAAGAATTTTCGGCTAAACTCACTTACTGGCACGTAACTAAGACGTTCCGAACGAACAAAACTTGCGTACATAGCGATTTTAACAATGAATGCCGAGAAGCGGTTCTTCTCAATTTCCTTGATGTTGCACAAGAATTTTCGACTAAACTCACTTTCTGACACGTAACTAAGACGTTCCGAACGATCAAAACTTGCGTTCATAGGGATTTTAACAAAGTATGCCCAGAAGCGGTTCTTCTCAATTTCCATGATGTTGCACAAGAATTTTCGACTAAACTCACTTACTGACACGTAACTAAGACGTTCCGAACGAACAAAACTTGCGTACATAGCGATTTTAACAAAGTATGCCGAGAAGCGGTTCTTCTCAATTTCCTTGATGTTGAACAAGAATTTTCGACTAAACTCACTTACTGACGCGTAACTAAGACGTTCCGAACGAACAAAACTTGCGTACATAGCGATTTTAACAATGAATGCCGAGAAGCGGTTCTTCTCAATTTCCTTGATGTTGAACAAGAATTTTCGACTAAACTCACTTACTGACACGTAACTAAGACGTTCCGAACGAACAAAACTTGCGTACATAGCGATTTTAACAATGTATGCCGAGAAACGGTTATTCTCAATTTCCTTGATGTTGCACAATAATTTTCGATTAAACTCACTTACTGACACGTAACTAAGACGTTCCGAACGAACAAAACTTGCGTACATAGCGATTTTAACAATGTATGCCGAGAAGTTGTTATTCTCAATTTCCTTGATGTTGCACAAGAATTTTCGGCTAAACTCACTTACTGGCACGTAACTAAGACGTTCCGAACGAACAAAACTTGCGTACATAGCGATTTTAACAATGTATGCCGAGAAGTTGTTATTCTCAATTTCCTTGATGTTGCACAAGAATTTTCGATTAAACTCACCTACCGACACGTAACTAGGACGTTCCGGACGAACAAAACTTGTATATATAGCGATCTCAGCTTTGTGCGCAACAAAACGTATATCCTCAATTTCCTTGATGTTGCACAAGAATTTTCGGCTAAACTCACTTACTGGCACGTAACTAAAACGTTCCGAACGAACAAAACTTGCGTACATAGCGATTTTAACAATGTATGCCGAGAAGTTGTTATTCTCAATTTCCTTGATGTTGCACAAGAATTTTCGATTAAACTCACTTACTGACACGTAACTAGGACGTTCCGGACGAACAAAACTTGTGTACATAGCGATCTCAGCTTTGTGCGCAACAAAACGTATATCCTCAATTTCCTTGATGTTGCACAAGAATTTTCGACTAAACTCACTTACTGGCACGTATCTAAGACGTTCCGAACGAACAAAACTTGCGTACATAGCGATTTTAACAAAGTATGCCGAGAAGCGGTTTTTCTTAATTTCCTTGATGTTGCACAAGAATTTTCGACTAAACTCACTTACTGACACGTAACTAAGACGATCCAAACGAACAAAACTTGCGTACATAGCGATTTTAACAAAGTATGCCGAGAAGCGGTTCTTCTCAATTTTCTTGATGTCGCACAATAATTTTCGATTAAACTCACTTACTGACACGTAACTAAGACGTTCCGAACGAACAAAACTTGCGTACATAGCGATTTTAAGAATGTATGCCGAGAAGTTGTTATTCTCAATTTCCTTGATGTTGAACAAGAATTTTCGACTAAACTCACTTACTGACACGTAACTAAGACGTTCCGAACGAACAAAACTTGCGTACATATCGATTTTAACAATGTATGCCGAGAAGCGGTTATTCTCAATTTCCTTGATGTTGCGCTATAATTTTCGATTAAACTCACTTACTGACACGTAACTAAGACGTTCCGAACGAACAAAACTTGCGTACATAGCGATTTTAACAATGTATGCCGAGAAGTTGTTATTCTCAATTTCCTTGATGTTGCACAAGAATTTTCGATTAAACTCACCTACTGACACGTAACAAGGACGTTCCGGACGAACAAAACTTGTGTACATAGCGATTTTAACAATGTATGCCGAGAAGTTGTTATTCTCAATTTCCTTGATGTTGCACAAGAATTTTCGATTAAACTCACCTACTGACACGTAACTAGGACGTTCCGGACGAAAAAAACTTGTGTGCATAGCGATCTCAGCTTTGTGCGCAACAAAACGTATATCCTCAATTTCCTTGATGTTGCACAAGAATTTTCGACTAAACTCACTTACTGGCACGTAACTAAGACGTTCCGAACGAACAAAACTTGCGTACATAGCGATTTTAACAAAGTATGCCGAGAAGCGGTTCTTCTCAATTTCCTTGATGTTGAACAAGAATTTTCGACTAAACTCACTTTCTGACACGTAACTAAGACGTTCCGAACGAACAAAACTTGCGTACATAGCGATTTTAACAATGAATGCCGAGAAGCGGTTCTTCTCAATTTCCTTGATGTTGCACAAGAATTTTCGACTAAACTCACTTACTGGCACGTAACTAAGACGTTCCGAACGAACAAAACTTGCGTACATAGCGATTTTAACAAAGTATGCCGAGAAGCGGTTCTTCTTAATTTCCTTGATGTTGCACAAGAATTTTCGACTAAACTCACTTACTGACACGAAACTAAGACGATCCGAACGAACAAAACTTGCGTACATAGCGATTTTAACAATGAATGCCGAGAAGCGGTTCTTCTCAATTTCCTTGATGTTGCACAAGAATTTTCGACTAAACTCACTTACTGGCACGTAACTAAGACGTTCCGAACGAACAAAACTTGCGTACATAGCGATTTTAACAAAGTATGCCGAGAAGCGGTTCTTCTTAATTTCCTTGATGTTGCACAAGAATTTTCGACTAAACTCACTTACTGACACGAAACTAAGACGATCCGAACGAACAAAACATGCGTACATAGCGATTTTAACAAAGTATGCCGAGAAGCGGTTCTTCTCAATTTCCTTGATGTTGAACAAGAATTTTCGACTAAACTCACTTTCTGACACGTAACTAAGACGTTCCGAACGAACAAAACTTGCGTACATAGCGATTTTAACAATGTATGCCGAGAAGTTGTTATTCTCAATTTCCTTGATGTTGCACAAGAATTTTCGATTAAACTCACCTACTGACACGTAACTAGGACGTTCCGGACGAACAAAACTTGTGTACATAGCGATCTCAGCTTTGTGCGCAACAAAACGTATATCCTCAATTTCCTTGATGTTGCACAAGAATTTTCGGCTAAACTCACTTACTGGCACGTAACTAAGACGTTCCGAACGAACAAAACTTGCGTACATAGCGATTTTAACAATGTATGCCGAGAAGTTGTTATTCTCAATTTCCTTGATGTTGCACAAGAATTTTCGATTAAACTCACCTACCGACACGTAACTAGGACGTTCCGGACGAACAAAACTTGTGTACATAGCGATCTCAGCTTTGTGCGCAACAAAACGTATATCCTCAATTTCCTTGATGTTGCACAAGAATTTTCGGCTAAACTCACTTACTGGCACGTAACTAAGACGTTCCGAACGAACAAAACTTGCGTACATAGCGATTTTAACAATGAATGCCGAGAAGCGGTTCTTCTCAATTTCCTTGATGTTGCACAAGAATTTTCGACTAAACTCACTTTCTGACACGTAACTAAGACGTTCCGAACGATCAAAACTTGCGTTCATAGGGATTTTAACAAAGTATGCCCAGAAGCGGTTCCTCTCAATTTCCATGATGTTGCACAAGAATTTTCGACTAAACTCACTTACTGACACGTAACTTAGACGTTCCGAACGAACAAAACTTGCGTACATAGCGATTTTAACAATGTATGCCGAGAAGCGGTTCTTCTCAATTTCCTTGATGTTGCACAAGAATTTTCGATTAAACTCACTTACTGGCACGTAACTAAGACGATCCGAACGAACAAGACTTGCGTACATAGCGATTTTAACAATGTATGCCGAGAAGTTGTTATTCTCAATTTCCTTGATGTTGCACAAGAATTTTCGATTAAACTCACCTACTGACACGTAACAAGGACGTTCCGGACGAACAAAACTTGTGTACATAGCGATTTTAACAATGTATTCCGAGAAGTTGTTATTCTCAATTTCCTTTATGTTGCACAAGAATTTTCGATTAAACACACCTACTGACACGTAACTAGGACGTTCCGGACGAACAAAACTTGTGTACATAGCGATCTCAGCTTTGTGCGCAACAAAACGTATATCCTCAATTTCCTTGATGTTGCACAAGAATTTTCGGCTAAACTCACTTACTGGCACGTAACTAAGACGTTCCGAACGAACAAAACTTGCGTACATAGCGATTTTAACAATGTATGCCGAGAAGTTGTTATTCTCAATTTCCTTGATGTTGCACAAGAATTTTCGATTAAACTCACCTACCGACACGTAACTAGGACGTTCCGGACGAACAAAACTTGTGTACATAGCGATCTCAGCTTTGTGCGCAACAAAACGTATATCCTCAATTTCCTTGATGTTGCACAAGAATTTTCGGCTAAACTCACTTACTGGCACGTAACTAAGACGTTCCGAACGAACAAAACTTGCGTACATAGCGATTTTAACAATGAATGCCGAGAAGCGGTTCTTCTCAATTTCCTTGATGTTGCACAAGAATTTTCGACTAAACTCACTTTCTGACACGTAACTAAGACGTTCCGAACGATCAAAACTTGCGTTCATAGGGATTTTAACAAAGTATGCCCAGAAGCGGTTCTTCTCAATTTCCATGATGTTGCACAAGAATTTTCGACTAAACTCACTTACTGACACGTAACTAAGACGTTCCGAACGAACAAAACTTGCGTACATAGCGATTTTAACAATGTATGCCGAGAAGCGGTTCTTCTCAATTTCCTTGATGTTGCACAAGAATTTTCGACTAAACTCACTTACTGACACGTAACTAAGACGTTCCGAACGAACAAAACTTGCGTACATAGCGATTTTAACAATGAATGCCGAGAAGCGGTTCTTCTCAATTTCCTTGATGTTGCACAAGAATTTTCGACTAAACTCACTTTCTGACACGTAACTAAGACGTTCCGAACGATCAAAACTTGCGTTCATAGGGATTTTAACAAAGTATGCCCAGAAGCGGTTCTTCTCAATTTCCATGATGTTGCACAAGAATTTTCGACTAAACTCACTTACTGACACGTAACTAAGACGTTCCGAACGAACAAAACTTGCGTACATAGCGATTTTAACAATGTATGCCGAGAAGCGGTTCTTCTCAATTTCCTTGATGTTGCACAAGAATTTTCGATTAAACTCACTTACTGACACGTAACTAAGACGTTCCGAACGAACAAAACTTGCGTACATAGCGATTTTAACAATGTATGCCGAGAAGCGGTTATTCTCAATTTACTTGATGTTGCACAATAATTTTCGATTAAACTCACCTACTGACACGTAACAAGGACGTTCCGGACGAACAAAACTTGTGTACATAGCGATTTTAACAATGTATGCCGAGAAGTTGTTATTCTCAATTTCCTTGATGTTGCACAAGAATTTTCGATTAAACTCACCTACTGACACGTAACTAGGACGTTCCGGACGAACAAAACTTGTGTACATAGCGATCTCAGCTTTGTGCGCAACAAAACGTATATCCTCAATTTCCTTGATGTTGCACAAGAATTTTCGGCTAAACTCACTTACTGGCACGTAACTAAGACGTTCCGAACGAACAAAACTTGCGTACATAGCGATTTTAACAATGTATGCCGAGAAGTTGTTATTCTCAATTTCCTTGATGTTGCACAAGAATTTTCGATTAAACTCACCTACCGACACGTAACTAGGACGTTCCGGACGAACAAAACTTGTGTACATAGCGATCTCAGCTTTGTGCGCAACAAAACGTATATCCTCAATTTCCTTGATGTTGCACAAGAATTTTCGGCTAAACTCACTTACTGACACGTAACTAAGACGTTCCGAACGAACAAAACTTGCGTACATAGCGATTTTAACAATGTATGCCGAGAAGCGGTTATTCTCAATTTACTTGATGTTGCACAATAATTTTCGATTAAACTCACTTACTGACACGTAACTAAGACGTTCCGAACGAACAAAACTTGCGTACATAGCGATTTTAACAATGTATGCCGAGAAGTTGTTATTCTCAATTTCCTTGATGTTGCACAAGAATTTTCGATTAAACTCACCTACTGACACGTAACAAGGACGTACCGGACGAACAAAACTTGTGTACATAGCGATATTAACAATGTATGCCGAGAAGTTGTTATTCTCAATTTCCTTGATGTTGCACAAGAATTTTTGATTATACTCACTTACTGACACGTAACTAAGACGTTTCGCACGATCAAAACTTGCGTACATAGCGATTTTAACAAAGTATGCCGAGAAGCGGTTCTTCTCAATTTCCATGATGTTGCTCAAGAATTTTCGACTAAACTCACTTACTGATACGTAACTAAGACGTTCCGAACGAACAAAACTTGCGTACATAGCGATTTTAATAAAGTATGCCGAGAAGCGGTTCTTCTCAATTTCCATGATGTTGCACAAGAATTTTCGGCTAAACTCACTTACTGACACGTAACTAAGACGTTCCGAACGAACAAAACTTGCGTACATAGCGATTTTAACAATGTATGCCGAGAAGCGGTTCTTCTCAATTTCCTTGATGTTGCACAAGAATTTTCGATTAAACTCACTTACTGACACGTAACTAAGACGTTCCGAACGAACAAAACTTGCGTACATAGCGATTTTAACAATGAATGCCGAGAAGCGGTTCATCTCAATTTCCTTGATGTTGAACAAGAATTTTCGACTAAACTCACTTACTGACACGTAACTAAGACGTTCCGAACGAACAAAACTTGCGTACATAGCGATTTTAACAATGTATGCCGAGAAGCGGTTATTCTCAATTTCCTTGATGTTGCACAATAATTTTCGATTAAACTCACTTACTGACACGTAACTATGACGTTCCGAACGAACAAAACTTGCGTACATAGCGATCTCAGCTTTGTGCGCAACAAAACGTATATCCTCAATTTCCTTGATGTTGCACAAGAATTTTCGGCTAAACTCACTTACTGGCACGTAACTAAGACGTTCCGAACGAACAAAACTTGCGTACATAGCGATTTTAACAATGTATGCCGAGAAGTTGTTATTCTCAATTTCCTTGATGTTGCACAAGAATTTTCGATTAAACTCACCTACCGACACGTAACTAGGACGTTCCGGACGAACAAAACTTGTGTACATAGCGATCTCAGCTTTGTGCGCAACAAAACGTATATCCTCAATTTCCTTGATGTTGCACAAGAATTTTCGGCTAAACTCACTTACTGACACGTAACTAAGACGTTCCGAACGAACAAAACTTGCGTACATAGCGATTTTAACAATGTATGCCGAGAAGCGGTTATTCTCAATTTACTTGATGTTGCACAATAATTTTCGATTAAACTCACTTACTGACACGTAACTAAGACGTTCCGAACGAACAAAACTTGCGTACATAGCGATTTTAACAATGTATGCCGAGAAGTTGTTATTCTCAATTTCCTTGATGTTGCACAAGAATTTTCGATTAAACTCACCTACTGACACGTAACAAGGACGTACCGGACGAACAAAACTTGTGTACATAGCGATATTAACAATGTATGCCGAGAAGTTGTTATTCTCAATTTCCTTGATGTTGCACAAGAATTTTTGATTATACTCACTTACTGACACGTAACTAAGACGTTTCGCACGATCAAAACTTGCGTACATAGCGATTTTAACAATGTATGCCGAGAAGCGGTTCTTCTCAATTTCCATGATGTTGCTCAAGAATTTTCGACTAAACTCACTTACTGATACGTAACTAAGACGTTCCGAACGAACAAAACTTGCGTACATAGCGATTTTAATAAAGTATGCCGAGAAGCGGTTCTTCTCAATTTCCATGATGTTGCACAAGAATTTTCGGCTAAACTCACTTACTGACACGTAACTAAGACGTTCCGAACGAACAAAACTTGCGTACATAGCGATTTTAACAATGTATGCCGAGAAGCGGTTCTTCTCAATTTCCTTGATGTTGCACAAGAATTTTCGATTAAACTCACTTACTGACACGTAACTAAGACGTTCCGAACGAACAAAACTTGCGTACATAGCGATTTTAACAATGAATGCCGAGAAGCGGTTCATCTCAATTTCCTTGATGTTGAACAAGAATTTTCGACTAAACTCACTTACTGACACGTAACTAAGACGTTCCGAACGAACAAAACTTGCGTACATAGCGATTTTAACAATGTATGCCGAGAAGCGGTTATTCTCAATTTCCTTGATGTTGCACAATAATTTTCGATTAAACTCACTTACTGACACGTAACTATGACGTTCCGAACGAACAAAACTTGCGTACATAGCGATCTCAGCTTTGTGCGCAACAAAACGTATATCCTCAATTTCCTTGATGTTGCACAAGAATTTTCGACTAAACTCACTTACTGGCACGTAACTAAGACGTTCCGAACGAACAAAACTTGCGTACATAGCGATTTTAACAATGTATGCCGAGAAGCGGTTATTCTCAATTTCCTTGATGTTGCACAAGAATTTTTGATTAAACTCACTTACTGACACGTAACTAAGACGTTCCGAACGATCAAAACTTGCGTACATAGCGATTATAACAAAGTATGCCGAGAAGCGGTTCTTCTTAATTTCCATGATGTTGCCCAAGAATTTTCGACTAAACTCACTTACTGACACGTAACTAAGACGTTCCGAACGAACAAAACTTGCGTACATAGCGATTTTAACAAAGTATGCCGAGAAGCGGTTCTTCTCAATTTCCTTGATGTTGCACAAGAATTTTCGGCTAAACTCACTTACTGGCACGTAACTAAAACGTTCCGAACGAACAAAACTTGCGTACATAGCGATTTTAACAATGTATGCCGAGAAGTTGTTATTCTCAATTTCCTTGATGTTGCACAAGAATTTTCGATTAAACTCATTTACTGACACGTAACTAGGACGTTCCGGACGAACAAAACTTGTGTACATAGCGATCTCAGCTTTGTGCGCAACAAAACGTATATCCTCAATTTCCTTGATGTTGCACAAGAATTTTCGACTAAACTCACTTACTGGCACGTAACTAAGACGTTCCGCACGAACAAAACTTGCGTACATAGCGATTTTAACAATGTATGCCGAGAAGCGGTTATTCTCAATTTCCTTGATGTTGCACAATAATTTTCGATTAAACTCACTTACTGACACGTAACTAAGACGTTCCGAACGAACAAAACTTGCGTACATAGTGATTTTAACAATGTATGCCGAGAAGTTGTTATTCTCAATTTCCTTGATGTTGCACAAGAATTTTCGATTAAACTCACCTACTGACACGTAACAAGGACGTTCCGGACGAACAAAACTTGTGTACATAGCGATTTTAACAATGTATGCCGAGAAGTTGTTATTCTCAATTTCCTTGATGTTGCACAAGAATTTTTGATTATACTCACTTACTGACACGTAACTAAGACGTTCCGCACGATCAAAACTTGCGTACATAGCGATTTTAACAAAGTATGCCGAGAAGCGGTTCTTCTTAATTTCCTTGATGTTGCACAAGAATTTTCGACTAAACTCACTTACTGACACGTAACTAAGACGATCCGAACAAACAAAACTTGCGTACATAGCGATTTTAACAAAGTATGCCGAGAAGCGGTTCTTCTCAATTTCCTTGATGTTGAACAAGTATTTTCGACTAAACTCACTTACTGACACGTAACTAAGACGTTCCGAACGAACAAAACTTGCGTACATAGCGATTTTAACAATGAATGCCGAGAAGCGGTTCTTCTCAATTTCCTTGATGTTGAACAAGAATTTTCGACTAAACTCACTTACTGACACGTAACTAAGACGTTCCGAACGAACAAAACTTGCGTACATAGCGATTTTAACAATGTATGCCGAGAAACGGTTATTCTCAATTTCCTTGATGTTGCACAATAATTTTCGATTAAACTCACTTACTGACACGTAACTAAGACGTTCCGAACGAACAAAACTTGCGTACATAGCGATTTTAACAATGTATGCCGAGAAGTTGTTATTCTCTATTTCCTTGATGTTGCACAAGAATTATCGATTAAACTCACCTACTGACACGTAACAAGGACGTTCCGGACGAACAAAACTTGTGTACATAGCGATTTTAACAATGTATGCCGAGAAGTTGTTATTCTCAATTTCCTTGATGTTGCACAAGAATTTTCGGTTAAACTCACCTACTGACACGTAACAAGGACGTTCCGGACGAACAAAACTTGTGTACATAGCGATTTTAACAATGTATGCCGAGAAGTTGTTATTCTCAATTTCCTTGATGTTGCACAAGAATTTTCGATTAAACTCACCTACTGACACGTAACTAGGACGTTCCGGACGGACAAAACTTGTGTACATAGCGATCTCAGCTTTGTGCGCAACAAAATGTATATCCTCAATTTCCTTGATGTTGCACAAGAATTTTCGGCTAAACTCACTTACTGGCACGTAACTAAGACGTTCCGAACGAACAAAACTTGCGTACATAGCGATTTTAACAATGTATGCCGAGAAGTTGTTATTCTCAATTTCCTTGATGTTGCACAAGAATTTTCGATTAAACTCACTTACTGACACGTAACTAGGACGTTCCGGACGAACAAAACTTGTGTACATAGCGATCTCAGCTTTGTGCGCAACAAAACGTATATCCTCAATTTCCTTGATGTTGCACAAGAATTTTCGACTAAACTCACTTACTGGCACGTATCTAAGACGTTCCGAACGAACAAAACTTGCGTACATAGCGATTTTAACAAAGTATGCCGAGAAGCGGTTTTTCTTAATTTCCTTGATGTTGCACAAGAATTTTCGACTAAACTCACTTACTGACACGTAACTAAGACGATCCAAACGAACAAAACTTGCGTACATAGCGATTTTAACAAAGTATGCCGAGAAGCGGTTCTTCTCAATTTTCTTGATGTCGCACAATAATTTTCGATTAAACTCACTTACTGACACGTAACTAAGACGTTCCGAACGAACAAAACTTGCGTACATAGCGATTTTAAGAATGTATGCCGAGAAGTTGTTATTCTCAATTTCCTTGATGTTGAACAAGAATTTTCGACTAAACTCACTTACTGACACGTAACTAAGACGTTCCGAACGAACAAAACTTGCGTACATATCGATTTTAACAATGTATGCCGAGAAGCGGTTATTCTCAATTTCCTTGATGTTGCGCTATAATTTTCGATTAAAATCACTTACTGACACGTAACTAAGACGTTCCGAACGAACAAAACTTGCGTACATAGCGATTTTAACAATGTATGCCGAGAAGTAGTTATCCTCAATTTCCTTGATGTTGCACAAGAATTTTCGATTAAACTCACCTACTGACACGTAACAAGGACGTTCCGGACGAACAAAACTTGTGTACATAGCGATTTTAACAATGTATGCCGAGAAGTTGTTATTCTCAATTTCCTTGATGTTGCACAAGAATTTTCGATTAAACTCACCTACTGACACGTAACTAGGACGTTCCGGACGAACAAAACTTGTGTACATAGCGATCTCAGCTTTGTGCGCAACAAAACGTATATCCTCAATTTCCTTGATGTTGCACAAGAATTTTCGACTAAACTCACTTACTGACACGTAACTAAGACGTTCCGAACGAACAAAACTTGCGTACATAGCGATTTTAACAATGTATGCCGAGAAGTTGTTATTCTCAATTTCCTTGATGTTGCACAAGAATTTTCGATTAAACTCACCTACTGACACGTAACAAGGACGTTCCGGACGAACAAAACTTGTGTACATAGCGATTTTAACAATGTATGCCGTGAAGTTGTTATTCTCAATTTCCTTGATGTTGCACAAGAATTTTCGATTAAACTCACCTACTGACACGTAACAAGGACGTTCCGGACGAACAAAACTTGTGTACATAGCGATTTTAACAATGTATGCCGTGAAGTTGTTATTCTCAATTTCCTTGATGTTGCACAAGAATTTTCGATTAAACTCACCTACTGACACGTAACTAGGACGTTCCGGACGAACAAAACTTGTGTACATAGCGATCTCAGCTTTGTGCGCAACAAAACGTATATCCTCAATTTCCTTGATGTTGCACAAGAATTTTCGACTAAACTCACTTACTGGCACGTAACTAAGACGTTCCGAACGAACAAAACTTGCGTACATAGCGATTTTAACAAAGTATGCCGAGAAGCGGTTCTTCTTAATTTCCTTGATGTTGCACAAGAATTTTCGACTAAACTCACTTACTGACACGTAACTAAGACGATCCAAACGAACAAAACTTGCGTACATAGCGATTTTAACAAAGTATGCCGAGAAGCGGTTCTTCTCAATTTTCTTGATGTTGCACATTAATTTTCGATTAAACTCACTTACTGACACGTAATTAAGACGTTCCGAACGAACAAAACTTGCGTACATAGCGATTTTAAGAATGTATGCCGAGAAGTTGTTATTCTCAATTTCCTTGATGTTGAACAAGAATTTTCGACTAAACTCACTTACTGACACGTAACTAAGACGTTCCGAACGAACAAAACTTGCGTACATAGCGATTTTAACAATGTATGCCGAGAAGCGGTTATTCTCAATTTCCTTGATGTTGCGCTATAATTTTCGATTAAACTCACTTACTGACACGTAACTAAGACGTTCCGAACGAACAAAACTTGCGTACATAGCGATTTTAACAATGTATGCCGAGAAGTTGTTATTCTCAATTTCCTTGATGTTGCACAAGAATTTTCGATTAAACTCACCTACTGACACGTAACTAGGACGTTCCGGACGAACAAAACTTGTGTACATAGCGATCTCAGCTTTGTGCGCAACAAAACGTATATCCTCAATTTCCTTGATGTTGCACAAGAATTTTCGACTAAACTCACTTACTGACACGTAACTAAGACGTTCCGAACGAACAAAACTTGCGTACATAGCGATTTTAACAATGTATGCCGAGAAGTTGTTATTCTCAATTTCCTTGATGTTGCACAAGAATTTTCGATTAAACTCACCTACTGACACGTAACAAGGACGTTCCGGATGAACAAAACTTGTGTACATAGCGATTTTAACAATGTATGCCGTGAAGTTGTTATTCTCAATTTCCTTGATGTTGCACAAGAATTTTCGATTAAACTCACCTACTGACACGTAACTAGGACGTTCCGGACGAACAAAACTTGTGTACATAGCGATCTCAGCTTTGTGCGCAACAAAACGTATATCCTCAATTTCCTTGATGTTGCACAAGAATTTTCGACTAAACTCACTTACTGGCACGTAACTAAGACGTTCCGAACGAACAAAACTTGCGTACATAGCGATTTTAACAAAGTATGCCGAGAAGCGGTTTTTCTTAATTTCCTTGATGTTGCACAAGAATTTTCGACTAAACTCACTTACTGACACGTAACTAAGACGATCCGAACGAACAAAACTTGCGTACATAGCGATTTTAACAAAGTATGCCGAGAAGCGGTTCTTCTCAATTTCCTTGATGTTGCACAAGAATTTTTGATTATACTCACTTACTGACACGTAACTAAGACGTTCCGCACGATCAAAACTTGCGTACATAGCGATTTTAACAAAGTATGCCGAGAAGCGGTTCTTCTTAATTTCCTTGATGTTGCACAAGAATTTTCGACTAAACTCACTTACTGACACGTAACTAAGACGATCCGAACGAACAAAACTTGCGTACATAGCGATTTTAACAAAGTATGCCGAGAAGCGGTTCTTCTCAATTTCCTTGATGTTGAACAAGAATTTTCGACTAAACTCACTTACTGACACGTAACTAAGACGTTCCGAACGAACAAAACTTGCGTACATAGCGATTTTAACAATGAATGCCGAGAATCGGTTCTTCTCAATTTCCTTGATGTTGAACAAGAATTTTCGACTAAACTCACTTACTGACACGTAACTAAGACGTTCCGAACGAACAAAACTTGCGTACATAGCGATTTTAACAATGTATGCCGAGAAACGGTTATTCTCAATTTCCTTGATGTTGCACAATAATTTTCGATTAAACTCACTTACTGACACGTAACTAAGACGTTCCGAACGAACAAAACTTGCGTACATAGCGATTTTAACAATGTATGCCGAGAAGTTGTTATTCTCAATTTCCTTGATGTTGCACAAGAATTATCGTTTAAACTCACCTACTGACACGTAACAAGGACGTTCCGGACGAACAAAACTTGTGTACATAGCGATTTTAACAAAGTATGCCGAGAAGCGGTTCTTCTCAATTTCCTTGATGTTGCACAAGAATTTTCGGCTAAACTCACTTACTGGCACGTAACTAAAACGTTCCGAACGAACAAAACTTGCGTACATAGCGATTTTAACAATGTATGCCGAGAAGTTGTTATTCTCAATTTCCTTGATGTTGCACAAGAATTTTCGATTAAACTCATTTACTGACACGTAACTAGGACGTTCCGGACGAACAAAACTTGTGTACATAGCGATCTCAGCTTTGTGCGCAACAAAACGTATATCCTCAATTTCCTTGATGTTGCACAAGAATTTTCGACTAAACTCACTTACTGGCACGTAACTAAGACGTTCCGAACGAACAAAACTTGCGTACATAGCGATTTTAACAATGTATGCCGAGAAGCGGTTATTCTCAATTTCCTTGATGTTGCACAATAATTTTCGATTAAACTCACTTACTGACACGTAACTAAGACGTTCCGAACGAACAAAACTTGCGTACATAGTGATTTTAACAATGTATGCCGAGAAGTTGTTATTCTCAATTTCCTTGATGTTGCACAAGAATTTTCGATTAAACTCACCTACTGACACGTAACAAGGACGTTCCGGACGAACAAAACTTGTGTACATAGCGATTTTAACAATGTATGCCGAGAAGTTGTTATTCTCAATTTCCTTGATGTTGCACAAGAATTTTTGATTATACTCACTTACTGACACGTAACTAAGACGTTCCGCACGATCAAAACTTGCGTACATAGCGATTTTAACAAAGTATGCCGAGAAGCGGTTCTTCTTAATTTCCTTGATGTTGCACAAGAATTTTCGACTAAACTCACTTACTGACACGTAACTAAGACGATCCGAACAAACAAAACTTGCGTACATAGCGATTTTAACAAAGTATGCCGAGAAGCGGTTCTTCTCAATTTCCTTGATGTTGAACAAGTATTTTCGACTAAACTCACTTACTGACACGTAACTAAGACGTTCCGAACGAACAAAACTTGCGTACATAGCGATTTTAACAATGAATGCCGAGAAGCGGTTCTTCTCAATTTCCTTGATGTTGAACAAGAATTTTCGACTAAACTCACTTACTGACACGTAACTAAGACGTTCCGAACGAACAAAACTTGCGTACATAGCGATTTTAACAATGTATGCCGAGAAACGGTTATTCTCAATTTCCTTGATGTTGCACAATAATTTTCGATTAAACTCACTTACTGACACGTAACTAAGACGTTCCGAACGAACAAAACTTGCGTACATAGCGATTTTAACAATGTATGCCGAGAAGTAGTTATCCTCAATTTCCTTGATGTTGCACAAGAATTTTCGATTAAACTCACCTACTGACACGTAACAAGGACGTTCCGGACGAACAAAACTTGTGTACATAGCGATTTTAACAATGTATGCCGAGAAGTTGTTATTCTCAATTTCCTTGATGTTGCACAAGAATTTTCGATTAAACTCACCTACTGACACGTAACTAGGACGTTCCGGACGAACAAAACTTGTGTACATAGCGATCTCAGCTTTGTGCGCAACAAAACGTATATCCTCAATTTCCTTGATGTTGCACAAGAATTTTCGACTAAACTCACTTACTGACACGTAACTAAGACGTTCCGAACGAACAAAACTTGCGTACATAGCGATTTTAACAATGTATGCCGAGAAGTTGTTATTCTCAATTTCCTTGATGTTGCACAAGAATTTTCGATTAAACTCACCTACTGACACGTAACAAGGACGTTCCGGACGAACAAAACTTGTGTACATAGCGATTTTAACAATGTATGCCGTGAAGTTGTTATTCTCAATTTCCTTGATGTTGCACAAGAATTTTCGATTAAACTCACCTACTGACACGTAACTAGGACGTTCCGGACGAACAAAACTTGTGTACATAGCGATCTCAGCTTTGTGCGCAACAAAACGTATATCCTCAATTTCCTTGATGTTGCACAAGAATTTTCGACTAAACTCACTTACTGGCACGTAACTAAGACGTTCCGAACGAACAAAACTTGCGTACATAGCGATTTTAACAAAGTATGCCGAGAAGCGGTTCTTCTTAATTTCCTTGATGTTGCACAAGAATTTTCGACTAAACTCACTTACTGACACGTAACTAAGACGATCCAAACGAACAAAACTTGCGTACATAGCGATTTTAACAAAGTATGCCGAGAAGCGGTTCTTCTCAATTTTCTTGATGTTGCACATTAATTTTCGATTAAACTCACTTACTGACACGTAATTAAGACGTTCCGAACGAACAAAACTTGCGTACATAGCGATTTTAAGAATGTATGCCGAGAAGTTGTTATTCTCAATTTCCTTGATGTTGAACAAGAATTTTCGACTAAACTCACTTACTGACACGTAACTAAGACGTTCCGAACGAACAAAACTTGCGTACATAGCGATTTTAACAATGTATGCCGAGAAGCGGTTATTCTCAATTTCCTTGATGTTGCGCTATAATTTTCGATTAAACTCACTTACTGACACGTAACTAAGACGTTCCGAACGAACAAAACTTGCGTACATAGCGATTTTAACAATGTATGCCGAGAAGTTGTTATTCTCAATTTCCTGGATGTTGCACAAGAATTTTCGATTAAACTCACCTACTGACACGTAACTAGGACGTTCCGGACGAACAAAACTTGTGTACATAGCGATCTCAGCTTTGTGCGCAACAAAACGTATATCCTCAATTTCCTTGATGTTGCACAAGAATTTTCGACTAAACTCACTTACTGACACGTAACTAAGACGTTCCGAACGAACAAAACTTGCGTACATAGCGATTTTAACAATGTATGCCGAGAAGTTGTTATTCTCAATTTCCTTGATGTTGCACAAGAATTTTCGATTAAACTCACCTACTGACACGTAACAAGGACGTTCCGGATGAACAAAACTTGTGTACATAGCGATTTTAACAATGTATGCCGTGAAG
This sequence comes from Polyergus mexicanus, assembly GCF_030449975.1. NCBI lineage: Eukaryota > Metazoa > Arthropoda > Insecta > Hymenoptera > Formicidae > Polyergus > Polyergus mexicanus. The sequence goes on from NW_027223330.1 coordinate 4,895,964, forward strand.
TTGTTATTCTCAATTTCCTTGATGTTGCACAAGAATTTTCGATTAAACTCACCTACTGACACGTAACTAGGACGTTCCGGACGAACAAAACTTGTGTACATAGCGATCTCAGCTTTGTGCGCAACAAAACGTATATCCTCAATTTCCTTGATGTTGCACAAGAATTTTCGACTAAACTCACTTACTGGCACGTAACTAAGACGTTCCGAACGAACAAAACTTGCGTACATAGCGATTTTAACAAAGTATGCCGAGAAGCGGTTTTTCTTAATTTCCTTGATGTTGCACAAGAATTTTCGACTAAACTCACTTACTGACACGTAACTAAGACGATCCGAACGAACAAAACTTGCGTACATAGCGATTTTAACAAAGTATGCCGAGAAGCGGTTCTTCTCAATTTCCTTGATGTTGCACAAGAATTTTTGATTATACTCACTTACTGACACGTAACTAAGACGTTCCGCACGATCAAAACTTGCGTACATAGCGATTTTAACAAAGTATGCCGAGAAGCGGTTCTTCTTAATTTCCTTGATGTTGCACAAGAATTTTCGACTAAACTCACTTACTGACACGTAACTAAGACGATCCGAACGAACAAAACTTGCGTACATAGCGATTTTAACAAAGTATGCCGAGAAGCGGTTCTTCTCAATTTCCTTGATGTTGAACAAGAATTTTCGACTAAACTCACTTACTGACACGTAACTAAGACGTTCCGAACGAACAAAACTTGCGTACATAGCGATTTTAACAATGAATGCCGAGAATCGGTTCTTCTCAATTTCCTTGATGTTGAACAAGAATTTTCGACTAAACTCACTTACTGACACGTAACTAAGACGTTCCGAACGAACAAAACTTGCGTACATAGCGATTTTAACAATGTATGCCGAGAAACGGTTATTCTCAATTTCCTTGATGTTGCACAATAATTTTCGATTAAACTCACTTACTGACACGTAACTAAGACGTTCCGAACGAACAAAACTTGCGTACATAGCGATTTTAACAATGTATGCCGAGAAGTTGTTATTCTCAATTTCCTTGATGTTGCACAAGAATTATCGTTTAAACTCACCTACTGACACGTAACAAGGACGTTCCGGACGAACAAAACTTGTGTACATAGCGATTTTAACAAAGTATGCCGAGAAGCGGTTCTTCTCAATTTCCTTGATGTTGCACAAGAATTTTCGGCTAAACTCACTTACTGGCACGTAACTAAAACGTTCCGAACGAACAAAACTTGCGTACATAGCGATTTTAACAATGTATGCCGAGAAGTTGTTATTCTCAATTTCCTTGATGTTGCACAAGAATTTTCGATTAAACTCATTTACTGACACGTAACTAGGACGTTCCGGACGAACAAAACTTGTGTACATAGCGATCTCAGCTTTGTGCGCAACAAAACGTATATCCTCAATTTCCTTGATGTTGCACAAGAATTTTCGACTAAACTCACTTACTGGCACGTAACTAAGACGTTCCGAACGAACAAAACTTGCGTACATAGCGATTTTAACAATGTATGCCGAGAAGCGGTTATTCTCAATTTCCTTGATGTTGCACAATAATTTTCGATTAAACTCACTTACTGACACGTAACTAAGACGTTCCGAACGAACAAAACTTGCGTACATAGTGATTTTAACAATGTATGCCGAGAAGTTGTTATTCTCAATTTCCTTGATGTTGCACAAGAATTTTCGATTAAACTCACCTACTGACACGTAACAAGGACGTTCCGGACGAACAAAACTTGTGTACATAGCGATTTTAACAATGTATGCCGAGAAGTTGTTATTCTCAATTTCCTTGATGTTGCACAAGAATTTTTGATTATACTCACTTACTGACACGTAACTAAGACGTTCCGCACGATCAAAACTTGCGTACATAGCGATTTTAACAAAGTATGCCGAGAAGCGGTTCTTCTTAATTTCCTTGATGTTGCACAAGAATTTTCGACTAAACTCACTTACTGACACGTAACTAAGACGATCCGAACAAACAAAACTTGCGTACATAGCGATTTTAACAAAGTATGCCGAGAAGCGGTTCTTCTCAATTTCCTTGATGTTGAACAAGTATTTTCGACTAAACTCACTTACTGACACGTAACTAAGACGTTCCGAACGAACAAAACTTGCGTACATAGCGATTTTAACAATGAATGCCGAGAAGCGGTTCTTCTCAATTTCCTTGATGTTGAACAAGAATTTTCGACTAAACTCACTTACTGACACGTAACTAAGACGTTCCGAACGAACAAAACTTGCGTACATAGCGATTTTAACAATGTATGCCGAGAAACGGTTATTCTCAATTTCCTTGATGTTGCACAATAATTTTCGATTAAACTCACTTACTGACACGTAACTAAGACGTTCCGAACGAACAAAACTTGCGTACATAGCGATTTTAACAATGTATGCCGAGAAGTTGTTATTCTCTATTTCCTTGATGTTGCACAAGAATTATCGATTAAACTCACCTACTGACACGTAACAAGGACGTTCCGGACGAACAAAACTTGTGTACATAGCGATTTTAACAATGTATGCCGAGAAGTTGTTATTCTCAATTTCCTTGATGTTGCACAAGAATTTTCGGTTAAACTCACCTACTGACACGTAACAAGGACGTTCCGGACGAACAAAACTTGTGTACATAGCGATTTTAACAATGTATGCCGAGAAGTTGTTATTCTCAATTTCCTTGATGTTGCACAAGAATTTTCGATTAAACTCACCTACTGACACGTAACTAGGACGTTCCGGACGGACAAAACTTGTGTACATAGCGATCTCAGCTTTGTGCGCAACAAAATGTATATCCTCAATTTCCTTGATGTTGCACAAGAATTTTCGGCTAAACTCACTTACTGGCACGTAACTAAGACGTTCCGAACGAACAAAACTTGCGTACATAGCGATTTTAACAATGTATGCCGAGAAGTTGTTATTCTCAATTTCCTTGATGTTGCACAAGAATTTTCGATTAAACTCACTTACTGACACGTAACTAGGACGTTCCGGACGAACAAAACTTGTGTACATAGCGATCTCAGCTTTGTGCGCAACAAAACGTATATCCTCAATTTCCTTGATGTTGCACAAGAATTTTCGACTAAACTCACTTACTGGCACGTATCTAAGACGTTCCGAACGAACAAAACTTGCGTACATAGCGATTTTAACAAAGTATGCCGAGAAGCGGTTTTTCTTAATTTCCTTGATGTTGCACAAGAATTTTCGACTAAACTCACTTACTGACACGTAACTAAGACGATCCAAACGAACAAAACTTGCGTACATAGCGATTTTTACAAAGTATGCCGAGAAGCGGTTCTTCTCAATTTTCTTGATGTCGCACAATAATTTTCGATTAAACTCACTTACTGACACGTAACTAAGACGTTCCGAACGAACAAAACTTGCGTACATAGCGATTTTAAGAATGTATGCCGAGAAGTTGTTATTCTCAATTTCCTTGATGTTGAACAAGAATTTTCGACTAAACTCACTTACTGACACGTAACTAAGACGTTCCGAACGAACAAAACTTGCGTACATATCGATTTTAACAATGTATGCCGAGAAGCGGTTATTCTAAATTTCCTTGATGTTGCGCTATAATTTTCGATTAAACTCACTTACTGACACGTAACTAAGACGTTCCGAACGAACAAAACTTGCGTACATAGCGATTTTAACAATGTATGCCGAGAAGTTGTTATTCTCAATTTCCTTGATGTTGCACAAGAATTTTCGATTAAACTCACCTACTGACACGTAACAAGGACGTTCCGGACGAACAAAACTTGTGTACATAGCGATTTTAACAATGTATGCCGAGAAGTTGTTATTCTCAATTTCCTTGATGTTGCACAAGAATTTTCGATTAAACTCACCTACTGACACGTAACTAGGACGTTCCGGACGAACAAAACTTGTGTACATAGCGATCTCAGCTTTGTGCGCAACAAAACGTATATCCTCAATTTCCTTGATGTTGCACAAGAATTTTCGACTAAACTCACTTACTGACACGTAACTAAGACGTTCCGAACGAACAAAACTTGCGTACATAGCGATTTTAACAATGTATGCCGAGAAGTTGTTATTCTCAATTTCCTTGATGTTGCACAAGAATTTTCGATTAAACTCACCTACTGACACGTAACAAGGACGTTCCGGACGAACAAAACTTGTGTACATAGCGATTTTAACAATGTATGCCGTGAAGTTGTTATTCTCAATTTCCTTGATGTTGCACAAGAATTTTCGATTAAACTCACCTACTGACACGTAACTAGGACGTTCCGGACGAACAAAACTTGTGTACATAGCGATCTCAGCTTTGTGCGCAACAAAACGTATATCCTCAATTTCCTTGATGTTGCACAAGAATTTTCGACTAAACTCACTTACTGGCACGTAACTAAGACGTTCCGAACGAACAAAACTTGCGTACATAGCGATTTTAACAAAGTATGCCGAGAAGCGGTTCTTCTTAATTTCCTTGATGTTGCACAAGAATTTTCGACTAAACTCACTTACTGACACGTAACTAAGACGATCCAAACGAACAAAACTTGCGTACATAGCGATTTTAACAAAGTATGCCGAGAAGCGGTTCTTCTCAATTTTCTTGATGTTGCACATTAATTTTCGATTAAACTCACTTACTGACACGTAATTAAGACGTTCCGAACGAACAAAACTTGCGTACATAGCGATTTTAAGAATGTATGCCGAGAAGTTGTTATTCTCAATTTCCTTGATGTTGAACAAGAATTTTCGACTAAACTCACTTACTGACACGTAACTAAGACGTTCCGAACGAACAAAACTTGCGTACATAGCGATTTTAACAATGTATGCCGAGAAGCGGTTATTCTCAATTTCCTTGATGTTGCGCTATAATTTTCGATTAAACTCACTTACTGACACGTAACTAAGACGTTCCGAACGAACAAAACTTGCGTACATAGCGATTTTAACAATGTATGCCGAGAAGTTGTTATTCTCAATTTCCTTGATGTTGCACAAGAATTTTCGATTAAACTCACCTACTGACACGTAACTAGGACGTTCCGGACGAACAAAACTTGTGTACATAGCGATCTCAGCTTTGTGCGCAACAAAACGTATATCCTCAATTTCCTTGATGTTGCACAAGAATTTTCGACTAAACTCACTTACTGACACGTAACTAAGACGTTCCGAACGAACAAAACTTGCGTACATAGCGATTTTAACAATGTATGCCGAGAAGTTGTTATTCTCAATTTCCTTGATGTTGCACAAGAATTTTCGATTAAACTCACCTACTGACACGTAACAAGGACGTTCCGGATGAACAAAACTTGTGTACATAGCGATTTTAACAATGTATGCCGTGAAGTTGTTATTCTCAATTTCCTTGATGTTGCACAAGAATTTTCGATTAAACTCACCTACTGACACGTAACTAGGACGTTCCGGACGAACAAAACTTGTGTACATAGCGATCTCAGCTTTGTGCGCAACAAAACGTATATCCTCAATTTCCTTGATGTTGCACAAGAATTTTCGACTAAACTCACTTACTGGCACGTAACTAAGACGTTCCGAACGAACAAAACTTGCGTACATAGCGATTTTAACAAAGTATGCCGAGAAGCGGTTTTTCTTAATTTCCTTGATGTTGCACAAGAATTTTCGACTAAACTCACTTACTGACACGTAACTAAGACGATCCGAACGAACAAAACTTGCGTACATAGCGATTTTAACAAAGTATGCCGAGAAGCGGTTCTTCTCAATTTCCTTGATGTTGCACAAGAATTTTTGATTACACTCACTTACTGACACGTAACTAAGACGTTCCGCACGATCAAAACTTGCGTACATAGCGATTTTAACAAAGTATGCCGAGAAGCGGTTCTTCTTAATTTCCTTGATGTTGCACAAGAATTTTCGACTAAACTCACTTACTGACACGTAACTAAGACGATCCGAACGAACAAAACTTGCGTACATAGCGATTTTAACAAAGTATGCCGAGAAGCGGTTCTTCTCAATTTCCTTGATGTTGAACAAGAATTTTCGACTAAACTCACTTACTGACACGTAACTAAGACGTTCCGAACGAACAAAACTTGCGTACATAGCGATTTTAACAATGAATGCCGAGAATCGGTTCTTCTCAATTTCCTTGATGTTGAACAAGAATTTTCGACTAAACTCACTTACTGACACGTAACTAAGACGTTCCGAACGAACAAAACTTGCGTACATAGCGATTTTAACAATGTATGCCGAGAAACGGTTATTCTCAATTTCCTTGATGTTGCACAATAATTTTCGATTAAACTCACTTACTGACACGTAACTAAGACGTTCCGAACGAACAAAACTTGCGTACATAGCGATTTTAACAATGTATGCCGAGAAGTTGTTATTCTCAATTTCCTTGATGTTGCACAAGAATTATCGTTTAAACTCACCTACTGACACGTAACAAGGACGTTCCGGACGAACAAAACTTGTGTACATAGCGATTTTAACAATGTATGCCGAGAAGTTGTTATTCTCAATTTCCTTGATGTTGCACAAGAATTATCGATTAAACTCACCTACTGACACGTAACAAGGACGTTCCGGACGAACAAAACTTGTGTACATAGCGATTTTAACAATGTATGCCGAGAAGTTGTTATTCTCAATTTCCTTGATGTTGCACAAGAATTTTCGATTAAACTCACCTACTGACACGTAACTAGGACGTTCCGGACGAACAAAACTTGTGTACATAGCGATCTCAGCTTTGTGCGCATCAAAACGTATATCCTCAATTTCCTTGATGTTGCACAAGAATTTTCGACTAAACTCACTTACTGACACGTAACTAAGACGTTCCGAACGAACAAAACTTGCGTACATAGCGATTTTAACAATGTATGCCGAGAAGTTGTTATTCTCAATTTCCTTGATGTTGCACAAGAATTTTCGATTAAACTCACCTACTGACACGTAACAAGGACGTTCCGGACGAACAAAACTTGTGTACATAGCGATTTTAACAATGTATGCCGTGAAGTTGTCATTCTCAATTTCCTTGATGTTGCACAAGAATTTTCGATTAAACTCACCTGCTGACACGTAACTAGGACGTTCCGGACGAACAAAACTTGTGTACATAGCGATCTCAGCTTTGTGCGCAACAAAACGTATATCCTCAATTTCCTTGATGTTGCACAAGAATTTTCGACTAAACTCACTTACTGGCACGTAACTAAGACGTTCCGAACGAACAAAACTTGCGTACATAGCGATTTTAACAATGTATGCCGAGAAGTTGTTATTCTCAATTTCCTTGATGTTGCACAAGAATTTTCGACTAAACTCACTTACTGACACGTAACTAAGACGTTCCAAACGAACAAAACTTGCGTACATAGCGATTTTAACAATGTATGCCGAGAAGTTTTTATTCTCAATTTCCTTGATGTTGAACAAGAATTTTCGACTAAACTCACTTACTGACACGTAACTAAGACGTTCCGAACGAACAAAACTTGCGTACATAGCGATTTTAACAATGTATGCCGAGAAGCGGTTATTCTCAATTTCCTTGATGTTGCGCTATAATTTTCGATTAAACTCACTTACTGACACGTAACTAAGACGTTCCGAACGAACAAAACTTGCGTACATAGCGATTTTAACAATGTATGCCGAGAAGTTGTTATTCTCAATTTCCTTGATGTTGCACAAGAATTTTCGATTAAACTCACCTACTGACACGTAACAAGGACGTTCCGGACGAACAAAACTTGTGTACATAGCGATTTTAACAATGTATGCCGAGAAGTTGTTATTCTCAATTTCCTTGATGTTGCACAAGAATTTTCGATTAAACTCACCTACTGACACGTAACTAGGACGTTCCGGACGAACAAAACTTGTGTACATAGCGATCTCAGCTTTGTGCGCAACAAAACGTATATCCTCAATTTCCTTGATGTTGCACAAGAATTTTCGACTAAACTCACTTACTGACACGTAACTAAGACGTTCCGAACGAACAAAACTTGCGTACATAGCGATTTTAACAATGTATGCCGAGAAGCGGTTATTCTCAATTTCCTTGATGTTGCGCAATAATTTTCGATTAAACTCACTTACTGACACGTAACTAAGACGTTCCGAACGAACAAAACTTGCGTACATAGCGATTTTAACAATGTATGCCGAGAAGTTGTTATTCTCAATTTCCTTGATGTTGCACAAGAATTTTCGATTAAACTCACCTACTGACACGTAACAAGGACGTTCCGGACGAACAAAGCTTGTGTACATAGCGATTTTAACAATGTATGCCGAGAAGTTGTTATTCTCAATTTCCTTGATGTTGCACAAGAATTTTCGATTAAACTCACCTACTGACACGTAACTAGGACGTTCCGGACGAACAAAACTTGTGTACATAGCGATCTCAGCTTTGTGCGCAACAAAACGTATATCCTCAATTTCCTTGATGTTGCACAAGAATTTTCGACTAAACTCACTTACTGGCACGTAACTAAGACGTTCCGAACGAACAAAACTTGCGTACATAGCGATTTTAACAAAGTATGCCGAGAAGCGGTTCTTCTTAATTTCCTTGATGTTGCACAAGAATTTTCGACTAAACTCACTTACTGACACGTAACTAAGACGATCCAAACGAACAAAACTTGCGTACATAGCGATTTTAACAAAGTATGCCGAGAAACGGTTCTTCTCAATTTTCTTGATGTTGCACATTAATTTTCGATTAAACTCACTTACTGACACGTAATTAAGACGTTCCGAACGAACAAAACTTGCGTACATAGCGATTTTAAGAATGTATGCCGAGAAGTTGTTATTCTCAATTTCCTTGATGTTGAACAAGAATTTTCGACTAAACTCACTTACTGACACGTAACTAAGACGTTCCGAACGAACAAAACTTGCGTACATAGCGATTTTAACAATGTATGCCGAGAAGCGGTTATTCTCAATTTCCTTGATGTTGCGCTATAATTTTCGATTAAACTCACTTACTGACACGTAACTAAGACGTTCCGAACGAACAAAACTTGCGTACATAGCGATTTTAACAATGTATGCCGAGAAGTTGTTATTCTCAATTTCCTTGATGTTGCACAAGAATTTTCGATTAAACTCACCTACTGACACGTAACTAGGACGTTCCGGACGAACAAAACTTGTGTACATAGCGATCTCAGCTTTGTGCGCAACAAAACGTATATCCTCAATTTCCTTGATGTTGCACAAGAATTTTCGACTAAACTCACTTACTGGCACGTAACTAAGACGTTCCGAACGAACAAAACTTGCGTACATAGCGATTTTAACAAAGTATGCCGAGAAGCGGTTTTTCTTAATTTCCTTGATGTTGCACAAGAATTTTCGACTAAACTCACTTACTGACACGTAACTAAGACGATCCGAACGAACAAAACTTGCGTACATAGCGATTTTAACAAAGTATGCCGAGAAGCGGTTCTTCTCAATTTCCTTGATGTTGCACAAGAATTTTTGATTACACTCACTTACTGACACGTAACTAAGACGTTCCGCACGATCAAAACTTGCGTACATAGCGATTTTAACAAAGTATGCCGAGAAGCGGTTCTTCTTAATTTCCTTGATGTTGCACAAGAATTTTCGACTAAACTCACTTACTGACACGTAACTAAGACGATCCGAACGAACAAAACTTGCGTACATAGCGATTTTAACAAAGTATGCCGAGAAGCGGTTCTTCTCAATTTCCTTGATGTTGAACAAGAATTTTCGACTAAACTCACTTACTGACACGTAACTAAGACGTTCCGAACGAACAAAACTTGCGTACATAGCGATTTTAACAATGAATGCCGAGAATCGGTTCTTCTCAATTTCCTTGATGTTGAACAAGAATTTTCGACTAAACTCACTTACTGACACGTAACTAAGACGTTCCGAACGAACAAAACTTGCGTACATAGCGATTTTAACAATGTATGCCGAGAAACGGTTATTCTCAATTTCCTTGATGTTGCACAATAATTTTCGATTAAACTCACTTACTGACACGTAACTAAGACGTTCCGAACGAACAAAACTTGCGTACATAGCGATTTTAACAATGTATGCCGAGAAGTTGTTATTCTCAATTTCCTTGATGTTGCACAAGAATTATCGTTTAAACTCACCTACTGACACGTAACAAGGACGTTCCGGACGAACAAAACTTGTGTACATAGCGATTTTAACAATGTATGCCGAGAAGTTGTTATTCTCAATTTCCTTGATGTTGCACAAGAATTATCGATTAAACTCACCTACTGACACGTAACAAGGACGTTCCGGACGAACAAAACTTGTGTACATAGCGATTTTAACAATGTATGCCGAGAAGTTGTTATTCTCAATTTCCTTGATGTTGCACAAGAATTTTCGATTAAACTCACCTACTGACACGTAACTAGGACGTTCCGGACGAACAAAACTTGTGTACATAGCGATCTCAGCTTTGTGCGCATCAAAACGTATATCCTCAATTTCCTTGATGTTGCACAAGAATTTTCGACTAAACTCACTTACTGACACGTAACTAAGACGTTCCGAACGAACAAAACTTGCGTACATAGCGATTTTAACAATGTATGCCGAGAAGTTGTTATTCTCAATTTCCTTGATGTTGCACAAGAATTTTCGATTAAACTCACCTACTGACACGTAACAAGGACGTTCCGGACGAACAAAACTTGTGTACATAGCGATTTTAACAATGTATGCCGTGAAGTTGTCATTCTCAATTTCCTTGATGTTGCACAAGAATTTTCGATTAAACTCACCTGCTGACACGTAACTAGGACGTTCCGGACGAACAAAACTTGTGTACATAGCGATCTCAGCTTTGTGCGCAACAAAACGTATATCCTCAATTTCCTTGATGTTGCACAAGAATTTTCGACTAAACTCACTTACTGGCACGTAACTAAGACGTTCCGAACGAACAAAACTTGCGTACATAGCGATTTTAACAATGTATGCCGAGAAGTTGTTATTCTCAATTTCCTTGATGTTGCACAAGAATTTTCGACTAAACTCACTTACTGACACGTAACTAAGACGTTCCAAACGAACAAAACTTGCGTACATAGCGATTTTAACAATGTATGCCGAGAAGTTTTTATTCTCAATTTCCTTGATGTTGAACAAGAATTTTCGACTAAACTCACTTACTGACACGTAACTAAGACGTTCCGAACGAACAAAACTTGCGTACATAGCGATTTTAACAATGTATGCCGAGAAGCGGTTATTCTCAATTTCCTTGATGTTGCGCTATAATTTTCGATTAAACTCACTTACTGACACGTAACTAAGACGTTCCGAACGAACAAAACTTGCGTACATAGCGATTTTAACAATGTATGCCGAGAAGTTGTTATTCTCAATTTCCTTGATGTTGCACAAGAATTTTCGATTAAACTCACCTACTGACACGTAACAAGGACGTTCCGGACGAACAAAACTTGTGTACATAGCGATTTTAACAATGTATGCCGAGAAGTTGTTATTCTCAATTTCCTTGATGTTGCACAAGAATTTTCGATTAAACTCACCTACTGACACGTAACTAGGACGTTCCGGACGAACAAAACTTGTGTACATAGCGATCTCAGCTTTGTGCGCAACAAAACGTATATCCTCAATTTCCTTGATGTTGCACAAGAATTTTCGACTAAACTCACTTACTGACACGTAACTAAGACGTTCCGAACGAACAAAACTTGCGTACATAGCGATTTTAACAATGTATGCCGAGAAGCGGTTATTCTCAATTTCCTTGATGTTGCGCAATAATTTTCGATTAAACTCACTTACTGACACGTAACTAAGACGTTCCGAACGAACAAAACTTGCGTACATAGCGATTTTAACAATGTATGCCGAGAAGTTGTTATTCTCAATTTCCTTGATGTTGCACAAGAATTTTCGATTAAACTCACCTACTGACACGTAACAAGGACGTTCCGGACGAACAAAGCTTGTGTACATAGCGATTTTAACAATGTATGCCGAGAAGTTGTTATTCTCAATTTCCTTGATGTTGCACAAGAATTTTCGATTAAACTCACCTACTGACACGTAACTAGGACGTTCCGGACGAACAAAACTTGTGTACATAGCGATCTCAGCTTTGTGCGCAACAAAACGTATATCCTCAATTTCCTTGATGTTGCACAAGAATTTTCGACTAAACTCACTTACTGGCACGTAACTAAGACGTTCCGAACGAACAAAACTTGCGTACATAGCGATTTTAACAAAGTATGCCGAGAAGCGGTTCTTCTTAATTTCCTTGATGTTGCACAAGAATTTTCGACTAAACTCACTTACTGACACGTAACTAAGACGATCCAAACGAACAAAACTTGCGTACATAGCGATTTTAACAAAGTATGCCGAGAAACGGTTCTTCTCAATTTTCTTGATGTTGCACATTAATTTTCGATTAAACTCACTTACTGACACGTAATTAAGACGTTCCGAACGAACAAAACTTGCGTACATAGCGATTTTAAGAATGTATGCCGAGAAGTTGTTATTCTCAATTTCCTTGATGTTGAACAAGAATTTTCGACTAAACTCACTTACTGACACGTAACTAAGACGTTCCGAACGAACAAAACTTGCGTACATAGCGATTTTAACAATGTATGCCGAGAAGCGGTTATTCTCAATTTCCTTGATGTTGCGCTATAATTTTCGATTAAACTCACTTACTGACACGTAACTAAGACGTTCCGAACGAACAAAACTTGCGTACATAGCGATTTTAACAATGTATGCCGAGAAGTTGTTATTCTCAATTTCCTTGATGTTGCACAAGAATTTTCGATTAAACTCACCTACTGACACGTAACTAGGACGTTCCGGACGAACAAAACTTGTGTACATAGCGATCTCAGCTTTGTGCGCAACAAAACGTATATCCTCAATTTCCTTGATGTTGCACAAGAATTTTCGACTAAACTCACTTACTGACACGTAACTAAGACGTTCCGAACGAACAAAACTTGCGTACATAGCGATTTTAACAATGTATGCCGAGAAGTTGTTATTCTCAATTTCCTTGATGTTGCACAAGAATTTTCGATTAAACTCACCTACTGACACGTAACAAGGACGTTCCGGATGAACAAAACTTGTGTACATAGCGATTTTAACAATGTATGCCGTGAAGTTGTTATTCTCAATTTCCTTGATGTTGCACAAGAATTTTCGATTAAACTCACCTACTGACACGTAACTAGGACGTTCCGGACGAACAAAACTTGTGTACATAGCGATCTCAGCTTTGTGCGCAACAAAACGTATATCCTCAATTTCCTTGATGTTGCACAAGAATTTTCGACTAAACTCACTTACTGGCACGTAACTAAGACGTTCCGAACGAACAAAACTTGCGTACATAGCGATTTTAACAAAGTATGCCGAGAAGCGGTTTTTCTTAATTTCCTTGATGTTGCACAAGAATTTTCGACTAAACTCACTTACTGACACGTAACTAAGACGATCCGAACGAACAAAACTTGCGTACATAGCGATTTTAACAAAGTATGCCGAGAAGCGGTTCTTCTCAATTTCCTTGATGTTGCACAAGAATTTTTGATTACACTCACTTACTGACACGTAACTAAGACGTTCCGCACGATCAAAACTTGCGTACATAGCGATTTTAACAAAGTATGCCGAGAAGCGGTTCTTCTTAATTTCCTTGATGTTGCACAAGAATTTTCGACTAAACTCACTTACTGACACGTAACTAAGACGATCCGAACGAACAAAACTTGCGTACATAGCGATTTTAACAAAGTATGCCGAGAAGCGGTTCTTCTCAATTTCCTTGATGTTGAACAAGAATTTTCGACTAAACTCACTTACTGACACGTAACTAAGACGATCCGAACGAACAAAACTTGCGTACATAGCGATTTTAACAATGTATGCCGAGAAGTTGTTATTCTCAATTTCCTTGATGTTGCACAAGAATTTTCGATTAAACTCACCTACTGACACGTAACAAGGACGTTCCGGATGAACAAAACTTGTGTACATAGCGATTTTAACAATGTATGCCGTGAAGTTGTTATTCTCAATTTCCTTGATGTTGCACAAGAATTTTCGATTAAACTCACCTACTGACACGTAACTAGGACGTTCCGGACGAACAAAACTTGTGTACATAGCGATCTCAGCTTTGTGCGCAACAAAACGTATATCCTCAATTTCCTTGATGTTGCACAAGAATTTTCGACTAAACTCACTTACTGGCACGTAACTAAGACGTTCCGAACGAACAAAACTTGCGTACATAGCGATTTTAACAAAGTATGCCGAGAAGCGGTTTTTCTTAATTTCCTTGATGTTGCACAAGAATTTTCGACTAAACTCACTTACTGACACGTAACTAAGACGATCCGAACGAACAAAACTTGCGTACATAGCGATTTTAACAAAGTATGCCGAGAAGCGGTTCTTCTCAATTTCCTTGATGTTGCACAAGAATTTTTGATTATACTCACTTACTGACACGTAACTAAGACGTTCCGCACGATCAAAACTTGCGTACATAGCGATTTTAACAAAGTATGCCGAGAAGCGGTTCTTCTTAATTTCCTTGATGTTGCACAAGAATTTTCGACTAAACTCACTTACTGACACGTAACTAAGACGATCCGAACGAACAAAACTTGCGTACATAGCGATTTTAACAAAGTATGCCGAGAAGCGGTTCTTCTCAATTTCCTTGATGTTGAACAAGAATTTTCGACTAAACTCACTTACTGACACGTAACTAAGACGTTCCGAACGAACAAAACTTGCGTACATAGCGATTTTAACAATGAATGCCGAGAATCGGTTCTTCTCAATTTCCTTGATGTTGAACAAGAATTTTCGACTAAACTCACTTACTGACACGTAACTAAGACGTTCCGAACGAACAAAACTTGCGTACATAGCGATTTTAACATTGTATGCCGAGAAACGGTTATTCTCAATTTCCTTGATGTTGCACAATAATTTTCGATTAAACTCACTTACTGACACGTAACTAAGACGTTCCGAACGAACAAAACTTGCGTACATAGCGATTTTAACAATGTATGCCGAGAAGTTGTTATTCTCAATTTCCTTGATGTTGCACAAGAATTATCGTTTAAACTCACCTACTGACACGTAACAAGGACGTTCCGGACGAACAAAACTTGTGTACATAGCGATTTTAACAATGTATGCCGAGAAGTTGTTATTCTCAATTTCCTTGATGTTGCACAAGAATTTTCGATTAAACTCACCTACTGACACGTAACAAGGACGTTCCGGACGAACAAAACTTGTGTACATAGCGATTTTAACAATGTATGCCGAGAAGTTGTTATTCTCAATTTCCTTGATGTTGCACAAGAATTTTCGATTAAACTCACCTACTGACACGTAACTAGGACGTTCCGGACGAACAAAACTTGTGTACATAGCGATCTCAGCTTTGTGCGCATCAAAACGTATATCCTCAATTTCCTTGATGTTGCACAAGAATTTTCGACTAAACTCACTTACTGACACGTAACTAAGACGTTCCGAACGAACAAAACTTGCGTACATAGCGATTTTAACAATGTATGCCGAGAAGTTGTTATTCTCAATTTCCTTGATGTTGCACAAGAATTTTCGATTAAACTCACCTACTGACACGTAACAAGGACGTTCCGGACGAACAAAACTTGTGTACATAGCGATTTTAACAATGTATGCCGTGAAGTTGTCATTCTCAATTTCCTTGATGTTGCACAAGAATTTTCGATTAAACTCACCTACTGACACGTAACTAGGACGTTCCGGACGAACAAAACTTGTGTACATAGCGATCTCAGCTTTGTGCGCAACAAAACGTATATCCTCAATTTCCTTGATGTTGCACAAGAATTTTCGACTAAACTCACTTACTGGCACGTAACTAAGACGTTCCGAACGAACAAAACTTGCGTACATAGCGATTTTAACAATGTATGCCGAGAAGTTGTTATTCTCAATTTCCTTGATGTTGCACAAGAATTTTCGACTAAACTCACTTACTGACACGTAACTAAGACGTTCCGAACGAACAAAACTTGCGTACATAGCGATTTTAACAATGTATGCCGAGAAGTTTTTATTCTCAATTTCCTTGATGTTGAACAAGAATTTTCGACTAAACTCACTTACTGACACGTAACTAAGACGTTCCGAACGAACAAAACTTGCGTACATAGCGATTTTAACAATGTATGCCGAGAAGCGGTTATTCTCAATTTCCTTGATGTTGCGGTATAATTTTCGATTAAACTCACTTACTGACACGTAACTAAGACGTTCCGAACGAACAAAACTTGCGTACATAGCGATTTTAACAATGTATGCCGAGAAGTTGTTATTCTCAATTTCCTTGATGTTGCACAAGAATTTTCGATTAAACTCACCTACTGACACGTAACAAGGACGTTCCGGACGAACAAAACTTGTGTACATAGCGATTTTAACAATGTATGCCGAGAAGTTGTTATTCTCAATTTCCTTGATGTTGCACAAGAATTTTCGATTAAACTCACCTACTGACACGTAACTAGGACGTTCCGGACGAACAAAACTTGTGTACATAGCGATTTTAACAATGTATGCCGAGAAGTTGTTATTCTCAATTTCCTTGATGTTGCACAAGAATTTTCGACTAAACTCACTTACTGACACGTAACTAAGACGTTCCGAACGAACAAAACTTGCGTACATAGCGATTTTAACAATGTATGCCGAGAAGTTTTTATTCTCAATTTCCTTGATGTTGAACAAGAATTTTCGACTAAACTCACTTACTGACACGTAACTAAGACGTTCCGAACGAACAAAACTTGCGTACATAGCGATTTTAACAATGTATGCCGAGAAGCGGTTATTCTCAATTTCCTTGATGTTGCGCTATAATTTTCGATTAAACTCACTTACTGACACGTAACTAAGACGTTCCGAACGAACAAAACTTGCGTACATAGCGATTTTAACAATGTATGCCGAGAAGTTGTTATTCTCAATTTCCTTGATGTTGCACAAGAATTTTCGATTAAACTCACCTACTGACACGTAACAAGGACGTTCCGGACGAACAAAACTTGTGTACATAGCGATTTTAACAATGTATGCCGAGAAGTTGTTATTCTCAATTTCCTTGATGTTGCACAAGAATTTTCGATTAAACTCACCTACTGACACGTAACTAGGACGTTCCGGACGAACAAAACTTGTGTACATAGCGATCTCAGCTTTGTGCGCAACAAAACGTATATCCTCAATTTCCTTGATGTTGCACAAGAATTTTCGACTAAACTCACTTACTGACACGTAACTAAGACGTTCCGAACGAACAAAACTTGCGTACATAGCGATTTTAACAATGTATGCCGAGAAGCGGTTATTCTCAATTTCCTTGATGTTGCGCAATAATTTTCGATTAAACTCACTTACTGACACGTAACTAAGACGTTCCGAACGAACAAAACTTGCGTACATAGCGATTTTAACAATGTATGCCGAGAAGTTGTTATTCTCAATTTCCTTGATGTTGCACAAGAATTTTCGATTAAACTCACCTACTGACACGTAACAAGGACGTTCCGGACGAACAAAGCTTGTGTACATAGCGATTTTAACAATGTATGCCGAGAAGTTGTTATTCTCAATTTCCTTGATGTTGCACAAGAATTTTCGATTAAACTCACCTACTGACACGTAACTAGGACGTTCCGGACGAACAAAACTTGTGTACATAGCGATCTCAGCTTTGTGCGCAACAAAACGTATATCCTCAATTTCCTTGATGTTGCACAAGAATTTTCGGCTAAACTCACTTACTGGCACGTAACTAAGACGTTCCGAACGAACAAAACTTGCGTACATAGCGATTTTAACAATGTATGCCGAGAAGTTGTTATTCTCAATTTCCTTGATGTTGCACAAGAATTTTCGATTAAACTCACCTACCGACACGTAACTAGGACGTTCCGGACGAACAAAACTTGTGTACATAGCGATCTCAGCTTTGTGCGCAACAAAACGTATATCCTCAATTTCCTTGATGTTGCACAAGAATTTTCGGCTAAACTCACTTACTGGCACGTAACTAAGACGTTCCGAACGAACAAAACTTGCGTACATAGCGTTTTTAACAATGTATGCCGAGAAGTTGTTATTCTCAATTTCCTTGATGTTGCACAAGAATTTTCGATTAAACTCACCTACTGACACGTAACAAGGACGTTCCGGACGAACAAAACTTGTGTACATAGCGATTTTAACAATGTATGCCGAGAAGTTGTTATTCTCAATTTCCTTGATGTTGCACAAGAATTATCGACTAAACTCACTTACTGACACGAAACTAAGACGATCCGAACGAACAAAACATGCGTACATAGCGATTTTAACAAAGTATGCCGAGAAGCGGTTCTTCTCAATTTCCTTGATGTTGAACAAGAATTTTCGACTAAACTCACTTTCTGACACGTAACTAAGACGTTCCGAACGAACAAAACTTGCGTACATAGCGATTTTAACAATGAATGCCGAGAAGCGGTTCTTCTCAATTTCCTTGATGTTGAACAAGAATTTTCGACTAAACTCACTTACTGACACGTAACTAAGACGTTCCGAACGAACAAAACTTGCGTACATAGCGATTTTAACAATGTATGCCAAAAAGCGGTTATTCTCAATTTCCTTGATGTTGCGCAATAATTTTCGATTAAACTCACTTACTGACACGTAACTAAGACGTTCCGAACGAACAAAACTTGCGTACATAGCGATTTTAACAATGTATGCCGAGAAGTTGTTATTCTCAATTTCCTTGATGTTGCACAAGAATTTTCGATTAAACTCACCTACTGACACGTAACAAGGACGTTCCGGACGAACAAAACTTGTGTACATAGCGATTTTAACAATGTATGCCGAGAAGTTGTTATTCTCAATTTCCTTGATGTTGCACAAGAATTTTCGGCTAAACTCACTTACTGGCACGTAACTAAGACGTTCCGAACGAACAAAACTTGCGTACATAGCGATTTTAACAATGTATGCCGAGAAGTTGTTATTCTCAATTTCCTTGATGTTGCACAAGAATTTTCGATTAAACTCACCTACCGACACGTAACTAGGACGTTCCGAACGAACAAAACTTGCGTACATAGCGATTTTAACAATGTATGCCGAGAAGTTGTTATTCTCAATTTCCTTGATGTTGCACAAGAATTTTCGATTAAACTCACCTACTGACACGTAACAAGGACGTTCCGGACGAACAAAACTTGTGTACATAGCGATTTTAACAATGTATGCCGAGAAGTTGTTATTCTCAATTTCCTTGATGTTGCACAAGAATTTTCGGCTAAACTCACTTACTGGCACGTAACTAAGACGTTCCGAACGAACAAAACTTGCGTACATAGCGATTTTAACAATGAATGCCGAGAAGCGGTTCTTCTCAATTTCCTTGATGTTGCACAAGAATTTTCGACTAAACTCACTTACTGGCACGTAACTAAGACGTTCCGAACGAACAAAACTTGCGTACATAGCGATTTTAACAATGTATGCCGAGAAGTTGTTATTCTCAATTTCCTTGATGTTGCACAAGAATTTTCGATTAAACTCACCTACTGACACGTAACAAGGACGTTCCGGACGAACAAAGCTTGTGTACATAGCGATTTTAACAATGTATGCCGAGAAGTTGTTATTCTCAATTTCCTTGATGTTGCACAAGAATTTTCGATTAAACTCACCTACTGACACGTAACTAGGACGTTCCGGACGAACAAAACTTGTGTACATAGCGATCTCAGCTTTGTGCGCAACAAAACGTATATCCTCAATTTCCTTGATGTTGCACAAGAATTTTCGGCTAAACTCACTTACTGGCACGTAACTAAGACGTTCCGAACGAACAAAACTTGCGTACATAGCGATTTTAACAATGTATGCCGAGAAGTTGTTATTCTCAATTTCCTTGATGTTGCACAAGAATTTTCGATTAAACTCACCTACCGACACGTAACTAGGACGTTCCGGACGAACAAAACTTGTGTACATAGCGATTTTAACAATGTATGCCGAGAAGTTGTTATTCTCAATTTCCTTGATGTTGCACAAGAATTTTCGATTAAACTCACCTACTGACACGTAACTAGGACGTTCCGGACGAACAAAACTTGTGTACATAGCGATTTTAACAATGTATGCCGTGAAGTTGTCATTCTCAATTTCCTTGATGTTGCACAAGAATTTTCGATTAAACTCACCTACTGACACGTAACTAGGACGTTCCGGACGAACAAAACTTGTGTACATAGCGATCTCAGCTTTGTGCGCAACAAAACGTATATCCTCAATTTCCTTGATGTTGCACAAGAATTTTCGACTAAACTCACTTACTGGCACGTAACTAAGACGTTCCGAACGAACAAAACTTGCGTACATAGCGATTTTAACAATGTATGCCGAGAAGTTGTTATTCTCAATTTCCTTGATGTTGCACAAGAATTTTCGACTAAACTCACTTACTGACACGTAACTAAGACGTTCCGAACGAACAAAACTTGCGTACATAGCGATTTTAACAATGTATGCCGAGAAGTTTTTATTCTCAATTTCCTTGATGTTGAACAAGAATTTTCGACTAAACTCACTTACTGACACGTAACTAAGACGTTCCGAACGAACAAAACTTGCGTACATAGCGATTTTAACAATGTATGCCGAGAAGCGGTTATTCTCAATTTCCTTGATGTTGCGCTATAATTTTCGATTAAACTCACTTACTGACACGTAACTAAGACGTTCCGAACGAACAAAACTTGCGTACATAGCGATTTTAACAATGTATGCCGAGAAGTTGTTATTCTCAATTTCCTTGATGTTGCACAAGAATTTTCGATTAAACTCACCTACTGACACGTAACAAGGACGTTCCGGACGAACAAAACTTGTGTACATAGCGATTTTAACAATGTATGCCGAGAAGTTGTTATTCTCAATTTCCTTGATGTTGCACAAGAATTTTCGATTAAACTCACCTACTGACACGTAACTAGGACGTTCCGGACGAACAAAACTTGTGTACATAGCGATTTTAACAATGTATGCCGAGAAGTTGTTATTCTCAATTTCCTTGATGTTGCACAAGAATTTTCGACTAAACTCACTTACTGACACGTAACTAAGACGTTCCGAACGAACAAAACTTGCGTACATAGCGATTTTAACAATGTATGCCGAGAAGTTTTTATTCTCAATTTCCTTGATGTTGAACAAGAATTTTCGACTAAACTCACTTACTGACACGTAACTAAGACGTTCCGAACGAACAAAACTTGCGTACATAGCGATTTTAACAATGTATGCCGAGAAGCGGTTATTCTCAATTTCCTTGATGTTGCGCTATAATTTTCGATTAAACTCACTTACTGACACGTAACTAAGACGTTCCGAACGAACAAAACTTGCGTACATAGCGATTTTAACAATGTATGCCGAGAAGTTGTTATTCTCAATTTCCTTGATGTTGCACAAGAATTTTCGATTAAACTCACCTACTGACACGTAACAAGGACGTTCCGGACGAACAAAACTTGTGTACATAGCGATTTTAACAATGTATGCCGAGAAGTTGTTATTCTCAATTTCCTTGATGTTGCACAAGAATTTTCGATTAAACTCACCTACTGACACGTAACTAGGACGTTCCGGACGAACAAAACTTGTGTACATAGCGATCTCAGCTTTGTGCGCAACAAAACGTATATCCTCAATTTCCTTGATGTTGCACAAGAATTTTCGACTAAACTCACTTACTGACACGTAACTAAGACGTTCCGAACGAACAAAACTTGCGTACATAGCGATTTTAACAATGTATGCCGAGAAGCGGTTATTCTCAATTTCCTTGATGTTGCGCAATAATTTTCGATTAAACTCACTTACTGACACGTAACTAAGACGTTCCGAACGAACAAAACTTGCGTACATAGCGATTTTAACAATGTATGCCGAGAAGTTGTTATTCTCAATTTCCTTGATGTTGCACAAGAATTTTCGATTAAACTCACCTACTGACACGTAACAAGGACGTTCCGGACGAACAAAGCTTGTGTACATAGCGATTTTAACAATGTATGCCGAGAAGTTGTTATTCTCAATTTCCTTGATGTTGCACAAGAATTTTCGATTAAACTCACCTACTGACACGTAACTAGGACGTTCCGGACGAACAAAACTTGTGTACATAGCGATCTCAGCTTTGTGCGCAACAAAACGTATATCCTCAATTTCCTTGATGTTGCACAAGAATTTTCGGCTAAACTCACTTACTGGCACGTAACTAAGACGTTCCGAACGAACAAAACTTGCGTACATAGCGATTTTAACAATGTATGCCGAGAAGTTGTTATTCTCAATTTCCTTGATGTTGCACAAGAATTTTCGATTAAACTCACCTACCGACACGTAACTAGGACGTTCCGGACGAACAAAACTTGTGTACATAGCGATCTCAGCTTTGTGCGCAACAAAACGTATATCCTCAATTTCCTTGATGTTGCACAAGAATTTTCGGCTAAACTCACTTACTGGCACGTAACTAAGACGTTCCGAACGAACAAAACTTGCGTACATAGCGTTTTTAACAATGTATGCCGAGAAGTTGTTATTCTCAATTTCCTTGATGTTGCACAAGAATTTTCGATTAAACTCACCTACTGACACGTAACAAGGACGTTCCGGACGAACAAAACTTGTGTACATAGCGATTTTAACAATGTATGCCGAGAAGTTGTTATTCTCAATTTCCTTGATGTTGCACAAGAATTATCGACTAAACTCACTTACTGACACGAAACTAAGACGATCCGAACGAACAAAACATGCGTACATAGCGATTTTAACAAAGTATGCCGAGAAGCGGTTCTTCTCAATTTCCTTGATGTTGAACAAGAATTTTCGACTAAACTCACTTTCTGACACGTAACTAAGACGTTCCGAACGAACAAAACTTGCGTACATAGCGATTTTAACAATGAATGCCGAGAAGCGGTTCTTCTCAATTTCCTTGATGTTGAACAAGAATTTTCGACTAAACTCACTTACTGACACGTAACTAAGACGTTCCGAACGAACAAAACTTGCGTACATAGCGATTTTAACAATGTATGCCAAAAAGCGGTTATTCTCAATTTCCTTGATGTTGCGCAATAATTTTCGATTAAACTCACTTACTGACACGTAACTAAGACGTTCCGAACGAACAAAACTTGCGTACATAGCGATTTTAACAATGTATGCCGAGAAGTTGTTATTCTCAATTTCCTTGATGTTGCACAAGAATTTTCGATTAAACTCACCTACTGACACGTAACAAGGACGTTCCGGACGAACAAAACTTGTGTACATAGCGATTTTAACAATGTATGCCGAGAAGTTGTTATTCTCAATTTCCTTGATGTTGCACAAGAATTTTCGGCTAAACTCACTTACTGGCACGTAACTAAGACGTTCCGAACGAACAAAACTTGCGTACATAGCGATTTTAACAATGTATGCCGAGAAGTTGTTATTCTCAATTTCCTTGATGTTGCACAAGAATTTTCGATTAAACTCACCTACCGACACGTAACTAGGACGTTCCGAACGAACAAAACTTGCGTACATAGCGATTTTAACAATGTATGCCGAGAAGTTGTTATTCTCAATTTCCTTGATGTTGCACAAGAATTTTCGATTAAACTCACCTACTGACACGTAACAAGGACGTTCCGGACGAACAAAACTTGTGTACATAGCGATTTTAACAATGTATGCCGAGAAGTTGTTATTCTCAATTTCCTTGATGTTGCACAAGAATTTTCGGCTAAACTCACTTACTGGCACGTAACTAAGACGTTCCGAACGAACAAAACTTGCGTACATAGCGATTTTAACAATGAATGCCGAGAAGCGGTTCTTCTCAATTTCCTTGATGTTGCACAAGAATTTTCGACTAAACTCACTTACTGGCACGTAACTAAGACGTTCCGAACGAACAAAACTTGCGTACATAGCGATTTTAACAATGTATGCCGAGAAGTTGTTATTCTCAATTTCCTTGATGTTGCACAAGAATTTTCGATTAAACTCACCTACTGACACGTAACAAGGACGTTCCGGACGAACAAAGCTTGTGTACATAGCGATTTTAACAATGTATGCCGAGAAGTTGTTATTCTCAATTTCCTTGATGTTGCACAAGAATTTTCGATTAAACTCACCTACTGACACGTAACTAGGACGTTCCGGACGAACAAAACTTGTGTACATAGCGATCTCAGCTTTGTGCGCAACAAAACGTATATCCTCAATTTCCTTGATGTTGCACAAGAATTTTCGGCTAAACTCACTTACTGGCACGTAACTAAGACGTTCCGAACGAACAAAACTTGCGTACATAGCGATTTTAACAATGTATGCCGAGAAGTTGTTATTCTCAATTTCCTTGATGTTGCACAAGAATTTTCGATTAAACTCACCTACCGACACGTAACTAGGACGTTCCGGACGAACAAAACTTGTGTACATAGCGATTTTAACAATGTATGCCGAGAAGTTGTTATTCTCAATTTCCTTGATGTTGCACAAGAATTTTCGATTAAACTCACCTACTGACACGTAACTAGGACGTTCCGGACGAACAAAACTTGTGTACATAGCGATCTCAGCTTTGTGCGCAACAAAACGTATATCCTCAATTTCCTTGATGTTGCACAAGAATTTTCGACTAAACTCACTTACTGGCACGTAACTAAGACGTTCCGAACGAACAAAACTTGCGTACATAGCGATTTTAACAAAGTATGCCGAGAAGCGGTTCTTCTTAATTTCCTTGATGTTGCACAAGAATTTTCGACTAAACTCACTTACTGACACGAAACTAAGACGATCCGAACGAACAAAACTTGCGTACATAGCGATTTTAACAAAGTATGCCGAGAAGCGGTTCTTCTCAATTTCCTTGATGTTGAACAAGAATTTTCGACTAAACTCACTTTCTGACACGTAACTAAGACGTTCCGAACGAACAAAACTTGCGTACATAGCGATTTTAACAATGAATGCCGAGAAGCGGTTCTTCTCAATTTCCTTGATGTTGCACAAGAATTTTCGACTAAACTCACTTACTGGCACGTAACTAAGACGTTCCGAACGAACAAAACTTGCGTACATAGCGATTTTAACAAAGTATGCCGAGAAGCGGTTCTTCTTAATTTCCTTGATGTTGCACAAGAATTTTCGACTAAACTCACTTACTGACACGAAACTAAGACGATCCGAACGAACAAAACTTGCGTACATAGCGATTTTAACAAAGTATGCCGAGAAGCGGTTCTTCTCAATTTCCTTGATGTTGAACAAGAATTTTCGACTAAACTCACTTTCTGACACGTAACTAAGACGTTCCGAACGAACAAAACTTGCGTACATAGCGATTTTAACAATGAATGCCGAGAAGCGGTTCTTCTCAATTTCCTTGATGTTGCACAAGAATTTTCGACTAAACTCACTTACTGGCACGTAACTAAGACGTTCCGAACGAACAAAACTTGCGTACATAGCGATTTTAACAAAGTATGCCGAGAAGCGGTTCTTCTTAATTTCCTTGATGTTGCACAAGAATTTTCGACTAAACTCACTTACTGACACGAAACTAAGACGATCCGAACGAACAAAACATGCGTACATAGCGATTTTAACAATGAATGCCGAGAAGCGGTTCTTCTCAATTTCCTTGATGTTGCACAAGAATTTTCGACTAAACTCACTTACTGGCACGTAACTAAGACGTTCCGAACGAACAAAACTTGCGTACATAGCGATTTTAACAATGAATGCCGAGAAGCGGTTCTTCTCAATTTCCTTGATGTTGCACAAGAATTTTCGACTAAACTCACTTACTGGCACGTAACTAAGACGTTCCGAACGAACAAAACTTGCGTACATAGCGATTTTAACAATGTATGCCGAGAAGTTGTTATTCTCAATTTCCTTGATGTTGCACAAGAATTTTCGATTAAACTCACCTACTGACACGTAACAAGGACGTTCCGGACGAACAAAGCTTGTGTACATAGCGATTTTAACAATGTATGCCGAGAAGTTGTTATTCTCAATTTCCTTGATGTTGCACAAGAATTTTCGATTAAACTCACCTACTGACACGTAACTAGGACGTTCCGGACGAACAAAACTTGTGTACATAGCGATCTCAGCTTTGTGCGCAACAAAACGTATATCCTCAATTTCCTTGATGTTGCACAAGAATTTTCGGCTAAACTCACTTACTGGCACGTAACTAAGACGTTCCGAACGAACAAAACTTGCGTACATAGCGATTTTAACAATGTATGCCGAGAAGTTGTTATTCTCAATTTCCTTGATGTTGCACAAGAATTTTCGATTAAACTCACCTACCGACACGTAACTAGGACGTTCCGGACGAACAAAACTTGTGTACATAGCGATTTTAACAATGTATGCCGAGAAGTTGTTATTCTCAATTTCCTTGATGTTGCACAAGAATTTTCGATTAAACTCACCTACTGACACGTAACTAGGACGTTCCGGACGAACAAAACTTGTGTACATAGCGATCTCAGCTTTGTGCGCAACAAAACGTATATCCTCAATTTCCTTGATGTTGCACAAGAATTTTCGACTAAACTCACTTACTGGCACGTAACTAAGACGTTCCGAACGAACAAAACTTGCGTACATAGCGATTTTAACAAAGTATGCCGAGAAGCGGTTCTTCTTAATTTCCTTGATGTTGCACAAGAATTTTCGACTAAACTCACTTACTGACACGAAACTAAGACGATCCGAACGAACAAAACTTGCGTACATAGCGATTTTAACAAAGTATGCCGAGAAGCGGTTCTTCTCAATTTCCTTGATGTTGAACAAGAATTTTCGACTAAACTCACTTTCTGACACGTAACTAAGACGTTCCGAAAGAACAAAACTTGCGTACATAGCGATTTTAACAATGAATGCCGAGAAGCGGTTCTTCTCAATTTCCTTGATGTTGCACAAGAATTTTCGACTAAACTCACTTACTGGCACGTAACTAAGACGTTCCGAACGAACAAAACTTGCGTACATAGCGATTTTAACAAAGTATGCCGAGAAGCGGTTCTTCTTAATTTCCTTGATGTTGCACAAGAATTTTCGACTAAACTCACTTACTGACACGAAACTAAGACGATCCGAACGAACAAAACATGCGTACATAGCGATTTTAACAATGAATGCCGAGAATCGGTTCTTCTCAATTTCCTTGATGTTGCACAAGAATTTTCGACTAAACTCACTTACTGGCACGTAACTAAGACGTTCCGAACGAACAAAACTTGCGTACATAGCGATTTTAACAAGGTATGCCGAGAAGCGGTTCTTCTTAATTTCCTTGATGTTGCACAAGAATTTTCGACTAAACTCACTTACTGACACGAAACTAAGACGATCCGAACGAACAAAACATGCGTACATAGCGAATTTAACAAAGTATGCCGAGAAGCGGTTCTTCTCAATTTCCTTGATGTTGAACAAGAATTTTCGACTAAACTCACTTACTGACACGAAACTAAGACGATCCGAACGAACAAAACTTGCGTACATAGCGATTTTAACAACGTATGCCGAGAAGCGGTTCTTCTCAATTTCCTTGATGTTGAACAAGAATTTTCGACTAAACTCACTTTCTGACACGTAACTAAGACGTTCCGAACGAACAAAACTTGCGTACATAGCGATTTTAACAATGAATGCCGAGAAGCGGTTCTTCTCAATTTCCTTGATGTTGCACAAGAATTTTCGACTAAACTCACTTACTGGCACGTAACTAAGACGTTCCGAACGAACAAAACTTGCGTACATAGCGATTTTAACAAAGTATGCCGAGAAGCGGTTCTTCTTAATTTCCTTGATGTTGCACAAGAATTTTCGACTAAACTCACTTACTGACACGAAACTAAGACGATCCGAACGAACAAAACATGCGTACATAGCGATTTTAACAATGAATGCCGAGAAGCGGTTCTTCTCAATTTCCTTGATGTTGCACAAGAATTTTCGACTAAACTCACTTACTGGCACGTAACTAAGACGTTCCGAACGAACAAAACTTGCGTACATAGCGATTTTAACAAGGTATGCCGAGAAGCGGTTCTTCTTAATTTCCTTGATGTTGCACAAGAATTTTCGACTAAACTCACTTACTGACACGAAACTAAGACGATCCGAACGAACAAAACATGCGTACATAGCGATTTTAACAAAGTATGCCGAGAAGCGGTTCTTCTCAATTTCCTTGATGTTGAACAAGAATTTTCGACTAAACTCACTTTCTGACACGTAACTAAGACGTTCCGAACGAACAAAACTTGCGTACATAGCGATTTTAACAATGAATGCCGAGAAGCGGTTCTTCTCAATTTCCTTGATGTTGAACAAGAATTTTCGACTAAACTCACTTACTGACACGTAACTAAGACGTTCCGAACGAACAAAACTTGCGTACATAGCGATTTTAACAATGTATGCCAAAAAGCGGTTATTCTCAATTTCCTTGATGTTGCGCAATAATTTTCGATTAAACTCACTTACTGACACGTAACTAAGACGTTCCGAACGAACAAAACTTGCGTACATAGCGATTTTAACAATGTATGCCGAGAAGTTGTTATTCTCAATTTCCTTGATGTTGCACAAGAATTTTCGATTAAACTCACCTACTGACACGTAACAAGGACGTTCCGGACGAACAAAACTTGTGTACATAGCGATTTTAACAATGTATGCCGAGAAGTTGTTATTCTCAATTTCCTTGATGTTGCACAAGAATTTTCGGCTAAACTCACTTACTGGCACGTAACTAAGACGTTCCGAACGAACAAAACTTGCGTACATAGCGATTTTAACAATGTATGCCGAGAAGTTGTTATTCTCAATTTCCTTGATGTTGCACAAGAATTTTCGATTAAACTCACCTACCGACACGTAACTAGGACGTTCCGAACGAACAAAACTTGCGTACATAGCGATTTTAACAATGTATGCCGAGAAGTTGTTATTCTCAATTTCCTTGATGTTGCACAAGAATTTTCGATTAAACTCACCTACTGACACGTAACAAGGACGTTCCGGACGAACAAAACTTGTGTACATAGCGATTTTAACAATGTATGCCGAGAAGTTGTTATTCTCAATTTCCTTGATGTTGCACAAGAATTTTCGGCTAAACTCACTTACTGGCACGTAACTAAGACGTTCCGAAAGAACAAAACTTGCGTACATAGCGATTTTAACAATGAATGCCGAGAAGCGGTTCTTCTCAATTTCCTTGATGTTGCACAAGAATTTTCGACTAAACTCACTTACTGGCACGTAACTAAGACGTTCCGAACGAACAAAACTTGCGTACATAGCGATTTTAACAATGTATGCCGAGAAGTTGTTATTCTCAATTTCCTTGATGTTGCACAAGAATTTTCGATTAAACTCACCTACTGACACGTAACAAGGACGTTCCGGACGAACAAAGCTTGTGTACATAGCGATTTTAACAATGTATGCCGAGAAGTTGTTATTCTCAATTTCCTTGATGTTGCACAAGAATTTTCGATTAAACTCACCTACTGACACGTAACTAGGACGTTCCGGACGAACAAAACTTGTGTACATAGCGATCTCAGCTTTGTGCGCAACAAAACGTATATCCTCAATTTCCTTGATGTTGCACAAGAATTTTCGGCTAAACTCACTTACTGGCACGTAACTAAGACGTTCCGAACGAACAAAACTTGCGTACATAGCGATTTTAACAATGTATGCCGAGAAGTTGTTATTCTCAATTTCCTTGATGTTGCACAAGAATTTTCGATTAAACTCACCTACCGACACGTAACTAGGACGTTCCGGACGAACAAAACTTGTGTACATAGCGATCTCAGCTTTGTGCGCAACAAAACGTATATCCTCAATTTCCTTGATGTTGCACAAGAATTTTCGACTAAACTCACTTACTGGCACGTAACTAAGACGATCCGAACGAACAAAACTTGCGTACATAGCGATTTTAACAAAGTATGCCGAGAAGCGGTTCTTCTCAATTTCCTTGATGTTGAACAAGAATTTTCGACTAAACTCACTTACTGACAAGTAACTAAGACGATCCGAACGAACAAAACTTGCGTACATAGCGATTTTAACAATGTATGCCGAGAAGTTGTTATTCTCAATTTCCTTGATGTTGCACAAGAATTTTCTATTAAACTCACCTACTGACACGTAACAAGGACGTTCCGGACGAACAAAACTTGTGTACATAGCGATTTTAACAATGTATGCCGAGAAGTTGTTATTCTCAATTTCCTTGATGTTGCACAAGAATTTTCGATTAAACTCACCTACTGACACGTAACTAGGACGTTCCGGACGAACAAAACTTGTGTACATAGCGATCTCAGCTTTGTGCGCAACAAAACGTATATCCTCAATTTCCTTGATGTTGCACAAGAATTTTCGACTAAACTCACTTACTGACACGTAACTAAGACGTTCCGAACGAACAAAACTTGCGTACATAGCGATTTTAACAATGTATGCCGAGAAGTTGTTATTCTCAATTTCCTTGATGTTGCACAAGAATTTTCGATTAAACTCACCTACTGACACGTAACAAGGACGTTCCGGACGAACAAAACTTGTGTACATAGCGATCTCAGCTTTGTGCGCAAGAAAACGTATATCCTCAATTTCCTTGATGTTGCACAAGTATTTTCGACTAAACTCACTTACTGACACGTAACTAAGACGTTCCGAACGAACAAAACTTGCGTACATAGCGATTTTAACAATGTATGCCGAGAAGTTGTTATTCTCAATTTCCTTGATGTTGCACAAGAATTTTCGATTAAACTCACCTACTGACACGTAACAAGGACGTTCCGGATGAACAAAACTTGTGTACATAGCGATTTTAACAATGTATGCCGTGAAGTTGTTATTCTCAATTTCCTTGATGTTGCACAAGAATTTTCGATTAAACTCACCTACTGACACGTAACTAGGACGTTCCGGACGAACAAAACTTGTGTACATAGCGATCTCAGCTTTGTGCGCAACAAAACGTATATCCTCAATTTCCTTGATGTTGCACAAGAATTTTCGACTAAACTCACTTACTGGCACGTAACTAAGACGTTCCGAACGAACAAAACTTGCGTACATAGCGATTTTAACAAAGTATGCCGAGAAGCGGTTTTTCTTAATTTCCTTGATGTTGCACAAGAATTTTCGACTAAACTCACTTACTGACACGTAACTAAGACGATCCGAACGAACAAAACTTGCGTACATAGCAATTTTAACAAAGTATGCCGAGAAGCGGTTCTTCTCAATTTCCTTGATGTTGCACAAGAATTTTTGATTATACTCACTTACTGACACGTAACTAAGACGTTCCGCACGATCAAAACTTGCGTACATAGCGATTTTAACAAAGTATGCCGAGAAGCGGTTCTTCTTAATTTCCTTGATGTTGCACAAGAATTTTCGACAAAACTCACTTACTGACACGTAACTAAGACGATCCGAACGAACAAAACTTGCGTACATAGCGATTTTAACAAAGTATGCCGAGAAGCGGTTCTTCTCAATTTCCTTGATGTTGAACAAGAATTTTCGACTAAACTCACTTACTGACACGTAACTAAGACGTTCCGAACGAACAAAACTTGCGTACATAGCGATTTTAACAATGAATGCCGAGAAGCGGTTCTTCTCAATTTCCTTGATGTTGAACAAGAATTTTCGACTAAACTCACTTACTGACACGTAACTAAGACGTTCCGAACGAACAAAACTTGCGTACATAGCGATTTTAACAATGTATGCCGAGAAACGGTTATTCTCAATTTCCTTGATGTTGCACAAGAATTTTCGATTAAACTCACCTACTGACCCGTAACAAGGACGTTCCGGACGAACAAAACTTGTGTACATAGCGATTTTAACAATGTATGCCGAGAAGTTGTTATTCTCAATTTCCTTGATGTTGCACAAGAATTTTCGATTAAACTCACCTACTGACACGTAACTAGGACGTTCCGGACGAACAAAACTTGTGTACATAGCGATCTCAGCTTTGTGCGCAACAAAACGTATATCCTCAATTTCCTTGATGTTGCACAAGAATTTTCGACTAAACTCACTTACTGACACGTAACTAAGACGTTCCGAACGAACAAAACTTGCGTACATAGCGATTTTAACAATGTATGCCGAGAAGTTGTTATTCTCAATTTCCTTGATGTTGCACAAGAATTTTCGATTAAACTCACCTACTGACACGTAACAAGGACGTTCCGGACGAACAAAACTTGTGTACATAGCGATTTTAACAATGTATGCCGAGAAGTTGTTATTCTCAATTTCCTTGATGTTGCACAAGAATTTTCGATTAAACTCACCTACTGACACGTAACTAGGACGTTCCGGACGAACAAAACTTGTGTACATAGCGATCTCAGCTTTGTGCGCAACAAAACGTATATCCTCAATTTCCTTGATGTTGCACAAGAATTTTCGACTAAACTCACTTACTGACACGTAACTAAGACGTTCCGAACGAACAAAACTTGCGTACATAGCGATTTTAACAATGTATGCCGAGAAGCGGTTATTCTCAATTTCCTTGATGTTGCGCAATAATTTTCGATTAAACTCACTTACTGACACGTAACTAAGACGTTCCGAACGAACAAAACTTGCGTACATAGCGATTTTAACAATGTATGCCGAGAAGTTGTTATTCTCAATTTCCTTGATGTTGCACAAGAATTTTCGATTAAACTCACCTACTGACACGTAACAAGGACGTTCCGGACGAACAAAGCTTGTGTACATAGCGATTTTAACAATGTATGCCGAGAAGTTGTTATTCTCAATTTCCTTGATGTTGCACAAGAATTTTCGATTAAACTCACCTACTGACACGTAACTAGGACGTTCCGGACGAACAAAACTTGTGTACATAGCGATCTCAGCTTTGTGCGCAACAAAACGTATATCCTCAATTTCCTTGATGTTGCACAAGAATTTTCGGCTAAACTCACTTACTGGCACGTAACTAAGACGTTCCGAACGAACAAAACTTGCGTACATAGCGATTTTAACAATGTATGCCGAGAAGTTGTTATTCTCAATTTCCTTGATGTTGCACAAGAATTTTCGATTAAACTCACCTACCGACACGTAACTAGGACGTTCCGGACGAACAAAACTTGTGTACATAGCGATCTCAGCTTTGTGAGCAACAAAACGTATATCCTCAATTTCCTTGATGTTGCACAAGAATTTTCGGCTAAACTCACTTACTGACACGTAACTAAGACGTTCCGAACGAACAAAACTTGCGTACATAGCGATTTTAACAATGTATGCCGAGAAACGGTTATTCTCAATTTCCTTGATGTTGCGCAATAATTTTCGATTAAACTCACTTACTGACACGTAACTAAGACGTTCCGAACGAACAAAACTTGCGTACATAGCGATTTTAACAATGTATGCCGAGAAGTTGTTATTCTCAATTTCCTTGATGTTGCACAAGAATTTTCGATTAAACTCACCTACTGACACGTAACAAGGACGTTCCGGACGAACAAAACTTGTGTACATAGCGATTTTAACAATGTATGCCGTGAAGTTGTTATTCTCAATTTCCTTGATGTTGCACAAGAATTTTCGATTAAACTCACCTACTGACACGTAACTAGGACGTTCCGGACGAAAAAAACTTGTGTACATAGCGATCTCAGCTTTGTGCGCAACAAAACGTATATCCTCAATTTCCTTGATGTTGCACAAGAATTTTCGACTAAACTCACTTACTGGCACGTAACTAAGACGTTCCGAACGAACAAAACTTGCGTACATAGCGATTTTAACAAAGTATGCCGAGAAGCGGTTCTTCTCAATTTCCTTGATGTTGAACAAGAATTTTCGACTAAACTCACTTTCTGACACGTAACTAAGACGTTCCGAACGAACAAAACTTGCGTACATAGCGATTTTAACAATGAATGCCGAGAAGCGGTTCTTCTCAATTTCCTTGACGTTGCACAAGAATTTTCGACTAAACTCACTTACTGGCACGTAACTAAGACGTTCCGAACGAACAAAACTTGCGTACATAGCGATTTTAACAAAGTATGCCGAGAAGCGGTTCTTCTTAATTTCCTTGATGTTGCACAAGAATTTTCGACTAAACTCACTTACTGACACGAAACTAAGACGATCCGAACGAACAAAACTTGCGTACATAGCGATTTTAACAATGAATGCCGAGAAGCGGTTCTTCTCAATTTCCTTGATGTTGCACAAGAATTTTCGACTAAACTCACTTACTGGCACGTAACTAAGACGTTCCGAACGAACAAAACTTGCGTACATAGCGATTTTAACAAAGTATGCCGAGAAGCGGTTCTTCTTAATTTCCTTGATGTTGCACAAGAATTTTCGACTAAACTCACTTACTGACACGAAACTAAGACGATCCGAACGAACAAAACATGCGTACATAGCGATTTTAACAAAGTATGCCGAGAAGCGGTTCTTCTCAATTTCCTTGATGTTGAACAAGAATTTTCGACTAAACTCACTTTCTGACACGTAACTAAGACGTTCCGAACGAACAAAACTTGCGTACATAGCGATTTTAACAATGTATGCCGAGAAGTTGTTATTCTCAATTTCCTTGATGTTGCACAAGAATTTTCGATTTAACTCACCTACTGACACGTAACAAGGACGTTCCGGACGAACAAAGCTTGTGTACATAGCGATTTTAACAATGTATGCCGAGAAGTTGTTATTCTCAATTTCCTTGATGTTGCACAAGAATTTTCGATTAAACTCACCTACTGACACGTAACTAGGACGTTCCGGACGAACAAAACTTGTGTACATAGCGATCTCAGCTTTGTGCGCAACAAAACGTATATCCTCAATTTCCTTGATGTTGCACAAGAATTTTCGGCTAAACTCACTTACTGGCACGTAACTAAGACGTTCCGAACGAACAAAACTTGCGTACATAGCGATTTTAACAATGAATGCCGAGAAGCGGTTCTTCTCAATTTCCTTGATGTTGCACAAGAATTTTCGACTAAACTCACTTTCTGACACGTAACTAAGACGTTCCGAACGATCAAAACTTGCGTTCATAGGGATTTTAACAAAGTATGCCCAGAAGCGGTTCTTCTCAATTTCCATGATGTTGCACAAGAATTTTCGATTAAACTCACTTACTGACACGTAACTAAGACGTTCCGAACGAACAAAACTTGCGTACATAGCGATTTTAACAATGTATGCCGAGAAGTTGTTATTCTCAATTTCCTTGATGTTGCACAATAATTTTCGATTAAACTCACTTACTGACACGTAACTAAGACGTTCCGAACGAACAAAACTTGCGTACATAGCGATTTTAACAATGTATGCCGAGAAGTTGTTATTTTCAATTTCCTTGATGTTGCACAAGAATTTTCGATTAAACTCACCTACTGACACGTAACAAGGACGTTCCGGACGAACAAAACTTGTGTACATAGCGATTTTAACAATGTATGCCGAGAAGTTGTTATTCTCAATTTCCTTGATGTTGCACAAGAATTTTCGATTAAACTCACCTACTGACACGTAACTAGGACGTTCCGGACGAACAAAACTTGTGTACATAGCGATCTCAGCTTTGTGCGCAACAAAACGTATATCCTCAATTTCCTTGATGTTGCACAAGAATTTTCGGCTAAACTCACTTTCTGACACGTAACTAAGACGTTCCGAACGAACAAAACTTGCGTACATAGCGATTTTAACAATGAATGCCGAGAAGCGGTTCTTCTCAATTTCCTTGATGTTGCACAAGAATTTTCGACTAAACTCACTTTCTGACACGTAACTAAGACGTTCCGAACGATCAAAACTTGCGTTCATAGGGATTTTAACAAAGTATGCCCAGAAGCGGTTCTTCTCAATTTCCATGATGTTGCACAAGAATTTTCGACTAAACTCACTTACTGACACGTAACTAGGACGTTCCGGACGAACAAAACTTGTGTACATAGCGATCTCAGCTTTGTGCGCAACAAAACGTATATCCTCAATTTCCTTGATGTTGCACAAGAATTTTCGACTAAACTCACTTACTGGCACGTAACTAAGACGTTCCGAACGAACAAAACTTGCGTACATAGCGATTTTAACAAAATATGCCGAGAAGCGGTTCTTCTTAATTTCCTTGATGTTGCACAAGAATTTTCGACTAAACTCACTTACTGACACGTAACTAAGACGATCCGAACGAACAAAAGTTGCGTACATAGCGATTTTAACAAAGTATGCCGAGAAGCGGTTC
Organism: Polyergus mexicanus; assembly: GCF_030449975.1. Classification (NCBI taxonomy): domain Eukaryota; kingdom Metazoa; phylum Arthropoda; class Insecta; order Hymenoptera; family Formicidae; genus Polyergus; species Polyergus mexicanus. The sequence continues at coordinate 4,932,606 of NW_027223330.1, forward strand.
TTCTCAATTTCCTTGATGTTGCACAAGAATTTTCGACTAAACTCACTTACTGACACGTAACTAAGACGTTCCGAACGAACAAAACTTGCGTACATAGCGATTTTAACAATGAATGCCGAGAAGCGGTTCTTCTCAATTTCCTTGATGTTGAACAAGAATTTTCGACTAAACTCACTTACTGACACGTAACTAAGATTTTCCGGACGAACAAAATTTGTGTACATAGCGATCTCAGCTTTGTGCGCAACAAAACGTATATCCTCAATTTCCTTGATGTTGCACAAGAATTTTCGACTAAACTCACTTACTGGCACGTAACTAAGACGTTCCGAACGAACAAAACTTGCGTACATAGCGATTTTAACAAAGTATGCCGAGAAGCGGTTCTTCTTAATGTCCTTGATGTTGCACAAGAATTTTCGACTAAACTCACTTACTGACTCGTAACTAAGACGTTCCGAACAAACAAAACTTGCGTACATAGCGATTTTAACAATATATGCCGAGAAGCAGCTATTCTCAGTTTCCTTGATGTTGCACAAGAATTTTCGACTAAACTCACTTACTGACACGTAACTAAGACGTTCCGAACGAACAAAACTTGCGTACATAGCGATTTTAACAATGTATGCCGAGAAGTTGTTATTCTCAATTTCCTTGATGTTGCACAAGAATTCTCGATTAAACTCACCTACTGACACGTAACTAGGACGTTCCGGACGAACAAAACTTGTGTACATAGCGATCTCAGCTTTGTGCGCAACAAAACGTATATCCTCAATTTCCTTGATGTTGCACAAGAATTTTCGGCTAAACTCACTTACTGGCACGTAACTAAGACGTTCCGAACGAACAAAACTTGCGTACATAGCGATTTTAACAATGAATGCCGAGAAGCGGTTCTTCTCAATTTCCTTGATGTTGAACAAGAATTTTCGACTAAACTCACTTACTGACACGTAACTAAGACGTTCCGAACGAACAAAACTTGCGTACATAGCGATTTTAACAATGAATGCCGAGAAGCGGTTCTTCTCAATTTCCTTGATGTTGAACAAGAATTTTCGACTAAACTCACTTACTGACACGTAACTAAGATTTTCCGGACGAACAAAACTTGTGTACATAGCGATCTCAGCTTTGTGCGCAACAAAACGTATATCCTCAATTTCCTTGATGTTGCACAAGAATTTTCGACTAAACTCACTTACTGGCACGTAACTAAGACGTTCCGAACGAACAAAACTTGCGTACATAGCGATTTTAACAAAGTATGCCGAGAAGCGGTTCTTCTTAATGTCCTTGATGTTGCACAAGAATTTTCGACTAAACTCACTTACTGACTCGTAACTAAGACGTTCCGAACAAACAAAACTTGCGTACATAGCGATTTTAACAATGTATGCCGAGAAGCAGTTATTCTCAGTTTCCTTGATGTTGCACAAGAATTTTCGACTAAACTCACTTACTGACACGTAACTAAGACGTTCCGAACGAACAAAACTTGCGTACATAGCGATTTTAACAATGTATGCCGAGAAGTTGTTATTCTCAATTTCCTTGATGTTGCACAAGAATTTTCGATTAAACTCACCTACTGACACGTAACTAGGACGTTCCGGACGAACAAAACTTGTGTACATAGCGATCTCAGCTTTGTGCGCAACAAAACGTATATCCTCAATTTCCTTGATGTTGCACAAGAATTTTCGGCTAAACTCACTTACTGGCACGTAACTAAGACGTTCCGAACGAACAAAACTTGCGTACATAGCGATTTTAACAATGAATGCCGAGAAGCGGTTCTTCTCAATTTCCTTGATGTTGAACAAGAATTTTCGACTAAACTCACTTACTGACACGTAACTAAGACGTTCCGAACGAACAAAACTTGCGTACATAGCGATTTTAACAATGAATGCCGAGAAGCGGTTCTTCTCAATTTCCTTGATGTTGAACAAGAATTTTCGACTAAACTCACTTACTGACACGTAACTAAGATTTTCCGGACGAACAAAACTTGTGTACATAGCGATCTCAGTTTTGTGCGCAACAAAACGTATATCCTCAATTTCCTTGATGTTGCACAAGAATTTTCGACTAAACTCACTTACTGGCACGTAACTAAGACGTTCCGAACGAACAAAACTTGCGTACATAGCGATTTTAACAAAGTATGCCGAGAAGCGGTTCTTCTTAATGTCCTTGATGTTGCACAAGAATTTTCGACTAAACTCACTTACTGACTCGTAACTAAGACGTTCCGAACAAACAAAACTTGCGTACATAGCGATTTTAACAATGTATGCCGAGAAGCAGTTATTCTCAGTTTCCTTGATGTTGCACAAGAATTTTCGACTAAACTCACTTACTGACACGTAACTAAGACGTTCCGAACGAACAAAACTTGCGTACATAGCGATTTTAACAATGTATGCCGAGAAGTTGTTATTCTCAATTTCCTTGATGTTGCACAAGAATTTTCGATTAAACTCACCTACTGACACGTAACTAGGACGTTCCGGACGAACAAAACTTGTGTACATAGCGATCTCAGCTTTGTGCGCAACAAAACGTATATCCTCAATTTCCTTGATGTTGCACAAGAATTTTCGGCTAAACTCACTTACTGGCACGTAACTAAGACGTTCCGAACGAACAAAACTTGCGTACATAGCGATTTTAACAATGTATGCCGAGAAGTTGTTATTCTCAATTTCCTTGATGTTGCACAAGAATTTTCGATTAAACTCACCTACTGACACGTAACTAGGACGTTCCGGACGAACAAAACTTGTGTACATAGCGATCTCAGCTTTGTGCGCAACAAAACGTATATCCTCAATTTCCTTGATGTTGCACAATAATTTTCGATTAAACTCACTTACTGACACGTAACTAAGACGTTCCGAACGAACAAAACTTGCGTACATAGCGATTTAAACAATGTATGCCGAGAAGTTGTTATTCTCAATTTCCTTGATGTTGCACAAGAATTTTCGATTAAACTCATCTACTGACACGTAACAAGGACGTTCCGGACGAACAAAACTTGTGTACATAGCGATTTTAACAATGTATGCCGAGAAGTTATTATTCTCAATTTCCTTGATGTTGCACAAGAATTTTCGATTAAACTCACCTACTGACACGTAACAAGGACGTTCCGGACGAACAAAACTTGTGTACATAGCGATCTCAGCTTTGTGCGCAACAAAACGTATATCCTCAATTTCCTTGATGTTGCACAAGAATTTTCGACTAAACTCACTTACTGGCACGTAACTAAGACGTTCCGAACGAACAAAACTTGCGTACATAGCGATTTTAACAATGAATGCCGAGAAGCGGTTCTTCTCAATTTCCTTAATGTTGCACAAGAATTTTCGACTAAACTCACTTACTGACACGTAACTAAGACGTTCCGAACGAACAAAACTTGCGTACATAGCGATTTTAACAATGAATGCCGAGAAGCGGTTCTTCTCAATTTCCTTGATGTTGAACAAGAATTTTCGACTAAACTCACTTACTGACACGTAACTAAGACGTTCCGAACGAACAAAACTTGCGTACATAGCGATTTTAACAATGAATGCCGAGAAGCTGTTATTCTCAATTTCCTTGATGTTGCACAAGAATTTTCGATTAAACTCACCTACTGACATGTAACTAGGACGTTCTGGACGAACAAAACTTGTGTACATTGCGATCTCAGCTTTGTGCGCAACAAAACGTATATCCTCAATTTCCTTGATGTTGCACAAGAATTTTCGACTAAACTCACTTACTGGCACGTAACTAAGACGTTCCGAACGAACAAAACTTGCGTACATAGCGATTTTAACAATGTATGCCGAGAAGTTGTTATTCTCAATTTCCTTGATGTTGCACAAGAATTTTCGATTAAACTCACCTACTGACACGTAACTAGGACGTTCCGGACGAACAAAACTTGTGTACATAGCGATCTCAGCTTTGTGCGCAACAAAACGTATAACCTCAATTTCCTTGATGTTGCACAATAATTTTCGATTAAACTCACTTACTGACACGTAACTAAGACGTTCCGAACGAACAAAACTTGCGTACATAGCGATTTTAACAATGTATGCCGAGAAGTTGTTATTCTCAATTTCCTTGATGTTGCACAAGAATTTTCGATTAAACTCAACTACTGACACGTAACAAGGACGTTCCGGACGAACAAAGCTTGTGTACATAGCGATCTCAGCTTTGTGCGCAACAAAACGTATATCCTCAATTTCCTTGATGTTGCACAAGAATTTTCGGCTAAATCACTTACTGGCACGTAACTAAGACGTTCCGAACGAACAAAACTTGCGTACATAGCGATTTTAACAATGTATGCCGAGAAGTTGTTATTCTCAATTTCCTTGATGTTGCACAAGAATTTTCGATTAAACTCAACTACTGACACGTAACAAGGACGTTCCGGACGAACAAAACTTGTGTACATAGCGATCTCAGCTTTGTGCGCAACAAAACGTATATCCTCAATTTCCTTGATGTTGCACAAGAATTTTCGGCTAAACTCACTTACTGGCACGTAACTAAGACGTTCCGAACGAACAAAACTTGCGTACATAGCGATTTTAACAATGTATGCCGAGAAGTTGTTATTCTCAATTTCCTTGATGTTGCACAAGAATTTTCGATTAAACTCACCTACTGACACGTAACTAGGACGTTCCGGACGAACAAAACTTGTGTACATAGCGATCTCAGCTTTGTGCGCAACAAAACGTATATCCTCAATTTCCTTGATGTTGCACAATAATTTTCGATTAAACTCACCTACTGACACGTAACAAGGACGTTCCGGACGAACAAAACTTGTGTACATAGCGATTTTAACAATGTATGCCGAGAAGTTGTTATTCTCAATTTCCTTGATGTTGCACAAGAATTTTCGATTAAACTCACCTACTGACACGTAACAAGGACGTTCCGGACGAACAAAACTTGTGTACATAGCGATCTCAGCTTTGTGCGCAACAAAACGTATATCCTCAATTTCCTTGATGTTGCACAAGAATTTTCGACTAAACTCACTTACTGGCACGTAACTGAGACGTTCCGAACGAACAAAACTTGCGTACATAGCGATTTTAACAATGAATGCCGAGAAGCGGTTCTTCTCAATTTCCTTAATGTTGCACAAGAATTTTCGATTAAACTCACCTACTGACACGTAACTAGGACGTTCCGGACGAACAAAACTTGTGTACATAGCGATCTCAGCTTTGTGCGCAACAAAACGTATATCCTCAATTTCCTTGATGTTGCACAAGAATTTTCGACTAAACTCACTTACTGACACGTAACTAAGACGTTCCGATCGAACAAAACTTGCGTACATAGCGATTTTAACAATGAATGCCGAGAAGCGGTTCTTCTCAATTTCCTTGATGTTGAACAAGAATTTTCGACTAAACTCACTTACTGACACGTAACTAAGACGTTCCGAACGAACAAAACTTGCGTAAATAGCGATTTTAACAATGTATGCCGAGAAGCGGTTATTCTCAATTTCCTTGATGTTGCACAAGAATTTTCGATTAAACTCAACTACTGACACGTAACAAGGACGTTCCGGACGAACAAAACTTGTGTACATAGCGATCTCAGCTTTGTGCGCAACAAAACGTATATCCTCAATTTCCTTGATGTTGCACAAGAATTTTCGGCTAAACTCACTTACTGGCACGTAACTAAGACGTTCCGAACGAACAAAACTTGCGTACATAGCGATTTTAACAATGTATGCCGAGAAGTTGTTATTCTCAATTTCCTTGATGTTGCACAAGAATTTTCGATTAAACTCACCTACTGACACGTAACTAGGACGTTCCGGACGAACAAAACTTGTGTACATAGCGATCTCAGCTTTGTGCGCAACAAAACGTATATCCTCAATTTCCTTGATGTTGCACAAGAATTTTCGACTAAACTCACTTACTGGCACGTAACTAAGACGTTCCGAACGAACAAAACTTGCGTACATAGCGATTTTAACAATGAATGCCGAGAAGCGGTTCTTCTCAATTTCCTTGATGTTGCACAAGAATTTTCGACTAAACTCACTTTCTGACACGTAACTAAGACGTTCCGAACGATCAAAACTTGCGTTCATAGGGATTTTAACAAAGTATGCCCAGAAGCGGTTCTTCTCAATTTCCATGATGTTGCACAAGAATTTTCGACTAAACTCACTTACTGACACGTAACTAAGACGTTCCGAACGAACAAAACTTGCGTACATAGCGATTTTAACAATGTATGCCGAGAAGCGGTTCTTCTCAATTTCCTTGATGTTGCACAAGAATTTTCGATTAAACTCACTTACTGGCACGTAAATAAGACGATCCGAACGAACAAAACTTGCGTACATAGCGATTTTAACAAAGTATGCCGAGAAGCGGTTCTTCTCAATTTCCTTGATGTTGAACAAGAATTTTCGACTAAACTCACTTACTGACACGTATCTAAGACGATCCGAACGAACAAAACTTGCGTACATATCGATTTTAACAAAGTATGCCGAGAAGTGGTTCTTCTCAATTTCCTTGATGTTGAACAAGAATTTTCGACTAAACTCACTTACTGACACGTAACTAAGACGTTCCGAACGAACAAAACTTGCGTACATAGCGATTTTAACAATGTATGCCGAGAAACCGTTATTCTCAATTTCCTTGATGTTGCACAATAATTTTCGATTAAACTCACTTACTGACACGTAACTAAGACGTTCCGAACGAACAAAACTTGCGTACATAGCGATTTTAACAATGTATGCCGAGAAGTTGTTATTCTCAATTTCCTTGATGTTGCACAAGAATTTTCGATTAAACTCACCTACTGACACGTAACAAGGACGTTCCGGACGAACAAAACTTGTGTACATAGCGATTTTAACAATGTATGCCGAGAAGTTGTTATTCTCAATTTCCTTGATGTTGCACAAGAATTTTCGATTAAACTCACCTACTGACACGTAACAAGGACGTTCCGGACGAACAAAACTTGTGTACATAGCGATTTTAACAATGTATGCCGAGAAGCGGTTCTTCTCAATTTCCTTGATGTTGAACAAGAATTTTCGACTAAACTCACTTACTGACACGTATCTAAGACGATCCGAACGAACAAAACTTGCGTACATATCGATTTTAACAAAGTATGCCGAGAAGCGGTTCTTCTTAATTTCCTTGATGTTGCACAAGAATTTTCGACTAAACTCACTTACTGACTCGTAACTAAGACGTTCCGAATGAACAAAACTTGAGTACATAGCGATTTTAACAATGTATGCCGAGAAGTTGTTATTCTCATTTTCCTTGATGTTGCACAAGAATTTTCGATTAAACTCACCTACTGACACGTAACAAGGACGTTCCGGACGAACAAAACTTGTGTACATAGCGATTTTAACAATGTATGCCGAGAAGTTGTTATTCTCAATTTCCTTGATGTTGCACAAGAATTTTCGATTAAACTCACCTACTGACACGTAACAAGGACGTTCCGGACGAACAAAACTTGTGTACATAGCAATCTCAGCTTTGTGCGCAACAAAACGTATATCCTCAATTTCCTTGATGTTGCACAAGAATTATCGGCTAAACTCACTTACTGGCACGTAACTAAGACGTTCCGAACGAACAAAACTTGCGTACATAGCGATTTTAACAATGTATGCCGAGAAGTTGTTATTCTCAATTTCCTTGATGTTGCACAAGAATTTTAGGTTAAACTCACCTACTGACACGTAACTAGGACGTTCCGGACGAACAAAACTTGTGTACATAGCGATCTCAGCTTTGTGCGCAACAAAACGTATATCCTCAATTTCCTTGATGTTGCACAATAATTTTCGATTAAACTCACTTACTGACACGTAACTAAGACGTTCCGAACGAACAAAACTTGCGTACATAGCGATTTTAACAATGTATGCCGAGAAGTTGTTATTCTCAATTTCCTTGATGTTGCACAAGAATTTTCGATTAAACTCATCTACTGACACGTAACAAGGACGTTCCGGACGAACAAAACTTGTGTACATAGCGATTTTAACAATGTATGCCGAGAAGTTGTTATTCTCAATTTCCTTGATGTTGCACAAGAATTTTCGATTAAACTCACCTACTGACACGTAACAAGGACGTTCCGGACGAACAAAACTTGTGTACATAGCGATCTCAGCTTTGTGCGCAACAAAACGTATATCCTCAATTTCCTTGATGTTGCACAAGAATTTTCGACTAAACTCACTTACTGGCACGTAACTAAGACGTTCCGAACGAACAAAACTTGCGTACATAGCGATTTTAACAATGAATGCCGAGAAGCGGTTCTTCTCAATTTCCTTAATGTTGCACAAGAATTTTCGACTAAACTCACTTACTGACACGTAACTAAGACGTTCCGAACGAACAAAACTTGCGTACATAGCGATTTTAACAATGAATGCCGAGAAGCGGTTCTTCTCAATTTCCTTGATGTTGAACAAGAATTTTCGACTAAACTCACTTACTGACACGTAACTAAGATTTTCCGTCGAACAAAACTTGTGTACATAGCGATCTCAGCTTTGTGCGCAACAAAACGTGTATCCTCAATTTCCTTGATGTTGCACAAGAATTTTCGACTAAACTCACTTACTGGCACGTAACTAAGACGTTCCGAACGAACAAAACTTGCGTACATAGCGATTTTAACAAAGTATGCCGAGAAGCGGTTCTTCTTAATGTCCTTGATGTTGCACAAGAATTTTCGGCTAAACTCACTTACTGGCACGTAACTAAGACGTTCCGAACGAACAAAACTTGCGTACATAGCGATTTTAACAATGTATGCCGAGAAGTTGTTATTCTCAATTTCCTTGATGTTGCACAAGAATTTTCGATTAAACTCACCTACTGACACGTAACTAGGACGTTCCGGACGAACAAAACTTGTGTACATAGCGATCTCAGCTTTGTGCGCAACAAAACGTATATCCTCAATTTCCTTGATGTTGCACAAGAATTTTCGATTAAACTCACCTACTGACACGTAACTAGGACGTTCCGGACGAACAAAACTTGTGTACATAGCGATCTCAGCTTTGTGCGCAACAAAACGTATATCCTCAATTTCCTTGATGTTGCACAAGAATTTTCGACTAAACTCACTTACTGGCACGTAACTAATACGTTCCGAACGAACAAAACTTGCGTACATAGCGATTTTAACAAAGTATGCCGAGAAGCGGTTCTTCTTAATTTCCTTGATGTTGTACAAGAATTTTCGACTAAACTCACTTACTGACACGTAACTAAGACGATCCGAACGAACAAAACTTGCGTACATAGCGATTTTAACAAAGTATGCCGAGAAGCGGTTCTTCTCAATTTCCTTGATGTTGCACAAGAATTTTCGACTAAACTCACTTACTGACACGTAACTAAGACGTTCCGATTGAACAAAACTTGCGTACATAGCGATTTTAACAATGAATGCCGAGAAGCGGTTCTTCTCAATTTCCTTGATGTTGAACAAGAATTTTCGACTAAACTCACTTACTGACACGTAACTAAGACGTTCCGAACGAACAAAACTTGCGTAAATAGCGATTTTAACAATGTATGCCGAGAAGCGGTTATTCTCAATTTCCTTGATGTTGCACAAGAATTTTCGATTAAACTCAACTACTGACACGTAACAAGGACGTTCCGGACGAACAAAACTTGTGTACATAGCGATCTCAGCTTTGTGCGCAACAAAACGTATATCCTCAATTTCCTTGATGTTGCACAAGAATTTTCGGCTAAACTCACTTACTGGCACGTAACTAAGACGTTCCGAACGAACAAAACTTGCGTACATAGCGATTTTAACAATGTATGCCGAGAAGTTGTTATTCTCAATTTCCTTGATGTTGCACAAGAATTTTCGATTAAACTCACCTACTGACACGTAACTAGGACGTTCCGGACGAACAAAACTTGTGTACATAGCGATCTCAGCTTTGTGCGCAACAAAACGTATATCCTCAATTTCCTTGATGTTGCACAAGAATTTTCGATTAAACTCACCTACTGACACGTAACTAGGACGTTCCGGACGAACAAAACTTGTGTACATAGCGATCTCAGCTTTGTGCGCAACAAAACATATATCCTCAATTTCCTTGATGTTGCACAAGAATTTTCGACTAAACTCACTTACTGGCACGTAACTAATACGTTCCGAACGAACAAAACTTGCGTACATAGCGATTTTAACAAAGTATGCCGAGAAGCGGTTCTTCTTAATTTCCTTGATGTTGCACAAGAATTTTCGACTAAACTCACTTACTGACACGTAACTAAGACGATCCGAACGAACAAAACTTGCGTACATAGCGATTTTAACAAAGTATGCCGAGAAGCGGTTCTTCTCAATTTCCTTGATGTTGCACAAGAATTTTCGACTAAACTCACTTACTGACACGTAACTAAGACGTTCCGATTGAACAAAACTTGCGTACATAGCGATTTTAACAATGAATGCCGAGAAGCGGTTCTTCTCAATTTCCTTGATGTTGAACAAGAATTTTCGACTAAACTCACTTACTGACACGTAACTAAGACGTTCCGAACGAACAAAACTTGCGTAAATAGCGATTTTAACAATGTATGCCGAGAAGCGGTTATTCTCAATTTCCTTGATGTTGCACAAGAATTTTCGATTAAACTCAACTACTGACACGTAACAAGGACGTTCCGGACGAACAAAACTTGTGTACATAGCGATCTCAGCTTTGTGCGCAACAAAACGTATATCCTCAATTTCCTTGATGTTGCACAAGAATTTTCGGCTAAACTCACTTACTGGCACGTAACTAAGACGTTCCGAACGAACAAAACTTGCGTACATAGCGATTTTAACAATGTATGCCGAGAAGTTGTTATTCTCAATTTCCTTGATGTTGCACAAGAATTTTCGATTAAACTCACCTACTGACACGTAACAAGGACGTTACGGACGAACAAAACTTGTGTACATAGCGATCTCAGCTTTGTGCGCAACAAAACGTATATCCTCAATTTCCTTGATGTTGCACAATAATTTTCGATTAAACTCACCTACTGACACGTAACAAGGACGTTCCGGACGAACAAAACTTGTGTACATAGCGATCTCAGCTTTGTGCGCAACAAAACGTATATCCTCAATTTCCTTGATGTTGCACAATAATTTTCGATTAAACTCACCTACTGACACGTAACAAGGACGTTCCGGACGAACAAAACTTGTGTACATAGCGATCTCAGTTTTGTGCGCAACAAAACGTATATCCTCAATTTCCTTGATGTTGCACAAGAATTTTCGGCTAAACTCACTTACTGGCACGTAACTAAGACGTTCCGAACGAACAAAACTTGCGTACATAGCGATTTTAACAATGTATGCCGAGAAGTTGTTATTCACAATTTCCTTGATGTTGCACAAGAATTTTCGATTAAACTCACCTACTGACACGTAACTAGGACGTTCCGGACGAACAAAACTTGTGTACATAGCGATCTCAGCTTTGTGCGCAACAAAACGTATATCCTCAATTTCCTTGATGTTGCACAAGAATTTTCGATTAAACTCACCTACTGACACGTAACTAGGACGTTCCGGACGAACAAAACTTGTGTACATAGCGATCTCAGCTTTGTGCGCAACAAAACGTATATCCTCAATTTCCTTGATGTTGCACAAGAATTTTCGACTAAACTCACTTACTGGCACGTAACTAATACGTTCCGAACGAACAAAACTTGCGTACATAGCGATTTTAACAAAGTATGCCGAGAAGCGGTTCTTCTTAATTTCCTTGATGTTGTACAAGAATTTTCGACTAAACTCACTTACTGACACGTAACTAAGACGATCCGAACGAACAAAACTTGCGTACATAGCGATTTTAACAAAGTATGCCGAGAAGCGGTTCTTCTCAATTTCCTTGATGTTGCACAAGAATTTTCGACTAAACTCACTTACTGACACGTAACTAAGACGTTCCGATTGAACAAAACTTGCGTACATAGCGATTTTAACAATGAATGCCGAGAAGCGGTTCTTCTCAATTTCCTTGATGTTGAACAAGAATTTTCGACTAAACTCACTTACTGACACGTAACTAAGACGTTCCGAACGAACAAAACTTGCGTAAATAGCGATTTTAACAATGTATGCCGAGAAGCGGTTATTCTCAATTTCCTTGATGTTGCACAAGAATTTTCGATTAAACTCAACTACTGACACGTAACAAGGACGTTCCGGACGAACAAAACTTGTGTACATAGCGATCTCAGCTTTGTGCGCAACAAAACGTATATCCTCAATTTCCTTGATGTTGCACAAGAATTTTCGGCTAAACTCACTTACTGGCACGTAACTAAGACGTTCCGAACGAACAAAACTTGCGTACATAGCGATTTTAACAATGTATGCCGAGAAGTTGTTATTCTCAATTTCCTTGATGTTGCACAAGAATTTTCGATTAAACTCACCTACTGACACGTAACTAGGACGTTCCGGACGAACAAAACTTGTGTACATAGCGATCTCAGCTTTGTGCGCAACAAAACGTATATCCTCAATTTCCTTGATGTTGCACAATAATTTTCGATTAAACTCACCTACTGACACGTAACAAGGACGTTCCGGACGAACAAAACTTGTGTACATAGCGATCTCAGCTTTGTGCGCAACAAAACGTATATCCTCAATTTCCTTGATGTTGCACAATAATTTTCGATTAAACTCACCTACTGACACGTAACAAGGACGTTCCGGACGAACAAAACTTGTGTACATAGCGATTTTAACAATGTATGCCGAGAAGTTGTTATTCTCAATTTCCTTGATGTTGCACAAGAATTTTCGATTAAACTCACCTACTGACACGTAACAAGGACGTTACGGACGAACAAAACTTGTGTACATAGCGATCTCAGCTTTGTGCGCAACAAAACGTATATCCTCAATTTCCTTGATGTTGCACAAGAATTTTCGACTAAACTCACTTACTGGCACGTAACTAAGACGTTCCGAACGAACAAAACTTGCGTACATAGCGATTTTAACAATGAATGCCGAGAAACGGTTCTTCTCAATTTTCTTAATGTTGCACAAGAATTTTCGATTAAACTCAACTACTGACACGTAACAAGGACGTTCCGGACGAACAAAACTTGTGTACATAGCGATCTCAGCTTTGTGCGCAACAAAACGTATATCCTCAATTTCCTTGATGTTGCACAAGAATTTTCGACTAAACTCACTTACTGGCACGTAACTAAGACGTTCCGAACCATCAAAACTTGCGTACATAGCGATTATAACAAAGTATGCCGAGAAGCGGTTCTTCTCAATTTCCATGATGTTGCACAAGAATTTTCGACTAAACTCACTTACTGACACGTAACTAAGACGTTCCGAACGAACAAAACTTGCGTACATAGCGATTTTAACAAAGTATGCCGAGAAGCGGTTCTTCTCAATTTCCTTGATGTTGCACAAGAATTTTCGACTAAACTCACTTACTGACACGTAACTAAGACGTTCCGAACGAACAAAACTTGCGTACATAGCGATTTTAACAATGAATGCCGAGAAGCGGTTCTTCTCAATTTCCTTGATGTTGAACAAGAATTTTCGACTAAACTCACTTACTGACACGTAACTAAGACGTTCCGAACGAACAAAACTTGCGTACATAGCGATTTTAACAATGAATGCCGAGAAGTTGTTATTCTCAATTTCCTTGATGTTGCACAAGAATTTTCGATTAAACTCAACTACTGACACGTAACAAGGACGTTCCGGACGAACAAAACTTGTGTACATAGCGATCTCAGCTTTGTGCGCAACAAAACGTATATCCTCAATTTCCTTGATGTTGCACAAGAATTTTCGGCTAAACTCACTTACTGGCACGTAACTAAGACGTTCCGAACGAACAAAACTTGCGTACATAGCGATTTTAACAATGTATGCCGAGAAGTTGTTATTCTCAATTTCCTTGATGTTGCACAAGAATTTTCGATTAAACTCACCTACTGACACGTAACTAGGACGTTCCGGACGAACAAAACTTGTGTACATAGCGATCTCAGCTTTGTGCGCAACAAAACGTATATCCTCAATTTCCTTGATGTTGCACAAGAATTTTCGGCTAAACTCACTTACTGGCACGTAACTAAGACGTTCCGAACGAACAAAACTTGCGTACATAGCGATTTTAACAATGTATGCCGAGAAGTTGTTATTCTCAATTTCCTTGATGTTGCACAAGAATTTTCGATTAAACTCACCTACTGACACGTAACAAGGACGTTCCGGACGAACAAAACTTGCGTACATAGCGATTTTAACAATGTATGCCGAGAAGTTGTTATTCTCAATTTCCTTGATGTTGCACAAGAATTTTCGATTAAACTCACCTACTGACACGTAACAAGGACGTTCCGGACGAACAAAATTTGTGTACATAGCGATTTTAACAATGTATGCCGAGAAGTTGTTATTCTCAATTTCCTTGATGTTGCACAAGAATTTTCGATTAAACACACCTACTGACACGTAACTAGGACGTTCCGGACGAACAAAACTTGTGTACATAGCGATCTCAGCTTTGTGCGCAACAAAACGTATATCCTCAATTTCCTTGATGTTGCACAAGAATTTTCGGCTAAACTCACTTACTGGCACGTAACTAAGACGTTCCGAACGAACAAAACTTGCGTACATAGCGATTTTAACAATGTATGCCGAGAAGTTGTTATTCTCAATTTCCTTGATGTTGCACAAGAATTTTCGATTAAACTCACCTACCGACACGTAACTAGGACGTTCCGGACGAACAAAACTTGTGTACATAGCGATCTCAGCTTTGTGCGCAACAAAACGTATATCCTCAATTTCCTTGATGTTGCACAAGAATTTTCGGCTAAACTCACTTACTGGCACGTAACTAAGACGTTCCGAACGAACAAAACTTGCGTACATAGCGATTTTAACAATGAATGCCGAGAAGCGGTTCTTCTCAATTTCCTTGATGTTGAACAAGAATTTTCGACTAAACTCACTTACTGACACGTAACTAAGACGATCCGAACGAACAAAACTTGCGTACATAGCGATTTTAACAAAGTATGCCGAGAGGCGGTTCTTCTCAATTTCCTTGATGTTGAACAAGAATTTTCGACTAAACTCACTTACTGACGCGTAACTAAGACGTTCCGAACGAACAAAACTTGCGTACATAGCGATTTTAATAATGAATGCCGAGAAGCGGTTCTTCTCAATTTCCTTGATGTTGCACAATAATTTTCGATTAAACTCACTTACTGACACGTAACTAAGACGTTCCGAACGAACAAATCTTGCGTACATAGCGATTTTAACAATGTATGCCGAGAAACGGTTATTCTCAATTTCCTTGATGTTGCACAATAATTTTCGATTAAACTCACTTACTGACACGTAACTAAGACGTTCCGAACGAACAAATCTTGCGTACATAGCGATTTTAACAATTTATGCCGAGAAGTTGTTATTCTCAATTTCCTTGATGTTGCACAAGAATTTTCGGCTAAACTCACTTACTGGCACGTAACTAAGACGTTCCGAACGAACAAAACTTGCGTACATAGCGATTTTAACAATGTATGCCGAGAAGTTGTTATTCTCAATTTCCTTGATGTTGCACAAGAATTTTCGATTAAACTCACCTACCGACACGTAACTAGGACGTTCCGGACGAACAAAACTTGTATACATAGCGATCTCAGCTTTGTGCGCAAGAAAACGTATATCCTCAATTTCCTTGATGTTGCACAAGAATTTTCGGCTAAACTCACTTACTGGCACGTAACTAAGACGTTCCGAACGAACAAAACTTGCGTACATAGCGATTTTAACAATGTATGCCGAGAAGTTGTTATTCTCAATTTCCTTGATGTTGCACAAGAATTTTCGATTAAACTCACCTACTGACACGTAACAAGGACGTTCCGGACGAACAAAACTTGCGTACATAGCGATTTTAACAATGTATGCCGAGAAGTTGTTATTCTCAATTTCCTTGATGTTGCACAAGAATTTTCGGCTAAACTCACTTACTGGCACGTAACTAAGACGTTCCGAACGAACAAAACTTGCGTACATAGCGATTTTAACAATGTATGCCGAGAAGTTGTTATTCTCAATTTCCTTGATGTTGCACAAGAATTTTCGATTAAACTCACCTACTGACACGTAACAAGGACGTTCCGGACGAACAAAACTTGCGTACATAGCGATTTTAACAATGTATGCCGAGAAGTTGTTATTCTCAATTTCCTTGATGTTGCACAAGAATTTTCGATTAAACTCACCTACTGACACGTAACAAGGACGTTCCGGACGAACAAAACTTGTGTACATAGCGATCTCAGCTTTGTGCGCAACAAAACGTATATCCTCAATTTCCTTGATGTTGCACAAGAATTTTCGGCTAAACTCACTTACTGGCACGTAACTAAGACGTTCCGAACGAACAAAACTTGCGTACATAGCGATTTTAACAATGTATGCCGAGAAGTTGTTATTCTCAATTTCCTTGATGTTGCACAAGAATTTTCGATTAAACTCACCTACCGACACGTAACTAGGACGTTCCGGACGAACAAAACTTGTGTACATAGCGATCTCAGCTTTGTGCGCAACAAAACGTATATCCTCAATTTCCTTGATGTTGCACAAGAATTTTCGGCTAAACTCACTTACTGGCACGTAACTAAGACGTTCCGAACGAACAAAACTTGCGTACATAGCGATTTTAACAATGAATGCCGAGAAGCGGTTCTTCTCAATTTCCTTGATGTTGCACAAGAATTTTCGACTAAACTCACTTTCTGACACGTAACTAAGACGTTCCGAACGATCAAAACTTGCGTTCATAGGGATTTTAACAAAGTATGCGCAGAAGCGGTTCTTCTCAATTTCCATGATGTTGCACAAGAATTTTCGACTAAACTCACTTACTGACACGTAACTAAGACGTTCCGAACGAACAAAACTTGCATACATAGCGATTTTAACAATGTATGCCGAGAAGCGGTTCTTCTCAATTTCCTTGATGTTGCACAAGAATTTTCGATTAAACTCACTTACTGGCACGTAACTAAGACGATCCGAACGAACAAAACTTGCGTACATGGCGATTTTAACAATGTATGCCGAGAAGTTGTTATTCTCAATTTCCTTGATGTTGCACAAGAATTTTCGATTAAACTCACCTACTGACACGTAACAAGGACGTTCCGGACGAACAAAACTTGTGTACATAGCGATTTTAACAATGTATGCCGAGAAGTTGTTATTCTCAATTTCCTTGATGTTGCACAAGAATTTTCGATTAAACACACCTACTGACACGTAACTAGGACGTTCCGGACGAACAAAACTTGTGTACATAGCGATCTCAGCTTTGTGCGCAACAAAACGTATATCCTCAATTTCCTTGATGTTGCACAAGAATTTTCGGCTAAACTCACTTACTGGCACGTAACTAAGACGTTCCGAACGAACAAAACTTGCGTACATAGCGATTTTAACAATGTATGCCGAGAAGTTGTTATTCTCAATTTCCTTGATGTTGCACAAGAATTTTCGATTAAACTCACCTACCGACACGTAACTAGGACGTTCCGGACGAACAAAACTTGTGTACATAGCGATCTCAGCTTTGTGCGCAACAAAACGTATATCCTCAATTTCCTTGATGTTGCACAAGAATTTTCGGCTAAACTCACTTACTGGCACGTAACTAAGACGTTCCGAACGAACAAAACTTGCGTACATAGCGATTTTAACAATGAATGCCGAGAAGCGGTTCTTCTCAATTTCCTTGATGTTGCACAAGAATTTTCGACTAAACTCACTTTCTGACACGTAACTAAGACGTTCCGAACGATCAAAACTTGCGTTCATAGGGATTTTAACAAAGTATGCCCAGAAGCGGTTCTTCTCAATTTCCATGATGTTGCACAAGAATTTTCGACTAAACTCACTTACTGACACGTAACTAAGACGTTCCGAACGAACAAAACTTGCGTACATAGCGATTTTAACAATGTATGCCGAGAAGCGGTTCTTCTCAATTTCCTTGATGTTGCACAAGAATTTTCGATTAAACTCACTTACTGGCACGTAACAAAGACGATCCGAACGAACAAAACTTGCGTACATAGCGATTTTAACAAAGTATGCCGAGAAGCGGTTCTTCTCAATTTCCTTGATGTTGAACAAGAATTTTCGACTAAACTCACTTACTGACACGTAACTAAGACGATCCGAACGAACAAAACTTGCGTACATAGCGATTTTAACAAAGTATGCCGAGAAGCGGTTCTTCTCAATTTCCTTGATGTTGAACAAGAATTTTCGACTAAACTCACTTACTGACGCGTAACTAAGACGTTCCGAACGAACAAAACTTGCGTACATAGCGATTTTAACAATGAATGCCGAGAAGCGGTTCTTCTCAATTTCCTTGATGTTGAACAAGAATTTTCGACTAAACTCACTTACTGACACGTAACTAAGACGTTCCGAACGAACAAAACTTGCGTACATAGCGATTTTAACAATGTATGCCGAGAAACGGTTATTCTCAATTTCCTTGATGTTGCACAATAATTTTCGATTAAACTCACTTACTGACACGTAACTAAGACGTTCCGAACGAACAAAACTTGCGTACATAGCGATTTTAACAATGTATGCCGAGAAGTTGTTATTCTCAATTTCCTTGATGTTGCACAAGAATTTTCGGCTAAACTCACTTACTGGCACGTAACTAAGACGTTCCGAACGAACAAAACTTGCGTACATAGCGAATTTAACAATGTATGCCGAGAAGTTGTTATTCTCAATTTCCTTGATGTTGCACAAGAATTTTCGATTAAACTCACCTACCGACACGTAACTAGGACGTTCCGGACGAACAAAACTTGCGTACATAGCGATTTTAACAATGTATGCCGAGAAGTTGTTATTCTCAATTTCCTTGATGTTGCACAAGAATTTTCGATTAAACACACCTACTGACACGTAACTAGGACGTTCCGGACGAACAAAACTTGTGTACATAACGATCTCAGCTTTGTGCGCAACAAAACGTATATCCTCAATTTCCTTGATGTTGCACAAGAATTTTCGGCTAAACTCACTTACTGGCACGTAACTAAGACGTTCCGAACGAACAAAACTTGCGTACATAGCGATTTTAACAATGTATGCCGAGAAGTTGTTATTCTCAATTTCCTTGATGTTGCACAAGAATTTTCGATTAAACTCACCTACCGAAACGTAACTAGGACGTTCCGGACGAACAAAACTTGTGTACATAGCGATCTCAGCTTTGTGCGCAACAAAACGTATATCCTCAATTTCCTTGATGTTGCACAAGAATTTTCGGCTAAACTCACTTACTGGCACGTAACTAAGACGTTCCGAACGAACAAAACTTGCGTACATAGCGATTTTAACAATGAATGCCGAGAAGCGGTTCTTCTCAATTTCCTTGATGTTGCACAAGAATTTTCGACTAAACTCACTTTCTGACACGTAACTAAGACGTTCCGAACGATCAAAACTTGCGTTCATAGGGATTTTAACAAAGTATGCCCAGAAGCGGTTCTTCTCAATTTCCATGATGTTGCACTAGAATTTTCGACTAAACTCACTTACTGACACGTAACTAAGACGTTCCGAACGAACAAAACTTGGGTACATAGCGATTTTAACAAAGTATGCCGAGAAGCGGTTCTTCTCAATTTCCTTGATGTTGAACAAGAATTTTCGACTAAACTCACTTACTGACGCGTAACTAAGACGTTCCGAACGAACAAAACTTGCGTACATAGCGATTTTAACAATGAATGCCGAGAAGCGGTTCTTCTCAATTTCCTTGATGTTGAACAAGAATTTTCGACTAAACTCACTTACTGACACGTAACTAAGACGTTCCGAACGAACAAAACTTGCGTACATAGCGATTTTAACAATGTATGCCGAGAAACGGTTATTCTCAATTTCCTTGATGTTGCACAATAATTTTCGATTAAACTCACTTACTGACACGTAACTAAGACGTTCCGAACGAACAAAACTTGCGTACATAGCGATTTTAACAATGTATGCCGAGAAGTTGTTATTCTCAATTTCCTTGATGTTGCACAAGAATTTTCGGCTAAACTCACTTACTGGCACGTAACTAAGACGTTCCGAACGAACAAAACTTGCGTACATAGCGATTTTAACAATGTATGCCGAGGAGTTGTTATTCTCAATTTCCTTGATGTTGCACAAGAATTTTCGATTAAACTCACCTACCGACACGTAACTAGGACGTTCCGGACGAACAAAACTTGTATACATAGCGATCTCAGCTTTGTGCGCAACAAAACGTATATCCTCAATTTCCTTGATGTTGCACAAGAATTTTCGGCTAAACTCACTTACTGGCACGTAACTAAGACGTTCCGAACGAACAAAACTTGCGTACATAGCGATTTTAACAATGTATGCCGAGAAGCGGTTCTTCTCAATTTCCTTGATGTTGCACAAGAATTTTCGATTAAACTCACTTACTGACACGTAACTAAGACGTTCCGAACGAACAAAACTTGCGTACATAGCGATTTTAACAATGTATGCCGAGAAGCGGTTATTCTCAATTTACTTGATGTTGCACAATAATTTTCGATTAAACTCACTTACTGACACGTAACTAAGACGTTCCGAACGAACAAAACTTGCGTACATAGCGATTTTAACAATGTATGCCGAGAAGTTGTTATTCTCAATTTCCTTGATGTTGCACAAGAATTTTCGATTAAACTCACCTACTGACACGTAACAAGGACGTTCCGGACGAACAAAACTTGTGTACATAGCGATTTTAACAATGTATGCCGAGAAGTTGTTATTCTCAATTTCCTTGATGTTGCACAAGAATTTTCGATTAAACTCACCTACTGACACGTAACTAGGACGTTCCGGACGAACAAAACTTGTGTACATAGCGATCTCAGCTTTGTGCGCAACAAAACGTATATCCTCAATTTCCTTGATGTTGCACAAGAATTTTCGGCTAAACTCACTTACTGGCACGTAACTAAGACGTTCCGAACGAACAAAACTTGCGTACATAGCGATTTTAACAATGTATGCCGAGAAGTTGTTATTCTCAATTTCCTTGATGTTGCACAAGAATTTTCGATTAAACTCACCTACCGACACGTAACTAGGACGTTCCGAACGAACAAAACTTGCGTACATAGCGATTTTAACAATGTATGCCGAGAAGTTGTTATTCTCAATTTCCTTGATGTTGCACAAGAATTTTCGATTAAACTCACCTACTGACACGTAACAAGGACGTACCGGACGAACAAAACTTGTGTACATAGCGATATTAACAATGTATGCCGAGAAGTTGTTATTCTCAATTTCCTTGATGTTGCACAAGAATTTTTGATTATACTCACTTACTGACACGTAACTAAGACGTTTCGCACGATCAAAACTTGCGTACATAGCGATTTTAACAAAGTATGCCGAGAAGCGGTTCTTCTCAATTTCCATGATGTTGCTCAAGAATTTTCGACTAAACTCACTTACTGATACGTAACTAAGACGTTCCGAACGAACAAAACTTGCGTACATAGCGATTTTAATAAAGTATGCCGAGAAGCGGTTCTTCTCAATTTCCATGATGTTGCACAAGAATTTTCGGCTAAACTCACTTACTGACACGTAACTAAGACGTTCCGAACGAACAAAACTTGCGTACATAGCGATTTTAACAATGTATGCCGAGAAGCGGTTCTTCTCAATTTCCTTGATGTTGCACAAGAATTTTCGATTAAACTCACTTACTGACACGTAACTAAGACGTTCCGAACGAACAAAACTTGCGTACATAGCGATTTTAACAATGAATGCCGAGAAGCGGTTCATCTCAATTTCCTTGATGTTGAACAAGAATTTTCGACTAAACTCACTTACTGACACGTAACTAAGACGTTCCGAACGAACAAAACTTGCGTACATAGCGATTTTAACAATGTATGCCGAGAAGCGGTTATTCTCAATTTCCTTGATGTTGCACAATAATTTTCGATTAAACTCACTTACTGACACGTAACTATGACGTTCCGAACGAACAAAACTTGCGTACATAGCGATCTCAGCTTTGTGCGCAACAAAACGTATATCCTCAATTTCCTTGATGTTGCACAAGAATTTTCGACTAAACTCACTTACTGGCACGTAACTAAGACGTTCCGAACGAACAAAACTTGCGTACATAGCGATTTTAACAATGTATGCCGAGAAGCGGTTATTCTCAATTTCCTTGATGTTGCACAAGAATTTTTGATTAAACTCACTTACTGACACGTAACTAAGACGTTCCGAACGATCAAAACTTGCGTACATAGCGATTATAACAAAGTATGCCGAGAAGCGGTTCTTCTTAATTTCCATGATGTTGCCCAAGAATTTTCGACTAAACTCACTTACTGACACGTAACTAAGACGTTCCGAACGAACAAAACTTGCGTACATAGCGATTTTAACAAAGTATGCCGAGAAGCGGTTCTTCTCAATTTCCTTGATGTTGCACAAGAATTTTCGGCTAAACTCACTTACTGGCACGTAACTAAAACGTTCCGAACGAACAAAACTTGCGTACATAGCGATTTTAACAATGTATGCCGAGAAGTTGTTATTCTCAATTTCCTTGATGTTGCACAAGAATTTTCGATTAAACTCATTTACTGACACGTAACTAGGACGTTCCGGACGAACAAAACTTGTGTACATAGCGATCTCAGCTTTGTGCGCAACAAAACGTATATCCTCAATTTCCTTGATGTTGCACAAGAATTTTCGACTAAACTCACTTACTGGCACG
Organism: Polyergus mexicanus; assembly: GCF_030449975.1. NCBI lineage: Eukaryota > Metazoa > Arthropoda > Insecta > Hymenoptera > Formicidae > Polyergus > Polyergus mexicanus. The sequence continues at coordinate 4,955,623 of NW_027223330.1, forward strand.
TAACTAAGACGTTCCGAACGAACAAAACTTGCGTACATAGCGATTTTAACAATGTATGCCGAAAAGCGGTTATTCTCAATTTCCTTGATGTTGCACAATAATTTTCGATTAAACTCACTTACTGACACGTAACTAAGACGTTCCGAACGAACAAAACTTGCGTACATAGTGATTTTAACAATGTATGCCGAGAAGTTGTTATTCTCAATTTCCTTGATGTTGCACAAGAATTTTCGATTAAACTCACCTACTGACACGTAACAAGGACGTTCCGGACGAACAAAACTTGTGTACATAGCGATTTTAACAATGTATGCCGAGAAGTTGTTATTCTCAATTTCCTTGATGTTGCACAAGAATTTTTGATTATACTCACTTACTGACACGTAACTAAGACGTTCCGCACGATCAAAACTTGCGTACATAGCGATTTTAACAAAGTATGCCGAGAAGCGGTTCTTCTTAATTTCCTTGATGTTGCACAAGAATTTTCGACTAAACTCACTTACTGACACGTAACTAAGACGATCCGAACAAACAAAACTTGCGTACATAGCGATTTTAACAAAGTATGCCGAGAAGCGGTTCTTCTCAATTTCCTTGATGTTGAACAAGTATTTTCGACTAAACTCACTTACTGACACGTAACTAAGACGTTCCGAACGAACAAAACTTTCGTACATAGCGATTTTAACAATGAATGCCGAGAAGCGGTTCTTCTCAATTTCCTTGATGTTGAACAAGAATTTTCGACTAAACTCACTTACTGACACGTAACTAAGACGTTCCGAACGAATAAAACTTGCGTACATAGCGATTTTAACAATGTATGCCGAGAAACGGTTATTCTCAATTTCCTTGATGTTGCACAATAATTTTCGATTAAACTCACTTACTGACACGTAACTAAGACGTTCCGAACGAACAAAACTTGCGTACATAGCGATTTTAACAATGTATGCCGAGAAGTTGTTATTCTCTATTTCCTTGATGTTGCACAAGAATTATCGATTAAACTCACCTACTGACACGTAACAAGGACGTTCCGGACGAACAAAACTTGTGTACATAGCGATTTTAACAATGTATGCCGAGAAGTTGTTATTCTCAATTTCCTTGATGTTGCACAAGAATTTTCGGTTAAACTCACCTACTGACACGTAACAAGGACGTTCCGGACGAACAAAACTTGTGTACATAGCGATTTTAACAATGTATGCCGAGAAGTTGTTATTCTCAATTTCCTTGATGTTGCACAAGAATTTTCGATTAAACTCACCTACTGACACGTAACTAGGACGTTCCGGACGGACAAAACTTGTGTACATAGCGATCTCAGCTTTGTGCGCAACAAAACGTATATCCTCAATTTCCTTGATGTTGCACAAGAATTTTCGGCTAAACTCACTTACTGGCACGTAACTAAGACGTTCCGAACGAACAAAACTTGCGTACATAGCGATTTTAACAAAGTATGCCGAGAAGCGGTTTTTCTTAATTTCCTTGATGTTGCACAAGAATTTTCGACTAAACTCACTTACTGACACGTAACTAAGACGATCCAAACGAACAAAACTTGCGTACATAGCGATTTTAACAAAGTATGCCGAGAAGCGGTTCTTCTCAATTTTCTTGATGTTGCACAATAATTTTCGATTAAACTCACTTACTGACACGTAACTAAGACGTTCCGAACGAACAAAACTTGCGTACATAGCGATTTTAAGAATGTATGCCGAGAAGTTGTTATTCTCAATTTCCTTGATGTTGAACAAGAATTTTCGACTAAACTCACTTACTGACACGTAACTAAGACGTTCCGAACGAACAAAACTTGCGTACATATCGATTTTAACAATGTATGCCGAGAAGCGGTTATTCTCAATTTCCTTGATGTTGCGCTATAATTTTCGATTAAACTCACTTACTGACACGTAACTAAGACGTTCCGAACGAACAAAACTTGCGTACATAGCGATTTTAACAATGTATGCCGAGAGGTTGTTATTCTCAATTTCCTTGATGTTGCACAAGAATTTTCGATTAAACTCACCTACTGACACGTAACAAGGACGTTCCGGACGAACAAAACTTGTGTACATAGCGATTTTAACAATGTATGCCGAGAAGTTGTTATTCTCAATTTCCTTGATGTTGCACAAGAATTTTCGATTAAACTCACCTACTGACACGTAACTAGGACGTTCCGGACGAACAAAACTTGTGTACATAGCGATCTCAGCTTTGTGCGCAACAAAACGTATATCCTCAATTTCCTTGATGTTGCACAAGAATTTTCGACTAAACTCACTTACTGACACGTAACTAAGACGTTCCGAACGAACAAAACTTGCGTACATAGCGATTTTAACAAAGTATGCCGAGAAGCGGTTCTTCTTAATTTCCTTGATGTTGCACAAGAATTTTCGACTAAACTCACTTACTGACACGTAACTAAGACGATCCAAACGAACAAAACTTGCGTACATAGCGATTTTAACAAAGTATGCCGAGAAGCGGTTCTTCTCAATTTTCTTGATGTTGCACATTAATTTTCGATTAAACTCACTTACTGACACGTAATTAAGACGTTCCGAACGAACAAAACTTGCGTACATAGCGATTTTAAGAATGTATGCCGAGAAGTTGTTATTCTCAATTTCCTTGATGTTGAACAAGAATTTTCGACTAAACTCACTTACTGACACGTAACTAAGACGTTCCGAACGAACAAAACTTGCGTACATAGCGATTTTAACAATGTATGCCGAGAAGCGGTTATTCTCAATTTCCTTGATGTTGCGCTATAATTTTCGATTAAACTCACTTACTGACACGTAACTAAGACGTTCCGAACGAACAAAACTTGCGTACATAGCGATTTTAACAATGTATGCCGAGAAGTTGTTATTCTCAATTTCCTTGATGTTGCACAAGAATTTTCGATTAAACTCACCTACTGACACGTAACTAGGACGTTCCGGACGAACAAAACTTGTGTACATAGCGATCTCAGCTTTGTGCGCAACAAAACGTATATCCTCAATTTCCTTGATGTTGCACAAGAATTTTCGACTAAACTCACTTACTGACACGTAACTAAGACGTTCCGAACGAACAAAACTTGCGTACATAGCGATTTTAACAATGTATGCCGAGAAGTTGTTATTCTCAATTTCCTTGATGTTGCACAAGAATTTTCGATTAAACTCACCTACTGACACGTAACAAGGACGTTCCGGATGAACAAAACTTGTGTACATAGCGATTTTAACAATGTATGCCGTGAAGTTGTTATTCTCAATTTCCTTGATGTTGCACAAGAATTTTCGATTAAACTCACCTACTGACACGTAACTAGGACGTTCCGGACGAACAAAACTTGTGTACATAGCGATCTCAGCTTTGTGCGCAACAAAACGTATATCCTCAATTTCCTTGATGTTGCACAAGAATTTTCGACTAAACTCACTTACTGGCACGTAACTAAGACGTTCCGAACGAACAAAACTTGCGTACATAGCGATTTTAACAAAGTATGCCGAGAAGCGGTTTTTCTTAATTTCCTTGATGTTGCACAAGAATTTTCGACTAAACTCACTTACTGACACGTAACTAAGACGATCCGAACGAACAAAACTTGCGTACATAGCGATTTTAACAAAGTATGCCGAGAAGCGGTTCTTCTCAATTTCCTTGATGTTGCACAAGAATTTTTGATTATACTCACTTACTGACACGTAACTAAGACGTTCCGCACGATCAAAACTTGCGTACATAGCGATTTTAACAAAGTATGCCGAGAAGCGGTTCTTCTTAATTTCCTTGATGTTGCACAAGAATTTTCGACTAAACTCACTTACTGACACGTAACTAAGACGATCCGAACGAACAAAACTTGCGTACATAGCGATTTTAACAAAGTATGCCGAGAAGCGGTTCTTCTCAATTTCCTTGATGTTGAACAAGAATTTTCGACTAAACTCACTTACTGACACGTAACTAAGACGTTCCGAACGAACAAAACTTGCGTACATAGCGATTTTAACAATGAATGCCGAGAAGCGGTTCTTCTCAATTTCCTTGATGTTGAACAAGAATTTTCGACTAAACTCACTTACTGACACGTAACTAAGACGTTCCGAACGAACAAAACTTGCGTACATAGCGATTTTAACAATGTATGCCGAGAAACGGTTATTCTCAATTTCCTTGATGTTGCACAATAATTTTCGATTAAACTCACTTACTGACACGTAACTAAGACGTTCCGAACGAACAAAACTTGCGTACATAGCGATTTTAACAATGTATGCCGAGAAGTTGTTATTCTCAATTTCCTTGATGTTGCACAAGAATTATCGTTTAAACTCACCTACTGACACGTAACAAGGACGTTCCGGACGAACAAAACTTGTGTACATAGCGATTTTAACAATGTATGCCGAGAAGTTGTTATTCTCAATTTCCTTGATGTTGCACAAGAATTTTCGATTAAACTCACCTACTGACACGTAACAAGGACGTTCCGGACGAACAAAACTTGTGTACATAGCGATTTTAACAATGTATGCCGAGAAGTTGTTATTCTCAATTTCCTTGATGTTGCACAAGAATTTTCGATTAAACTCACCTACTGACACGTAACTAGGACGTTCCGGACGAACAAAACTTGTGTACATAGCGATCTCAGCTTTGTGCGCAACAAAACGTATATCCTCAATTTCCTTGATGTTGCACAAGAATTTTCGACTAAACTCACTTACTGACACGTAACTAAGACGTTCCGAACGAACAAAACTTGCGTACATAGCGATTTTAACAATGTATGCCGAGAAGTTGTTATTCTCAATTTCCTTGATGTTGCACAAGAATTTTCGATTAAACTCACCTACTGACACGTAACAAGGACGTTCCGGACGAACAAAACTTGTGTACATAGCGATTTTAACAATGTATGCCGTGAAGTTGTCATTCTCAATTTCCTTGATGTTGCACAAGAATTTTCGATTAAACTCACCTACTGACACGTAACTAGGACGTTCCGGACGAACAAAACTTGTGTACATAGCGATCTCAGCTTTGTGCGCAACAAAACGTATATCCTCAATTTCCTTGATGTTGCACAAGAATTTTCGACTAAACTCACTTACTGGCACGTAACTAAGACGTTCCGAACGAACAAAACTTGCGTACATAGCGATTTTAACAATGTATGCCGAGAAGTTGTTATTCTCAATTTCCTTGATGTTGCACAAGAATTTTCGACTAAACTCACTTACTGACACGTAACTAAGACGTTCCGAACGAACAAAACTTGCGTACATAGCGATTTTAACAATGTATGCCGAGAAGTTTTTATTCTCAATTTCCTTGATGTTGAACAAGAATTTTCGACTAAACTCACTTACTGACACGTAACTAAGACGTTCCGAACGAACAAAACTTGCGTACATAGCGATTTTAACAATGTATGCCGAGAAGCGGTTATTCTCAATTTCCTTGATGTTGCGCTATAATTTTCGATTAAACTCACTTACTGACACGTAACTAAGACGTTCCGAACGAACAAAACTTGCGTACATAGCGATTTTAACAATGTATGCCGAGAAGTTGTTATTCTCAATTTCCTTGATGTTGCACAAGAATTTTCGATTAAACTCACCTACTGACACGTAACAAGGACGTTCCGGACGAACAAAACTTGTGTACATAGCGATTTTAACAATGTATGCCGAGAAGTTGTTATTCTCAATTTCCTTGATGTTGCACAAGAATTTTCGATTAAACTCACCTACTGACACGTAACTAGGACGTTCCGGACGAACAAAACTTGTGTACATAGCGATTTTAACAATGTATGCCGAGAAGTTGTTATTCTCAATTTCCTTGATGTTGCACAAGAATTTTCGACTAAACTCACTTACTGACACGTAACTAAGACGTTCCGAACGAACAAAACTTGCGTACATAGCGATTTTAACAATGTATGCCGAGAAGTTTTTATTCTCAATTTCCTTGATGTTGAACAAGAATTTTCGACTAAACTCACTTACTGACACGTAACTAAGACGTTCCGAACGAACAAAACTTGCGTACATAGCGATTTTAACAATGTATGCCGAGAAGCGGTTATTCTCAATTTCCTTGATGTTGCGCTATAATTTTCGATTAAACTCACTTACTGACACGTAACTAAGACGTTCCGAACGAACAAAACTTGCGTACATAGCGATTTTAACAATGTATGCCGAGAAGTTGTTATTCTCAATTTCCTTGATGTTGCACAAGAATTTTCGATTAAACTCACCTACTGACACGTAACTAAGACGTTCCGAACGAACAAAACTTGCGTACATAGCGATTTTAACAATGTATGCCGAGAAGTTGTTATTCTCAATTTCCTTGATGTTGCACAAGAATTTTCGATTAAACTCACCTACTGACACGTAACTAGGACGTTCCGGACGAACAAAACTTGTGTACATAGCGATCTCAGCTTTGTGCGCAACAAAACGTATATCCTCAATTTCCTTGATGTTGCACAAGAATTTTCGACTAAACTCACTTACTGACACGTAACTAAGACGTTCCGAACGAACAAAACTTGCGTACATAGCGATTTTAACAATGTATGCCGAGAAGCGGTTATTCTCAATTTCCTTGATGTTGCGCAATAATTTTCGATTAAACTCACTTACTGACACGTAACTAAGACGTTCCGAACGAACAAAACTTGCGTACATAGCGATTTTAACAATGTATGCCGAGAAGTTGTTATTCTCAATTTCCTTGATGTTGCACAAGAATTTTCGATTAAACTCACCTACTGACACGTAACAAGGACGTTCCGGACGAACAAAGCTTGTGTACATAGCGATTTTAACAATGTATGCCGAGAAGTTGTTATTCTCAATTTCCTTGATGTTGCACAAGAATTTTCGATTAAACTCACCTACTGACACGTGTGACGTCATAGCCGCACGTCAAAATTTATTTAAACAATATATTTATTGTTAACTCACCCATAGGAGGTGAAAGAAGTAAAGAGCCCTCGAAAATTATTCGTTCAACGCTAACTTCTAACTTATAAAATAGTATTCATACTCTAGAGTCACCCCGTATATAGCCAACGCTCGAACGCGCCAGCGGGTGACGAAGAAATAACTATTATATGAATAAACTATAGGGATAACTAAAACCTTATATTTGCATTATACAATCGGACAGACAATTCAGACGCTATTGTAATAAATATATATATATATATATATATATATATATATATGAGCATATAAGAGATCTAACTTTAAAAGCATTAAATTCAATTGAGAAATACGAGCGAAAAAGAATGAAACATTTAAATGCAAATGTAACGCTTTAATATAATAATTTAAGTACACGCACATTTATATGCACATCTTAATATTATATTATGCATATAACATTATATTATATTAATAATCTTCATACACATTTATGCATTTTATGCTACACTTATACGCATCCTATATAACATAGCGTTTTATTATTCATAATGCGAAATTAGAAGTATAAGAAATAATATTTTATTCATAAGAGTTTTATAAGAGCTTTAAACCGTGCATGGTATGCGGACCGGCCGTCGATCGATATTCTTATCCGCCCGCCCGATAAGATTAGGCCGGACAAACAAGTTGGAATGTTGCGAGAGAACGATATAGCTGTCCTTCTCGCACAGAGATCCCTACCAGCGGCTCTTCCACTTGCCATTGCTCCCGCCCATGGGTCTCCCTCCAGCATCGGGAAGTCTTAGGCGAAGCATAGGAAGAATATCCCACCATCTACTAACGGCGATCCCACTGCAGCATCTCTCCCACCAACACCCGAAGACCGGAGGAGCTCAGTGCAGGTCCGACATCCAGCATTATTAATTCGACGCTCCTACGGTTAACACGTTACTAACTCTCGTACTACATTTCGTTCTCTGACTCCGTTGCCGTGGCGTTTAGCAGTTAATAATCCGGCGTATTCAAATCTCGTTGCGTCGTCAAAATTCAGTACAAGTCTTCGAGACTCTTATACCTACTACATTATTGAATAGAGAGTTTACCAGTCGCAAGTCTTACGACTGTAATATTGTTAATTTAACGTCGTGCTACAATAAAGAATATTTTATATTACTCATTGCAATTTATTCGACGACCGGTTGTTCCAACTTCCTTGATCGACCGTCACTCATCGCGCGACAGCCGAAATCTTTGGAGGACTGCTAGATAGAAGGGAATTCAGCGTGCTACATAAGCAGTCGCTCTACTATATACATATATATTCAATACGTAAAATCTGGTAAGTTAAGGTACCACTGAATATTGAATGACAAGTTGACATCTTCTGGTCCCGGGTAGACTCGGTGAAATGCAGAGTGACCCAAAAACAATATCTTTTCCATAAATATACTTACCAGTAAAAGAAGTAATTCAATTTAATAACTACTTAAACAATATAGTCGCGTTCTAGAGAGTTACTTAACATCAGTAATATAATTTCCTTTTTTTTTTATTAACCTCGAATACTGAGACGTGACATATTGAAAATTTGGTGGCAGCGGTGGGATCGCAGAAGCCAACTTGTCATCTTTTTGTTTGTTAATAATCATACTTTATTTTCAGGAAGTGAATTGTGCGCGATATAACGTTCAATTTGAGTCTCGGTTAATACCATTCAGATCTTCTTGAATTATTTCGCGAGTTACAGTGCCGTTATAATTTTATTCAATTATTATACACCGCGTTATTTAGATTTTGCCAATTCATTTAATTTACACGTCATATTCGTGTTAGACTTTTATTTCCATTAACGCTGTTAGAATTTTGTGATTATTCTCGACTGCGTGTGCTTCGACTGCAATATTAAGACGGCATAACGACATTCTGACGTTGTGAGTTAGAGCGAATATATTTCGCTCATCACTACGAAAGAATTATTGAACAATACCTGGTTCTGTGACAGTGTCCTGGTAGCTGGTATATACGCCGCTCGTCACTCGTAACAGGAGCGTTCTCTTCGGTGAGGCAGGATTCCGCACGCTGAGAACGCGAATGTAACACAGACATCAGTGTTTAAATATTTTTATAAAGCCAATAAGACACGCCACGCAGTAGAGAAGTGATTGATTTTAGTAAAAGTGGAAGTTGACTCTTCGAAGTGCCGCAAACTCGGAGCGACGGCTCTGGGCGGATAAGCCGCTCGTCGTTGCTTTAAGCTTTTTTGTGTACATGCGATAAACGGAGAGTGGTGAGGCAGGATTCCGCACGCTCTTTCTTGTTCCTTCTCTTTGGTGAGGCAGGATTCCGCACACTGAGACTGGAATAGGATGACGGATATCGCTATGTGGGCAAAATAAGTGCCTCAGAGAATCGCTACACGAAACTAAAATTGAATCCTTAAGACATGCCAAAAACGCGTCGCGCAGGAAAGAAATACCAGCTCCGACGCCTACTAAGAGCGCAATTTAGAGAAGCAGCGAATTGTTCCGACGAGTTAAATATTACAGACAATTCGAGTGCCCCATGTCGCGAACGGCTAACTGAGAAAAGAACCTTCGATTGCAAATTAATTCCGATTACGGTCGAACAGTCTCCGTTGCCATATCCAGAAATTCCGGAGAACGACCCGCGTCGCGAATTTTACGCACAGACTCAAATTCCAAACGTTAGCGCCAGCGACGAATAAAGAAACATATATATCATTGTCGATTTCACATTATACTATTTTGTGTATTTTATTATACCTTACCCTATAATCGCATTGTCTTATTTTCAGGATATTCTTATATTTTATTATTGCAAAATATATATACCGCAATTACTAGCTTTGACATTATATTTATCATTTGCTTGAGCTTTCTATTTACAATCTGCTACGAGAAGTATAAAGTAACTTGAAAAAAAAAAAGGAAAATCCATAAAAACATTCTTGTTTTATTATCATAGTATTACATGCACATATACATATTTCTTTTATTATACTGCTATTATATTCTTACAATTTTGTTTAACCACTATATAATTTTTGTTATTATCTATGTACTAATTTATTACACTGTCTTTATTTTATTGTATACTAACCTACATTCTTACAGGAGTAAGGAACTATAGCATTACATGCTAGTTAACCGTACGTATTACTATAAATTTTCACATTATTAAAGTTACTACTTTTACAATTGTTGTGCTAAGAACAATTAGAGCCGATAACTATTTTAAAATCGCGTATACCGAGTTATGGCCCAATTTACAAGATCGCACGGTACAGTAAGCGTCGACCCGGAAATCGAAAAGAAACAAAAATACGTAGAAGACCGTGAAAAACAATCGCATTCGAAAATGTCGCTTAAAGAACGGGAAGAAACAGCCAAACGCCCTAACGAGTCAATAGATGCAAATTCGTTATTCGACGTCCTTTCAAAAATCCAAACAGAATTATCACAATTACGCAGATTACCGGAGCAAGTAAGCAATCTCGAACAGCGCGTGAATGAAGCTTCCCGCGCCGCGTCCGCATACGATGAATTCGCCAACCCGCCGGAACAGGAAGAACCTCCCGTAATCATGCCGACCTTAAAAATAAAAGATGTCGTTGCAAATATTCCCCCGTTTAACGGTTATAAGATTTCGATCTTCCAGTTCGCCCGAGCATGCGAACGTGCCCGCGATTTACTACCATCTGTACAAGAGCCACAACTCGTACAATTTATTATTAACAAAATTGAAGGCGACGCGTATCAAGTCATTGAAGGAAACATATATACTCGCGTCGTAGATTTATTAGACAAATTAAAAAATATTTTCGCTCCGAATAAATCCGTAGCACAATACCGCGGAGAATTAGCCAACGCATACAAAATGCCAAACGAGACTGTCTTGAAGTACGCGGGTAGAATTAAAGATTTGAAACTCGCCATATTAGACGGAAACAGACGACAGGGCATTAATAACCCTCGTTTATTTAATAACGAAGTCGAAGGAGAGGTCTTAGAAGCCTTCGTAAATGGATTACCCTCTAACGTGATCACGCGAATGGAACACCGAAATATAGGCACCCTAGATGAAGCAATTGAATGGGCTGTCAAAATTACGAGGAATTTGGAAATAGAAAAACAGCGCGAAAGACAGTTTACTCCTCGACAATTCCCTGTTACGCGATCAGATATAAATAACCCAAGACCTCCCGACATAGAACAACCTAAATCAATATTAAAAAACCCTCATAACAATTTTGCTCCGCGACCATGGATTAGACCCTTGATACCGGGACAGCCAGGACCGAACTCCCCTATCGTATGCAATTATTGCAAATATCCCGGACACAAGGCTACTGAATGTCGGAGATTAGCGTATCGAAACGCGACGCAAGCGTCGGGAAACGCGGAGGGCCGCCCGACGGTAAGCGCGACCAAGGAACCGGCCCAAGCGACCGCGCATCCCATAACGATACAAGCGGAGCCATCAACGAGCCAAACTTGAACACTAACGATAAAAATCAAGGCTCCAATTTTTCTAAAATTCCATTAAAGGAATACGATGACCCAGCGTCGGTCATCAGACCAGTAAACGAGGAACCCCTAAATGAAAAAGCCAGTATTGGAATGGCGAACCTAGGACCCAACACGTGTCAACCAAGGATCGCCCTCACTTGCAAAAACTTTAAAGGATACTGCTTTTTTATGATAGACTCGGGATCCTCCGTAAATTTAGTTAAAACAAAAATATTAAAGAATACCCCCGTAAACTCAAAAGACACACTGAGATTAAAGGGCATTTCCGAGAAGCCAATAAGGACATTGGGTTCGGTGGTATTCGAAATTATGGGAAAGGAAACAAAATTTTATGTCGTCAGAGACAATTTCGGTATACCTGCTGACGGCATAATAGGTGCCAGTTTTTTGAAAGATAATAATGCTATCATCGATTACCAACAAGAATGTCTTACCTTTGATAGCATACAGGTACCGTTTTACAAAAAAGAAAAGATTATGGTGCCCTCGCGCACTATCGTGGACATTGCGTTCAACATAACAAACCCGGAGAAAAGGGAAGGTTATATTCCTCGAAACGAGCCAACAAAGGGATTATTTCTGGGTGAAGCTCTTGTTAAAAATTCCCGAGGGAAGGGGCATATCAAAGCTTATAATTTAACAGAGCAGAACTACACCATAGAAGTCTATCCCATGCCTCTTGAGGATTATCTTATACCCAGTGACTCCGAGGAGCACATGACTTCGCTGAATTCTTCTATTTTCGTGAATCCTATGAGCAATGAAGAGCTCGCCGATAATGGGAAATCTTCATCTACAAAATCTATAAGCCCAGGAGAGCTAGCCGATAATGGGAAATCTTCCGTTCCAAAGGACCACGAAGGTCTTACCATTACACAAGATGCAACGCCTGCATCTTCGTGCCTCAAACACTCTATTGACACGCTTCCAGGGTCAATAGGACATGAGGATCTTCTATATTCTGAAAATACTAATTCTATGAGCAACGAAGAGCTCGCCAATAATGGGAAATCTTCGCCTACTAAATTCAGGAGCCAAGAAGAGCTATCCGAAGACGGGAAATCTTCTAAATCAACCTTGATTCACACTCTTCCAGTTTTACGAGACCAAGAGGGTCCTTTTATTGAACAAGCTGCGCAGCCAGCATTTTCTAGATTTAAAGATACAACTAATCTGCTTACAGCATCCCCCGTATCTTTCAGTCGTATAGAACGACTTAAACCCATCATAAATACCGAATATTTAAACGAAGAAGAAGAAAGCCACGTAGATGCAATACTTAAAGAATACGGAGATTGTTTCCATCTTCCGGGCGAAAAACTCAAGTTCACCACCGCAGTTAAACATACTATTCCAACCACAGATAATCTACCAATACACGTGAAACAGTATAGGTACCCGCCTGTCCACAAGGAAGAAATAGACAGGCAGGTAACAAAGCTTTTGAAAGATGAAATAATAACGCCTTCAGCATCACCGTATAACGCTCCTCTATGGATCGTCCCCAAGAAATCTGCGGCCGATGGACAAAAGAAATGGAGGATGGTAATAGATTTCCGAAAGCTGAATGAAAAAACGATAGGAGATGCGTACCCACTGCCTAATATAGTAGAAATATTAGACCAGTTGGGTAGTGCAAAATACTTCTCCATTTTTGACCTCGCACAGGGATTTCACCAGATTCCTATGGCCCCAGAGGATCAAGAGAAGACAGCTTTCTCCACACCGTATGGACATTACGAGTACCAGCGGATGCCTTTCGGTCTGAAAAATGCACCCGCAACATTCCAACGGTTGATGGACAACGTCCTCACCGGATTGCAAGGAAACGAACTATTCGTTTACCTGGACGACATAGTTGTTTATGCAAGATCTCTGGAAGAACACGATATAAAAATCAAAGAATTAATGCAAAGACTAAGAGAAGAAAATCTGCAATTACAGCCCGACAAATGCCAATTTCTAAGGCACGAAGTAGTTTACTTAGGGCATATTATCGGATCAGATGGAGTAAGACCAGATCCAAATAAGATTATCGCAGTCCAACATTTTCCAAAACCAAGAAATCATAAAAACATTAAGCAATTCTTGGGTCTTGTGGGATACTACCGCCGATTCATTAGGGACTTTTCAAAAATCGCAAAACCTCTCACGGATTTATTAAAGAAAGATAAGCCTTTTGTATGGACACCGTCGCAAGAAGCAGCATTTGACAAACTAACGCATGAATTATTAAAAGAACCTGTTTTGCAATATCCGAACTTTAAAGAGCCATTCTTATTAACTACCGACGCCAGTGGATACGCTATAGGAGGCGTGCTGAGCCAAGGACAGATGGGGAAAGACTTACCTATTTCGTATATTTCTAGGACTTTGAATGAAGTGGAAGGAAGATATTCCACCATAGAAAAGGAGTGCTTAGCCGTAGTCTACTGTGTAACGTACTTCCGGCACTATTTATACGGCAGGAAATTTACAATCCTCACAGATCATAAACCACTAGTCTGGCTACATTCGGTCAAGGATCCCAGCTCCCGATTGTGGAAATGGAGACTAAAACTATCAGAGTACGAATATGAAATACAATATAAAACAGGAAAGACTAACGTAGTAGCAGACGCACTTTCTAGAAATCCGCCTATTCCTGACGTTTCCATACTCCCCCTAGTAGAGCCAGACGATAATTCAAACGAATCCCTTTTCTCATACCAGACAGCTACGCAACAGTCTAGACCGTCAATCACTTTCTCTTCTAATGATACTAACCACACGTTAAATCCTGTTGACCAACAACAAACAATTATCAGAGACTTAAACGACAATGCTTTATTAACTCCACCGGTAACCACAAAAATCCCATCCCAAATCTTCTTCCCTGAAAATCTAAACGAAGATCTAGACAAACGAGAGCAAGAGTCCGACCAAAGCAGTTCAGAGACGTCGGAAGAAGATCCAGAAAACGAGAGCGAGAGTGATGAATCTGCATCTCCACAACCCCGCTCTTCAGGTGAAGAGAACGATTTTAAAATTAATGAAACGCGAGATTCACTGCTTTCCCGAAAGGATAACCATGTCGTTTTTACCACACTCCAAGGACATCCCTACGATAAAGGCGCAAAGGATTATTCAGCAGAAAATAAACTTCCCACGTACAAAGACTTAACTTTCACAAGAGTAAAAATAACGAATTTAAATAGCGGGAAATATTTAATAAACATCCCTATTAAACAAAATGAAAGAGTGCAAATAGAACACAATGACATTATAAACGGAATAAGATCGTTGAGGGATGCCATTACAGAATTAAATCTAAAAACCATCAGTATAGCGCAACACGATCTATACGATACAGTTCCATGGATTTTTGTATATAAAAATTTAAAAAGATTCCTTTCAGACTTACCAATAATAGTAACAGTTTGCAAATCTTTAATAAGATGTCCTGGCCTAGAAGAGAGAGCTAACATCATCTATGAAAAACATGCTACGAAGATTGGAGGACACAAAGGTGTGAATAAGACTTACCATCGAATTAGACAAAACTACTATTGGCCCACGATGAAGAAAGACATACAAGATTACATAAAGAATTGCAGGAATTGCCAAATCAAGAAATTAACAAGAGTAAAGACAAAACAACCCATGATGATCACTGACACCCCAGGAACTGCATTTGATAAAGTATCCATGGACGTAGTAGGACCATTGCCAGTAACGAGCCGAAACAATTCTTATATTTTAACTATACAAGACCTTTTAACGAAATATTCAGTTGCCATTCCTATGGAAACAGCAGACTCTTTCTCAATAGCCAACGCCTTCATAAAAGATTTCATATGCATATATGGAGCACCGAGAGCATTATTAACAGATCAGGCTCCGACCTTTTTTACTTCTTTGATGAAAGCAATCGCTAACTACTTTAAAATTAAGCAATGCCGTACAACTGCTTACTACCCGCAATCAAATGGCTCAATTGAACGCTCACATCACGTATTGACAGAATACTTGAAGATGTACACCAACCGGAATGAGGAATGGGACGAACACATTAAGCCTGCTATGTTTGCTTACAATACATCAGTCCACGAAGGAACCAACTATACTCCTTATTCCCTAATTTTCGGACATCTTCCCAGAACTCCATCCTTCTCCGTAGTTCCCGAGGACGTCACTGAACAGCCTTATCAGGACTATCTCACTAACCTTTTTGAAACTTTGAAAAACTCACAGGGTCTAGCCAAACAAAATTTGATACAATCAAAAGAAAAGAGTAAAGTATATTATGATAAAAGAATTAACGTTCAAAATTTTAAAGCTAACGATAAAGTTTATCTATTAAAAGAGCCCACGAAAGGAAAGCTAGATGATCAATATACTGGGCCATACAAAATTTTAGAATTATTACCAATGAATAACGCGAGGATAGATTTTCGCGGTAAACCACGCGTAGTTCACGTGAATAAACTGAAGTTGTGCAAAGGCACATATTTTATAGATCCGGGTTGAAGGAAAACGCAAGAAAGAGAAATTTTGTGAGCGCGGCCTGGACCCCCGGATCCAGTAACTTTAAGATATTTTCATATTATTCTCATATTAGTATTAAAAATTTTTGTTCTAACAACACATATACACATACTTGACACGTCTTGTAACATAAAACAACACGAACAAAATGTATTATTTGCGCATTTATACTCAAATATCGTATTTCTATTTTTAAGGGTTTCCACGTTTTGATACTTACCACATTGATCTCTGGCACATCGGCGATCATAGCGTACGATTGCGGAGGAGCTTATTTGAATGTGACCACTGTGTCCTTGCTACGATCAGGCGAATGTGACATCGAAATCGAAACACCTGCGACCGTAAATACATACATACAGCTATTGCAATTATCCAGTTATGCACAGACACATATAACGCAATGTAAAATAGAAATCTTAAGAACCATATCTCACTGCGGAATGCACTCGCATATCTCAGCCGTTCATAACGGTTACGCGAGTTACTTGCAGGAAACATCTCGCGCTAGATGCATTCAAATGCATAAAGAGGGCCTCTTAAAAATAGGAACCGCAGAAATTATTGACGGACTTAAATCGAATCACACGTATTATAGAAGCGTCACACTCGCGGGTAAGGTAAACGTAGATGGAACATGTAAAGGTATCCAATACTCGGACTATTACGGCACATGGGATGACGTGATAGTCCAAGCGACAGTAAAAATTTCTCTAAAAGACTCATACGTACCAGTAAAATTAAACGCGGGAAAAGTAATGTTAAAATCCGGAACTGTTTGCGAACTATCGGACGAATCCTGCATAGACTCGGACGATGGTTACACTTTTTGGGAAGGAATACCCAATACCGCTTGCGGGTTTGAAGCATACGACGTCTTATATGAAGGCACCTCTATTAAATTTCAAGGCATATTAGATCACCAAAATACCACAATATTCACACTGGAATCTCAAGACATCACTTTTGCACTGACACTAACACGAAGGCACACGATATGCGGTTATACACTGTATGGCACAGAACATCCGAAACTGTTTATTTTTGAAACACAAAAGGGAAACATTTTCAAAGTAAGATCTAAAACCTCTGTGACGAACCTAGACTTATTCACGTACGCAAATTCAAAATTTGTATACGTTGAGAAGTATATGAGGAACCAGATTACCTCTTTATACAAGGATATAATTATGCAAAAATGCGAACTAGAGAAACAGGTTATACAAAATACCCTATCTCTTGCTGCTGTTTTACCAGACGAATTCGCCTACCGGGTGATGAAGGCTCCAGGTTACATGGCAGTCACAGCCGGAGAGGGAATTCACATAGTTAAATGTATACCTATAGAGGTTACATTACGAAAAACGAATACGTGCCATGCAGAGTTGCCCATTATGTTTCGGAACGCTTCGTTATACATGACACCAAAATCACATATCGTCATAAAACACAGTACACTCAGAGATTGTAATCCTTTACTCCCAATAATATATAACATCGAAGGAACTTGGCTACAATTTAACCCTACTCCTTCCATGATAAATTCTCCTCATGAAATTAAACCATTAACAAAACTCTCTTGGAAATACCTTGCTCCAAAATCACTAGCCACCAGTGGCATTTACTCCCAACAAGACCTCGACGAATTAAGAGACCATATTATGTTCCCCGCGGAAAAGAACGCGGTTTTGCACACCATCGCTCGAGGCTTTACAGGTCAAACTATACAATCCGATACCGTTTCGTTGCAAAATTTATTAGACGAGGGTGCGCTGAATAAAATTTATAACAACACACTAACTAAAATATGGAACGGTTTTACAACATTTGGTGCGGCAACCGCCGGTATATTCGGAATATTTATAATTATAAGAGTAATAAAAATCGTATTTGACACATTGATACACGGCTATGCGCTACACGCAGCTTATGGCTGCAGCTTACACTTACTTGGAGCCATTTGGAGCTCCTTTACACATTTATTATTGTATTTAGCGAATAGACCGCAACCGCAACCACACGTAATTCCCGAAAACCCACCAGAACATATAGACACAAACATAGTACCGAATGCGCCAGCAGAAAACGCGGAACCGCCTACTATACCTATAGTATACACATTTAGAGATCTACGAGACAGATTGGACGAATAAATTTCTTCATAACTTGTTATTCTGAAATTTAAACTAAGGGGGGTGGTGTGACGTCATAGCCGCACGTCAAAATTTATTTAAACAATATATTTATTGTTAACTCACCCATAGGAGGTGAAAGAAGTAAAGAGCCCTCGAAAATTATTCGTTCAACGCTAACTTCTAACTTATAAAATAGTATTCATACTCTAGAGTCACCCCGTATATAGCCAACGCTCGAACGCGCCAGCGGGTGACGAAGAAATAACTATTATATGAATAAACTATAGGGATAACTAAAACCTTATATTTGCATTATACAATCGGACAGACAATTCAGACGCTATTGTAATAAATATATATATATATATATATATATATATATATATGAGCATATAAGAGATCTAACTTTAAAAGCATTAAATTCAATTGAGAAATACGAGCGAAAAAGAATGAAACATTTAAATGCAAATGTAACGCTTTAATATAATAATTTAAGTACACGCACATTTATATGCACATCTTAATATTATATTATGCATATAACATTATATTATATTAATAATCTTCATACACATTTATGCATTTTATGCTACACTTATACGCATCCTATATAACATAGCGTTTTATTATTCATAATGCGAAATTAGAAGTATAAGAAATAATATTTTATTCATAAGAGTTTTATAAGAGCTTTAAACCGTGCATGGTATGCGGACCGGCCGTCGATCGATATTCTTATCCGCCCGCCCGATAAGATTAGGCCGGACAAACAAGTTGGAATGTTGCGAGAGAACGATATAGCTGTCCTTCTCGCACAGAGATCCCTACCAGCGGCTCTTCCACTTGCCATTGCTCCCGCCCATGGGTCTCCCTCCAGCATCGGGAAGTCTTAGGCGAAGCATAGGAAGAATATCCCACCATCTACTAACGGCGATCCCACTGCAGCATCTCTCCCACCAACACCCGAAGACCGGAGGAGCTCAGTGCAGGTCCGACATCCAGCATTATTAATTCGACGCTCCTACGGTTAACACGTTACTAACTCTCGTACTACATTTCGTTCTCTGACTCCGTTGCCGTGGCGTTTAGCAGTTAATAATCCGGCGTATTCAAATCTCGTTGCGTCGTCAAAATTCAGTACAAGTCTTCGAGACTCTTATACCTACTACATTATTGAATAGAGAGTTTACCAGTCGCAAGTCTTACGACTGTAATATTGTTAATTTAAAGTCGTGCTACAATAAAGAATATTTTATATTACTCATTGCAATTTATTCGACGACCGGTTGTTCCAACTTCCTTGATCGACCGTCACTCATCGCGCGACAGCCGAAATCTTTGGAGGACTGCTAGATAGAAGGGAATTCAGCGTGCTACATAAGCAGTCGCTCTACTATATACATATATATTCAATACGTAAAATCTGGTAAGTTAAGGTACCACTGAATATTGAATGACAAGTTGACATCTTCTGGTCCCGGGTAGACTCGGTGAAATGCAGAGTGACCCAAAAACAATATCTTTTCCATAAATATACTTACCAGTAAAAGAAGTAATTCAATTTAATAACTACTTAAACAATATAGTCGCGTTCTAGAGAGTTACTTAACATCAGTAATATAATTTCCTTTTTTTTTTATTAACCTCGAATACTGAGACGTGACACACGTAACTAGGACGTTCCGGACGAACAAAACTTGTGTACATAGCGATCTCAGCTTTGTGCGCAACAAAACGTATATCCTCAATTTCCTTGATGTTGCACAAGAATTTTCGGCTAAACTCACTTACTGGCACGTAACTAAGACGTTCCGAACGAACAAAACTTGCGTACATAGCGATTTTAACAATGTATGCCGAGAAGTTGTTATTCTCAATTTCCTTGATGTTGCACAAGAATTTTCGATTAAACTCACCTACCGACACGTAACTAGGACGTTCCGGACGAACAAAACTTGTGTACATAGCGATCTCAGCTTTGTGCGCAACAAAACGTATATCCTCAATTTCCTTGATGTTGCACAAGAATTTTCGGCTAAACTCACTTACTGGCACGTAACTAAGACGTTCCGAACGAACAAAACTTGCGTACATAGCGTTTTTAACAATGTATGCCGAGAAGTTGTTATTCTCAATTTCCTTGATGTTGCACAAGAATTTTCGATTAAACTCACCTACTGACACGTAACAAGGACGTTCCGGACGAACAAAACTTGTGTACATAGCGATTTTAACAATGTATGCCGAGAAGTTGTTATTCTCAATTTCCTTGATGTTGCACAAGAATTTTCGATTAAACTCACCTACTGACACGTAACTAGGACGTTCCGGACGAACAAAACTTGTGTACATAGCGATCTCAGCTTTGTGCGCAACAAAACGTATATCCTCAATTTCCTTGATGTTGCACAAGAATTTTCGACTAAACTCACTTACTGACACGTAACTAAGACGTTCCGAACGAACAAAACTTGCGTACATAGCGATTTTAACAATGTATGCCGAGAAACGGTTATTCTCAATTTCCTTGATGTTGCGCAATAATTTTCGATTAAACTCACTTACTGACACGTAACTAAGACGTTCCGAACGAACAAAACTTGCGTACATAGCGATTTTAACAATGTATGCCGAGAAGTTGTTATTCTCAATTTCCTTGATGTTGCACAAGAATTTTCGATTAAACTCACCTACTGACACGTAACAAGGACGTTCCGGACGAACAAAACTTGCGTACATAGCGATTTTAACAATGTATGCCGAGAAACGGTTATTCTCAATTTCCTTGATGTTGCGCAATAATTTTCGATTAAACTCACTTACTGACACGTAACTAAGACGTTCCGAACGAACAAAACTTGCGTACATAGCGATTTTAACAATGTATGCCGAGAAGTTGTTATTCTCAATTTCCTTGATGTTGCGCAATAATTTTCGATTAAACTCACTTACTGACACGTAACTAAGACGTTCCGAACGAACAAAACTTGCGTACATAGCGATTTTAACAAAGTATGCCGAGAAGCGGTTCTTCTCAATTTCCTTGATGTTGAACAAGAATTTTCGACTAAACTCACTTTCTGACACGTAACTAAGACGTTCCGAACGAACAAAACTTGCGTACATAGCGATTTTAACAATGAATGCCGAGAAGCGGTTCTTCTCAATTTCCTTGATGTTGCACAAGAATTTTCGACTAAACTCACTTACTGGCACGTAACTAAGACGTTCCGAACGAACAAAACTTGCGTACATAGCGATTTTAACAAAGTATGCCGAGAAGCGGTTCTTCTTAATTTCCTTGATGTTGCACAAGAATTTTCGACTAAACTCACTTACTGACACGAAACTAAGACGATCCGAACGAACAAAACTTGCGTACATAGCGATTTTAACAATGAATGCCGAGAAGCGGTTCTTCTCAATTTCCTTGATGTTGCACAAGAATTTTCGACTAAACTCACTTACTGGCACGTAACTAAGACGTTCCGAACGAACAAAACTTGCGTACATAGCGATTTTAACAAAGTATGCCGAGAAGCGGTTCTTCTTAATTTCCTTGATGTTGCACAAGAATTTTCGACTAAACTCACTTACTGACACGAAACTAAGACGATCCGAACGAACAAAACATGCGTACATAGCGATTTTAACAAAGTATGCCGAGAAGCGGTTCTTCTCAATTTCCTTGATGTTGAACAAGAATTTTCGACTAAACTCACTTTCTGACACGTAACTAAGACGTTCCGAACGAACAAAACTTGCGTACATAGCGATTTTAACAATGAATGCCGAGAAGCGGTTCTTCTCAATTTCCTTGATGTTGAACAAGAATTTTCGACTAAACTCACTTACTGACACGTAACTAAGACATTCCGAACGAACAAAACTTGCGTACATAGCGATTTTAACAATGTATGCCGAGAAGTTGTTATTCTCAATTTCCTTGATGTTGCACAAGAATTTTCGATTAAACTCACCTACTGACACGTAACAAGGACGTTCCGGACGAACAAAACTTGTGTACATAGCGATTTTAACAATGTATGCCGAGAAGTTGTTATTCTCAATTTCCTTGATGTTGCACAAGAATTTTCGGCTAAACTCACTTACTGGCACGTAACTAAGACGTTCCGAACGAACAAAACTTGCGTACATAGCGATTTTAACAATGTATGCCGAGAAGTTGTTATTCTCAATTTCCTTGATGTTGCACAAGAATTTTCGATTAAACTCACCTACCGACACGTAAGTAGGACGTTCCGAACTAACAAAACTTGCGTACATAGCGATTTTAACAATGTATGCCGAGAAGTTGTTATTCTCAATTTCCTTGATGTTGCACAAGAATTTTCGATTAAACTCACCTACTGACACGTAACAAGGACGTTCCGGACGAACAAAACTTGTGTACATAGCGATTTTAACAATGTATGCCGAGAAGTTGTTATTCTCAATTTCCTTGATGTTGCACAAGAATTTTCGGCTAAACTCACTTACTGGCACGTAACTAAGACGTTCCGAACGAACAAAACTTGCGTACATAGCGATTTTAACAATGAATGCCGAGAAACGGTTCTTCTCAATTTCCTTGATGTTGCACAAGAATTTTCGACTAAACTCACTTACTGGCACGTAACTAAGACGTTCCGAACGAACAAAACTTGCGTACATAGCGATTTTAACAATGTTTGCCGAGAAGTTGTTATTCTCAATTTCCTTGATGTTGCACAAGAATTTTCGATTAAACTCACCTACTGACACGTAACAAGGACGTTCCGGACGAACAAAGCTTGTGTACATAGCGATTTTAACAATGTATGCCGAGAAGTTGTTATTCTCAATTTCCTTGATGTTGCACAAGAATTTTCGATTAAACTCACCTACTGACACGTAACTAGGACGTTCCGGACGAACAAAACTTGTGTACATAGCGATCTCAGCTTTGTGCGCAACAAAACGTATATCCTCAATTTCCTTGATGTTGCACAAGAATTTTCGGCTAAACTCACTTACTGACACGTAACTAAGACGTTCCGAACGAACAAAACTTGCGTACATAGCGATTTTAACAATGTATGCCGAGAAGTTGTTATTCTCAATTTCCTTGATGTTGCACAAGAATTTTCGATTAAACTCACCTACCGACACGTAACTAGGACGTTCCGGACGAACAAAACTTGTGTACATAGCGATTTTAACAATGTATGCCGAGAAGTTGTTATTCTCAATTTCCTTGATGTTGCACAAGAATTTTCGATTAAACTCACCTACTGACACGTAACTAGGACGTTCCGGACGAACAAAACTTGTGTACATAGCGATCTCAGCTTTGTGCGCAACAAAACGTATATCCTCAATTTCCTTGATGTTGCACAAGAATTTTCGACTAAACTCACTTACTGGCACGTAACTAAGACGTTCCGAACGAACAAAACTTGCGTACATAGCGATTTTAACAAAGTATGCCGAGAAGCGGTTCTTCTTAATTTCCTTGATGTTGCACAAGAATTTTCGACTAAACTCACTTACTGACACGAAACTAAGACGATCCGAACGAACAAAACTTGCGTACATAGCGATTTTAACAAAGTATGCCGAGAAGCGGTTCTTCTCAATTTCCTTGATGTTGAACAAGAATTTTCGACAAAACTCACTTTCTGACACGTAACTAAGACGTTCCGAACGAACAAAACTTGCGTACATAGCGATTTTAACAATGAATGCCGAGAAGCGGTTCTTCTCAATTTCCTTGATGTTGCACAAGAATTTTCGACTAAACTCACTTACTGGCACGTAACTAAGACGTTCCGAACGAACAAAACTTGCGTACATAGCGATTTTAACAAAGTATGCCGAGAAGCGGTTCTTCTTAATTTCCTTGATGTTGCACAAGAATTTTCGACTAAACTCACTTACTGACACGAAACTAAGACGATCCGAACGAACAAAACATGCGTACATAGCGATTTTAACAATGAATGCCGAGAAGCGGTTCTTCTCAATTTCCTTGATGTTGCACAAGAATTTTCGACTAAACTCACTTACTGGCACGTAACTAAGACGTTCCGAACGAACAAAACTTGCGTACATAGCGATTTTAACAAGGTATGCCGAGAAGCGGTTCTTCTTAATTTCCTTGATGTTGCACAAGAATTTTCGACTAAACTCACTTACTGACACGAAACTAAGACGATCCGAACGAACAAAACATGCGTACATAGCGATTTTAACAAAGTATGCCGAGAAGCGGTTCTTCTCAATTTTCTTGATGTTGAACAAGAATTTTCGACTAAACTCACTTTCTGACACGTAACTAAGACGTTCCGAACGAACAAAACTTGCGTACATAGCGATTTTAACAATGAATGCCGAGAAGCGGTTCTTCTCAATTTCCTTGATGTTGAACAAGAATTTTCGACTAAACTCACTTACTGACACGTAACTAAGACGTTCCGAACGAACAAAACTTGCGTACATAGCGATTTTAACAATGTATGCCAAAAAGCGGTTTTTCTCAATTTCCTTGATGTTGCGCAATAATTTTCGATTAAACTCACTTACTGACACGTAACTAAGACGTTCCGAACGAACAAAACTTGCGTACATAGCGATTTTAACAATGTATGCCGAGAAGTTGTTATTCTCAATTTCCTTGATGTTGCACAAGAATTTTCGATTAAACTCACCTACTGACACGTAACAAGGACGTTCCGGACGAACAAAACTTGTGTACATAGCGATTTTAACTATGTATGCCGAGAAGTTGTTATTCTCAATTTCCTTGATGTTGCACAAGAATTTTCGGCTAAACTCACTTACTGGCACGTAACTAAGACGTTCCGAACGAACAAAACTTGCGTACATAGCGATTTTAACAATGTATGCCGAGAAGTTGTTATTCTCAATTTCCTTGATGTTGCACAAGAATTTTCGATTAAACTCACCTACCGACACGTAACTAGGACGTTCCGAACGAACAAAACTTGCGTACATAGCGATTTTAACAATGTATGCCGAGAAGTTGTTATTCTCAATTTCCTTGATGTTGCACAAGAATTTTCGATTAAACTCACCTACTGACACGTAACAAGGACGTTCCGGACGAACAAAACTTGTGTACATAGCGATTTTAACAATGTATGCCGAGAAGTTGTTATTCTCAATTTCCTTGATGTTGCACAAGAATTTTCGGCTAAACTCACTTACTGGCACGTAACTAAGACGTTCCGAAAGAACAAAACTTGCGTACATAGCGATTTTAACAATGAATGCCGAGAAGCGGTTCTTCTCAATTTCCTTGATGTTGCACAAGAATTTTCGACTAAACTCACTTACTGGCACGTAACTAAGACGTTCCGAACGAACAAAACTTGCGTACATAGCGATTTTAACAATGTATGCCGAGAAGTTGTTATTCTCAATTTCCTTGATGTTGCACAAGAATTTTCGATTAAACTCACCTACTGACACGTAACAAGGACGTTCCGGACGAACAAAGCTTGTGTACATAGCGATTTTAACAATGTATGCCGAGAAGTTGTTATTCTCAATTTCCTTGATGTTGCACAAGAATTTTCGATTAAACTCACCTACCGACACGTAACTAGGACGTTCCGGACGAACAAAACTTGTGTACATAGCGATCTCAGCTTTGTGAGCAACAAAACGTATATCCTCAATTTCCTTGATGTTGCACAAGAATTTTCGACTAAACTCACTTACTGGCACGTAACTAAGACGATCCGAACGAACAAAACTTGCGTACATAGCGATTTTAACAAAGTATGCCGAGAAGCGGTTCTTCTCAATTTCCTTGATGTTGAACAAGAATTTTCGACTAAACTCACTTACTGACAAGTAACTAAGACGATCCGAACGAACAAAACTTGCGTACATAGCGATTTTAACAATGTATGCCGAGAAGTTGTTATTCTCAATTTCCTTGATGTTGCACAAGAATTTTCGATTAAACTCACCTACTGACACGTAACAAGGACGTTCCGGACGAACAAAACTTGTGTACATAGCGATTTTAACAATGTATGCCGAGAAGTTGTTATTCTCAATTTCCTTGATGTTGCACAAGAATTTTCGATTAAACTCACCTACTGACACGTAACTAGGACGTTCCGGACGAACAAAACTTGTGTACATAGCGATCTCAGCTTTGTGCGCAACAAAACGTATATCCTCAATTTCCTTGATGTTGCACAAGAATTTTCGACTAAACTCACTTACTGACACGTAACTAAGACGTTCCGAACGAACAAAACTTGCGTACATAGCGATTTTAACAATGTATGCCGAGAAGTTGTTATTCTCAATTTCCTTGATGTTGCACAAGAATTTTCGATTAAACTCACCTACTGACACGTAACAAGGACGTTCCGGACGAACAAAACTTGTGTACATAGCGATTTTAACAATGTATGCCGTGAAGTTGTTATTCTCAATTTCCTTGATGTTGCACAAGAATTTTCGATTAAACTCACCTACTGACACGTAACTAGGACGTTCCGGACGAACAAAACTTGTGTACATAGCGATCTCAGCTTTGTGCGCAACAAAACGTATATCCTCAATTTCCTTGATGTTGCACAAGTATTTTCGACTAAACTCACTTACTGACACGTAACTAAGACGTTCCGAACGAACAAAACTTGCGTACATAGCGATTTTAACAAAGTATGCCGAGAAGCGGTTTTTCTTAATTTCCTTGATGTTGCACAAGAATTTTCGACTAAACTCACTTACTGACACGTAACTAAGACGATCCGAACGAACAAAACTTGCGTACATAGCGATTTTAACAAAGTATGCCGAGAAGCGGTTCTTCTCAATTTCCTTGATGTTGCACAAGAATTTTTGATTATACTCACTTACTGACACGTAACTAAGACGTTCCGCACGATCAAAACTTGCGTTCATAGCGATTTTAACAAAGTATGCCGAGAAGCGGTTCTTCTTAATTTCCTTGATGTTGCACAAGAATTTTCGACTAAACTCACCTACTGACACGTAACTAGGACGTTCCGGACGAACAAAACTTGTGTACATAGCGATCTCAGCTTTGTGCGCAACAAAACGTATATCCTCAATTTCCTTGATGTTGCACAAGAATTTTCGGCTAAACTCACTTACTGGCACGTAACTAAGACGTTCCGAACGAACAAAACTTGCGTACATAGCGATTTTAACAATGTATGCCGAGAAGTTGTTATTCTCAATTTCCTTGATGTTGCACAAGAATTTTCGATTAAACTCACCTACCGACACGTAACTAGGACGTTCCGGACGAACAAAACTTGTGTACATAGCGATCTCAGCTTTGTGCGCAACAAAACGTATATCCTCAATTTCCTTGATGTTGCACAAGAATTTTCGGCTAAACTCACTTACTGGAACGTAACTAAGACGTTCCGAACGAACAAAACTTGCGTACATAGCGTTTTTAACAATGTATGCCGAGAAGTTGTTATTCTCAATTTCCTTGATGTTGCACAAGAATTTTCGATTAAACTCACCTACTGACACGTAACAAGGACGTTCCGGACGAACAAAACTTGTGTACATAGCGATTTTAACAATGTATGCCGAGAAGTTGTTATTCTCAATTTCCTTGATGTTGCACAAGAATTTTCGATTAAACTCACCTACTGACACGTAACTAGGACGTTCCGGACGAACAAAACTTGTGTACATAGCGATCTCAGCTTTGTGCGCAACAAAACGTATATCCTCAATTTCCTTGATGTTGCACAAGAATTTTCGACTAAACTCACTTACTGACACGTAACTAAGACGTTCCGAACGAACAAAACTTGCGTACATAGCGATTTTAACAATGTATGCCGAGAAGCGGTTATTCTCAATTTCCTTGATGTTGCGCAATAATTTTCGATTAAACTCACTTACTGACACGTAACTAAGACGTTCCGAACGAACAAAACTTGCGTACATAGCGATTTTAACAATGTATGCCGAGAAGTTGTTATTCTCAATTTCCTTGATGTTGCACAAGAATTTTCGATTAAACTCACCTACTGACACGTAACAAGGACGTTCCGGACGAACAAAACTTGTGTACATAGCGATTTTAACAATGTATGCCGTGAAGTTGTTATTCTCAATTTCCTTGATGTTGCACAAGAATTTTCGATTAAACTCACCTACTGACACGTAACTAGGACGTTCCGGACGAAAAAAACTTGTGTACATAGCGATCTCAGCTTTGTGCGCAACAAAACGTATATCCTCAATTTCCTTGATGTTGCACAAGAATTTTCGACTAAACTCACTTACTGGCACGTAACTAAGACGTTCCGAACGAACAAAACTTGCGTACATAGCGATTTTAACAAAGTATGCCGAGAAGCGGTTCTTCTCAATTTCCTTGATGTTGAACAAGAATTTTCGACTAAACTCACTTTCTGACACGTAACTAAGACGTTCCGAACGAACAAAACTTGCGTACATAGCGATTTTAACAATGAATGCCGAGAAGCGGTTCTTCTCAATTTCCTTGATGTTGCACAAGAATTTTCGACTAAACTCACTTACTGGCACGTAACTAAGACGTTCCGAACGAACAAAACTTGCGTACATAGCGATTTTAACAAAGTATGCCGAGAAGCGGTTCTTCTTAATTTCCTTGATGTTGCACAAGAATTTTCGACTAAACTCACTTACTGACACGAAACTAAGACGATCCGAACGAACAAAACTTGCGTACATAGCGATTTTAACAATGAATGCCGAGAAGCGGTTCTTCTCAATTTCCTTGATGTTGCACAAGAATTTTCGGCTAAACTCACTTACTGGCACGTAACTAAGACGTTCCGAACGAACAAAACTTGCGTACATAGCGATTTTAACAATGTATGCCGAGAAGTTGTTATTCTCAATTTCCTTGATGTTGCACAAGAATTTTCGATTAAACTCACCTACCGACACGTAACTAGGACGTTCCGGACGAACAAAACTTGTGTACATAGCGATCTCAGCTTTGTGCGCAACAAAACGTATATCCTCAATTTCCTTGATGTTGCACAAGAATTTTCGGCTAAACTCACTTACTGGAACGTAACTAAGACGTTCCGAACGAACAAAACTTGCGTACATAGCGTTTTTAACAATGTATGCCGAGAAGTTGTTATTCTCAATTTCCTTGATGTTGCACAAGAATTTTCGGCTAAACTCACTTACTGGCACGTAACTAAGACGTTCCGAACGAACAAAACTTGCGTACATAGCGATTTTAACAATGTATGCCGAGAAGTTGTTATTCTCAATTTCCTTGATGTTGCACAAGAATTTTCGATTAAACTCACCTACCGACACGTAACTAGGACGTTCCGAACGAACAAAACTTGCGTACATAGCGATTTTAACAATGTATGCCGAGAAGTTGTTATTCTCAATTTCCTTGATGTTGCACAAGAATTTTCGATTAAACTCACCTACTGACACGTAACAAGGACGTTCCGGACGAACAAAACTTGTGTACATAGCGATTTTAACAATGTATGCCGAGAAGTTGTTATTCTCAATTTCCTTGATGTTGCACAAGAATTTTCGGCTAAACTCACTTACTGGCACGTAACTAAGACGTTCCGAAAGAACAAAACTTGCGTACATAGCGATTTTAACAATGAATGCCGAGAAGCGGTTCTTCTCAATTTCCTTGATGTTGCACAAGAATTTTCGTCTAAACTCACTTACTGGCACGTAACTAAGACGTTCCGAACGAACAAAACTTGCGTACATAGCGATTTTAACAATGTATGCCGAGAAGTTGTTATTCTCAATTTCCTTGATGTTGCACAAGAATTTTCGATTAAACTCACCTACCGACACGTAACTAGGACGTTCCGGACGAACAAAACTTGTGTACATAGCGATCTCAGCTTTGTGCGCAACAAAACGTATATCCTCAATTTCCTTGATGTTGCACAAGAATTTTCGACTAAACTCACTTACTGGCACGTAACTAAGACGATCCGAACGAACAAAACTTGCGTACATAGCGATTTTAACAAAGTATGCCGAGAAGCGGTTCTTCTCAATTTCCTTGATGTTGAACAAGAATTTTCGACTAAACTCACTTACTGACAAGTAACTAAGACGATCCGAACGAACAAAACTTGCGTACATAGCGATTTTAACAAAGTATGCCGAGAAGCGGTTCTTCTCAATTTCCTTGATGTTGCACAAGAATTTTCGGCTAAACTCACTTACTGGCACGTAACTAAGACGTTCCGAACGAACAAAACTTGCGTACATAGCGATTTTAACAATGTATGCCGAGAAGTTGTTATTCTCAATTTCCTTGATGTTGCACAAGAATTTTCGATTAAACTCACCTACTGACACGTAACAAGGACGTTCCGGACGAACAAAACTTGCGTACATAGCGATTTTAACAATGTATGCCGAGAAGTTGTTATTCTCAATTTCCTTGATGTTGCACAAGAATTTTCGATTAAACTCACCTACTGACACGTAACAAGGACGTTCCGGACGAACAAAACTTGTGTACATAGCGATTTTAACAATGTATGCCGAGAAGTTGTTATTCTCAATTTCCTTGATGTTGCACAAGAATTTTCGATTAAACACACCTACTGACACGTAACTAGGACGTTCCGGACGAACAAAACTTGTGTACATAGCGATCTCAGCTTTGTGCGCAACAAAACGTATATCCTCAATTTCCTTGATGTTGCACAAGAATTTTCGGCTAAACTCACTTACTGGCACGTAACTAAGACGTTCCGAACGAACAAAACTTGCGTACATAGCGATTTTAACAATGTATGCCGAGAAGTTGTTATTCTCAATTTCCTTGATGTTGCACAAGAATTTTCGATTAAACTCACCTACCGACACGTAACTAGGACGTTCCGGACGAACAAAACTTGTGTACATAGCGATCTCAGCTTTGTGCGCAACAAAACGTATATCCTCAATTTCCTTGATGTTGCACAAGAATTTTCGGCTAAACTCACTTACTGGAACGTAACTAAGACGTTCCGAACGAACAAAACTTGCGTACATAGCGTTTTTAACAATGTATGCCGAGAAGCGGTTCTTCTCAATTTCCTTGATGTTGC
This sequence comes from Polyergus mexicanus, assembly GCF_030449975.1. NCBI lineage: Eukaryota > Metazoa > Arthropoda > Insecta > Hymenoptera > Formicidae > Polyergus > Polyergus mexicanus. The sequence goes on from NW_027223330.1 coordinate 4,986,939, forward strand.
ACAAGAATTTTCGATTAAACTCACTTACTGGCACGTAACTAAGACGATCCGAACGAACAAAACTTGCGTACATAGCGATTTTAACAAAGTATGCCGAGAAGCGGTTCTTCTCAATTTCCTTGATGTTGAACAATAATTTTCGACTAAACTCACTTACTGACACGTAACTAAGACGATCCGAACGAACAAAACTTGCGTACATAGCGATTTTAACAAAGTATGCCGAGAGGCGGTTCTTCTCAATTTCCTTGATGTTGCACAAGAATTTTCGATTAAACTCACCTACCGACACGTAACTAGGACGTTCCGGACGAACAAAACTTGTGTACATAGCGATCTCAGCTTTGTGCGCAACAAAACGTATATCCTCAATTTCCTTGATGTTGCACAAGAATTTTTGGCTAAACTCACTTACTGGCACGTAACTAAGACGTTCCGAACGAACAAAACTTGCGTACATAGCGATTTTAACAATGAATGCCGAGAAGCGGTTCTTCTCAATTTCCTTGATGTTGCACAAGAATTTTCGACTAAACTCACTTTCTGACACGTAACTAAGACGTTCCGAACGATCAAAACTTGCGTTCATAGGGATTTTAACAAAGTATGCCCAGAAGCGGTTCTTCTCAATTTCCATGATGTTGCACAAGAATTTTCGACTAAACTCACTTACTGACACGTAACTAAGACGTTCCGAACGAACAAAACTTGCGTACATAGCGATTTTAACAATGTATGCCGAGAAGCGGTTCTTCTCAATTTCCTTGATGTTGCACAAGAATTTTCGATTAAACTCACTTACTGGCACGTAACTAAGACGATCCGAACGAACAAAACTTGCGTACATAGCGATTTTAACAAAGTATGCCGAGAAGCGGTTCTTCTCAATTTCCTTGATGTTGAACAAGAATTTTCGACTAAACTCACTTACTGACACGTAACTAAGACGATCCGAACGAACAAAACTTGCGTACATAGCGATTTTAACAAAGTATGCCGAGAAGCGGTTCTTCTCAATTTCCTTGATGTTGAACAAGAATTTTCGACTAAACTCACTTACTGACACGTAACTAAGACGTTCCGAACGAACAAAACTTGCGTACATAGCGATTTTAACAATGAATGCCGAGAAGCGGTTCTTCTCAATTTCCTTGATGTTGAACAAGAATTTTCGACTAAACTCACTTACTGACACGTAACTAAGACGTTCCGAACGAACAAAACTTGCGTACATAGCGATTTTAACAATGTATGCCGAGAAACGGTTATTCTCAATTTCCTTGATGTTGCACAATAATTTTCGATTAAACTCACCTACTGACACGTAACAAGGACGTTCCGGACGAACAAAACTTGTGTACATAGCGATTTTAACAATGTATGCCGAGAAGTTGTTATTCTCAATTTCCTTGATGTTGCACAAGAATTTTCGATTAAACTCACCTACTGACACGTAACAAGGACGTTCCGGACGAATAAAACATGTGTACATAGCGATCTCAGCTTTGTGCGCAACATAACGTATATCCTCAATTTCCTTGATGTTGCACAAGAATTTTTGGCTAAACTCACTTACTGGCACGTAACTAAGACGTTCCGAACGAACAAAACTTGCGTACATAGCGATCTCAGCTTTGTGCGCAACAAAACGTATATCCTCAATTTCCTTGATGTTGCACAAGAATTTTCGGCTAAACTCACTTACTGGCACGTAACTAAGACGTTCCGAACGAACAAAACTTGCGTACATAGCGATTTTAACAATGTATGCCGAGAAGTTGTTATTCTCAATTTCCTTGATGTTGCACAAGAATTTTCGATTAAACTCACCTACCGACACGTAACTAGGACGTTCCGGACGAACAAAACTTGTGTACATAGCGATCTCAGCTTTGTGCGCAACAAAACGTATATCCTCAATTTCCTTGATGTTGCACAAGAATTTTCGGCTAAACTCACTTACTGACACGTAACTAAGACGTTCCGAACGAACAAAACTTGCGTACATAGCGATTTTAACAATGTATGCCGAGAAGCGGTTCTTCTCAATTTCCTTGATGTTGCACAAGAATTTTCGATTAAACTCACTTACTGGCACGTAACTAAAACGATCCGAACGAACAAAACTTGCGTACATAGCGATTTTAACAAAGTATGCCGAGAAGCGGTTCTTCTCAATTTCCTTGATGTTGAACAAGAATTTTCGACTAAACTCACTTACTGACACGTAACTAAGACGATCCGAACGAACAAAACTTGCGTACATAGCGATTTTAACAAAGTATGCCGAGAAGCGGTTCTTCTCAATTTCCTTGATGTTGAACAAGAATTTTCGATTAAACTCACCTACCGACACGTAACTAGGACGTTCCGGACGAACAAAACTTGTGTACATAGCGATCTCAGCTTTGTGCGCAACAAAACGTATATCCTCAATTTCCTTGATGTTGCACAAGAATTTTTGGCTAAACTCACTTACTGGCACGTAACTAAGACGTTCCGAACGAACAAAACTTGCGTACATAGCGATTTTAACAATGAATGCCGAGAAGCGGTTCTTCTCAATTTCCTTGATGTTGCACAAGAATTTTCGACTAAACTCACTTTCTGACACGTAACTAAGACGTTCCGAACGATCAAAACTTGCGTTCATAGGGATTTTAACAAAGTATGCCCAGAAGCGGTTCTTCTCAATTTCCATGATGTTGCACAAGAATTTTCGACTAAACTCACTTACTGGCACGTAACTAAGACGTTCCGAACGAACAAAACTTGCGTACATAGCGATTTTAACAATGTATGCCGAGAAGTTCTTATTCTCAATTTCCTTGATGATGCACAAGAATTTTCGATTAAACTCACTTACTGACACGTAACTAGGACGTTCCGGACGAACAAAACTTGTGTACATAGCGATCTCAGCTTTGTGCGCAACAAAACGTATATCCTCAATTTCCTTGATGTTGCACAAGAATTTTCGACTAGACTCACTTACTGGCACGTAACTAAGACGTTCCGAACGAACAAAACTTGCGTACATAGCGATTTTAACAAAGTATGCCGAGAAGCGGTTCTTCTTAATTTCCTTGATGTTGCACAAGAATTTTCGACTAAACTCACTTACTGACACGTAACTAAGACGATCCAAACGAACAAAACTTGCGTACATAGCGATTTTAACAAAGTATGCCGAGAAGCGGTTCTTCTCAATTTCCTTGATGTTGCACAATCATTTTCGATTAAACTCACTTACTGACACGTAACTAAAACGTTCCGAACGAACAAAACTTGCGTACATAGCGATTTTAACAATGTATGCCGAGAAGTTGTTATTCTCAATTTCCTTGATGTTAAACAAGAATTTTCGACTAAACTCACTTACTGACACGTAACTAAGACGTTCCGAACGAACAAAACTTGCGTACATAGCGATTTTAACAATGTATGCCGAGAAGCGGTTATTCTCAATTTCCTTGATGTTGCGCAATAATTTTCGATTAAACTCACTTACTGACACGTAACTAAGACGTTCCGAACGAACAAAACTTGCGTACATAGCGATTTTAACAATGTATGCCGAGAAGTTGTTATTCTCAATTTCCTTGATGTTGCACAAGAATTTTCGATTAAACTCACCTACTGACACGTAACAAGGACGTTCCGGACGAACAAAACTTGCGTACATAGCGATTTTAACAATGTATGCCGAGAAGTTGTTATTCTCAATTTCCTTGATGTTGCACAAGAATTTTCGATTAAACTCACCTACTGACACGTAACAAGGACGTTCCGGACGAACAAAACTTGTGTACATAGCGATTTTAACAATGTATGCCGAGAAGCGGTTCTTCTTAATTTCCTTGATGTTGCACAAGAATTTTCGACTAAACTCACTTACTGACACGTAACTAAGACGATCCGAACGAACAAAACTTGCGTACATAGCGATTTTAACAAAGTATGCCGAGAAGCGGTTCTTCTCAATTTCCTTGATGTTGAACAAGAATTTTCGACTAAACTCACTTACTGACACGTAACTAAGACGTTCCGAACGAACAAAACTTGCGTACATAGCGATTTTAACAATGAATGCCGAGAAGCGGTTCTTCTCAATTTCCTTGATGTTGAACAAGAATTTTCGACTAAACTCACTTACTGACACGTAACTAAGACGTTCCGAACGAACAAAACTTGCGTACATAGCGATTTTAACAATGTATGCTGAGAAACGGTTATTCTCAATTTCCTTGATGTTGCACAATAATTTTCGATTAAACTCACTTACTGACACGTACCTAAGACGTTCCGAATGAACAAAACTTGCGTACATAGCGATTTTAACAATGTATGCCGAGAAGTTGTTATTCTCAATTTCCTTGATGTTGCACAAGAATTTTCGATTAAACTCACCTACTGACACGTAACTAGGACGTTCCGGACGAACAAAACTTGTGTACATAGCGATCTCAGCTTTGTGCGCAACAAAACGTATATCCTCAATTTCCTTGATGTTGCACAAGAATTTTCGGCTAAACTCACTTACTGGCACGTAACTAAGACGTTCCGAACGAACAAAACTTGCGTACATAGCGATTTTAACAATGAATGCCGAGAAGCGGTTCTTCTCAATTTCCTTGATGTTGAACAAGAATTTTCGACTAAACTCACTTACTGACACGTAACTAAGACGTTCCGAAAGAACAAAACTGGCGTACATAGCGATTTTAACAATGTATGCTGAGAAACGGTTATTCTCAATTTCCTTGATGTTGCACAATAATTTTCGATTAAACTCACTTACTGACACGTAACTAAGACGTTCCGAATGAACAAAACTTGCGTACATAGCGATTTTAACAATGTATGCCGAGAAGTTGTTATTCTCAATTTCCTTGATGTTGCACAAGAATTCTCGATTAAACTCACCTACTGACACGTAACTAGGACGTTCCGGACGAACAAAACTTGTGTACATAGCGATCTCAGCTTTGTGCGCAACAAAACGTATATCCTCAATTTCCTTGATGTTGCACAAGAATTTTCGGCTAAACTCACTTACTGGCACGTAACTAAGACGTTCCGAACGAACAAAACTTGCGTACATAGCGATTTTAACAATGTATGCCGAGAAGTTGTTATTCTCAATTTCCTTGATGTTAAACAAGAATTTTCGACTAAACTCACTTACTGACACGTAACTAAGACGTTCCGAACGAACAAAACTTGCGTACATAGCGATTTGAACAATGTATGCCGAGAAGCGGTTATTCTCAATTTCCTTGATGTTGCGCAATAATTTTCGATTAAACTCACTTACTGACACGTAACTAAGACGTTCCGAACGAACAAAACTTGCGTACATAGCGATTTTAACAATGTATGCCGAGAAGTTGTTATTCTCAATTTCCTTGATGTTGCACAAGAATTTTCGATTAAACTCACCTACTGACACGTAACAAGGACGTTCCGGACGAACAAAACTTGTGTACATAGCGATTTTAACAATGTTTGCCGAGAAGTTGTTATTCTCAATTTCCTTGATGTTGCACAAGAATTTTCGATTAAACTCACCTACTGACACGTAACTAGGACGTTCCGGACGAACAAAACTTGTGTACATAGCGATCTCAGCTTTGTGCGCAACAAAACGTATATCCTCAATTTCCTTGATGTTGCACAAGAATTTTCGACTAAACTCACTTACTGGCACGTAACTACGACGATCCGAACGAACAAAACTTGCGTACATAGCGATTTTAACAAAGTATGCCGAGAAGCGGTTCTTCTCAATTTCCTTGATGTTGAACAAGAATTTTCGACTAAACTCACTTACTGACACGTAACTAAGACGATCCGAACGAACAAAACTTGCGTACATAGCGATTTTAACAAAGTATGCCGAGAAGCGGTTCTTCTCAATTTCCTTGATGTTGAACAAGAATTTTCGACTAAACTCACTTACTGACACGTAACTAAGACGTTCCGAACGAACAAAACTTGCGTACATAGCGATTTTAACAATGAATGCCGAGAAGCGGTTCTTCTCAATTTCCTTGATGTTGAACAAGAATTTTCGACTAAACTCACTTACTGGCACGTAACTAAGACGTTCCGAACGATCAAAACTTGCGTACATAGCGATTTTAACAAAGTATACCGAGAAGCGGTTCTTCTCAATTTCCTTGATGTTGAACAAGAATTTTCGACTAAACTCACTTACTGACACGTAACTAAGACGTTCCGAACGAACAAAACTTGCGTACATTGCGATTTTAACAATGAATGCCGAGAAGCGGTTTTTCTCAATTTCCTTGATGTTGAACAAGAATTTTCGACTAAACTCACTTACTGACACGTAACTAAGACGATCCGAACGAACAAAACTTGCGTACATAGCGATTTTAACAAAGTATGCCGAGAAGCGGTTCTTCTCAATTTCCTTGATGTTGAACAAGAATTTTCGACTAAACTCACTTATTGACACGTAACTAAGACGTTCCGAACGAACAAAACTTGCGTACATAGCGATTTTAACAATGAATGCCGAGAAGCGGTTCTTCTCAATTTCCTTGATGTTGAACAAGAATTTTCGACTAAACTCACTTACTGACACGTAACTAAGACGTTCCGAACGAACAAAACTTGTGTACATAGCGATTTTAACAATGTATGCCGAGAAGCGGTTATTCTCAATTTCCTTGATGTTGCGCAATAATTTTCGATTAAACTCACTTACTGACACGTAACTAAGACGTTCCGAACGAACAAAACTTGCGTACATAGCGATTTTAACAATGTATGCCGAGAAGTTGTTATTCTCAATTTCCTTGATGTTGCACAAGAATTTTCGATTAAACTCACCTACTGACACGTAACAAGGACGTTCCGGACGAACAAAACTTGTGTACATAGCGATTTTAACAATGTATGCCGAGAAGTTGTTATTCTCAATTTCCTTGATGTTGCACAAGAATTTTCGATTAAACTCACCTACTGACACGTAACTAGGACGTTCCGGACGAACAAAACTTGTGTACATAGCGATCTCAGCTTTGTGCGCAACAAAACGTATATCCTCAATTTCCTTGATGTTGCACAAGAATTTTCGACTAAACTCACTTACTGGCACGTAACTAAGACGATCCTAACGAACAAAACTTGCGTACATAGCGATTTTAACAAAGTATGCCGAGAAGCGGTTCTTCTCAATTTCCTTGATGTTGCACAAGAATTTTCGATTAAACTCACCTACTGACACGTAACAAGGACGTTCCGGACGAACAAAACTTGTGTACATAGCGATTTTAACAAAGTATGCCGAGAAGCGGTTTTTCTTAATTTCCTTGATGTTGCACAAGAATTTTCGACTAAACTCACTTACTGACACGTAACTAAGACGATCCAAACGAACAAAACTTGCGTACATAGCGATTTTAACAAAGTATGCCGAGAAGCGGTTCTTCTCAATTTTCTTGATGTTGCACAATAATTTTCGATTAAACTCACTTACTGACACGTAACTAAGACGTTCCGAACGAACAAAACTTGCGTACATAGCGATTTTAAGAATGTATGCCGAGAAGTTGTTATTCTCAATTTCCTTGATGTTGCACAAGAATTTTCGATTAAACTCACCTACTGACACGTAACTAGGACGTTCCGGACGAACAAAACTTGTGTACATAGCGATCTCAGCTTTGTGCGCAAAAAAACGTATATCCTCAATTTCCTTGATGTTGCACAAGAATTTTCGACTAAACTCACTTACTGACACGTAACTAAGACGTTCCGAACGAACAAAACTTGCGTACATAGCGATTTTAACAATGTATGCCGAGAAGCGGTTATTCTCAATTTCCTTGATGTTGCGCAATAATTTTCGATTAAACTCACTTACTGACACGTAACTAAGACGTTCCGAACGAACAAAACTTGCGTACATAGCGATTTTAACAAAGTATGCCGAGAAGCGGTTCTTCTCAATTTCCTTGATGTTGCACAAGAATTTTCGACTAAACTCACTTACTGACACGTAACTAAGACGTTCCGAACGAACAAAACTTGCGTACATAGCGATTTTAACAATGAATGCCGAGAAGCGTTTCTTCTCAATTTCCTTGATGTTGAACAAGAATTTTCGACTAAACTCACTTACTGACACGTAACTAAGACGTTCCGAACGAACAAAACTTGCGTACATAGCGATTTTAACAATGTATGCCGAGAAGCGGTTATTCTCAATTTCCTTGATGTTGCACAATAATTTTCGATTAAACTCACTTACTGACACGTAACTAAGACGTTCCGAACGAACAAAACTTGCGTACATAGCGATTTTAACAATGTATGCCGAGAAGCGGTTATTCTCAATTTCCTTGATGTTGCGCAATAATTTTCGATTAAACTCACTTACTGACACGTAACTAAGACGTTCCGAACGAACAAAACTTGCGTACATAGCGATTTTAACAATGTATGCCGAGAAGTTGTTATTCTCAATTTCCTTGATGTTGCACAAGAATTTTCGATTAAACTCACCTACTGACACGTAACAAGGACGTTCCGGACGAACAAAACTTGCGTACATAGCGATTTTAACAATGTATGCCGAGAAGTTGTTATTCTCAATTTCCTTGATGTTGCACAAGAATTTTCGATTAAACTCACCTACTGACACGTAACAAGGACGTTCCGGACGAACAAAACTTGTGTACATAGCGATTTTAACAATGTATGCCGAGAAGCGGTTCTTCTTAATTTCCTTGATGTTGCACAAGAATTTTCGACTAAACTCACTTACTGACACGTAACTAAGACGATCCGAACGAACAAAACTTGCGTACATAGCGATTTTAACAAAGTATGCCGAGAAGCGGTTCTTCTCAATTTCCTTGATGTTGAACAAGAATTTTCGACTAAACTCACTTACTGACACGTAACTAAGACGTTCCGAACGAACAAAACTTGCGTACATAGCGATTTTAACAATGAATGCCGAGAAGCGGTTCTTCTCAATTTCCTTGATGTTGAACAAGAATTTTCGACTAAACTCACTTACTGACACGTAACTAAGACGTTCCGAACGAACAAAACTTGCGTACATAGCGATTTTAACAATGTATGCTGAGAAACGGTTATTCTCAATTTCCTTGATGTTGCACAATAATTTTCGATTAAACTCACTTACTGACACGTACCTAAGACGTTCCGAATGAACAAAACTTGCGTACATAGCGATTTTAACAATGTATGCCGAGAAGTTGTTATTCTCAATTTCCTTGATGTTGCACAAGAATTTTCGATTAAACTCACCTACTGACACGTAACTAGGACGTTCCGGACGAACAAAACTTGTGTACATAGCGATCTCAGCTTTGTGCGCAACAAAACGTATATCCTCAATTTCCTTGATGTTGCACAAGAATTTTCGGCTAAACTCACTTACTGGCACGTAACTAAGACGTTCCGAACGAACAAAACTTGCGTACATAGCGATTTTAACAATGAATGCCGAGAAGCGGTTCTTCTCAATTTCCTTGATGTTGAACAAGAATTTTCGACTAAACTCACTTACTGACACGTAACTAAGACGTTCCGAAAGAACAAAACTGGCGTACATAGCGATTTTAACAATGTATGCTGAGAAACGGTTATTCTCAATTTCCTTGATGTTGCACAATAATTTTCGATTAAACTCACTTACTGACACGTAACTAAGACGTTCCGAATGAACAAAACTTGCGTACATAGCGATTTTAACAATGTATGCCGAGAAGTTGTTATTCTCAATTTCCTTGATGTTGCACAAGAATTCTCGATTAAACTCACCTACTGACACGTAACTAGGACGTTCCGGACGAACAAAACTTGTGTACATAGCGATCTCAGCTTTGTGCGCAACAAAACGTATATCCTCAATTTCCTTGATGTTGCACAAGAATTTTCGGCTAAACTCACTTACTGGCACGTAACTAAGACGTTCCGAACGAACAAAACTTGCGTACATAGCGATTTTAACAATGTATGCCGAGAAGTTGTTATTCTCAATTTCCTTGATGTTAAACAAGAATTTTCGACTAAACTCACTTACTGACACGTAACTAAGACGTTCCGAACGAACAAAACTTGCGTACATAGCGATTTGAACAATGTATGCCGAGAAGCGGTTATTCTCAATTTCCTTGATGTTGCGCAATAATTTTCGATTAAACTCACTTACTGACACGTAACTAAGACGTTCCGAACGAACAAAACTTGCGTACATAGCGATTTTAACAATGTATGCCGAGAAGTTGTTATTCTCAATTTCCTTGATGTTGCACAAGAATTTTCGATTAAACTCACCTACTGACACGTAACAAGGACGTTCCGGACGAACAAAACTTGTGTACATAGCGATTTTAACAATGTTTGCCGAGAAGTTGTTATTCTCAATTTCCTTGATGTTGCACAAGAATTTTCGATTAAACTCACCTACTGACACGTAACTAGGACGTTCCGGACGAACAAAACTTGTGTACATAGCGATCTCAGCTTTGTGCGCAACAAAACGTATATCCTCAATTTCCTTGATGTTGCACAAGAATTTTCGACTAAACTCACTTACTGGCACGTAACTACGACGATCCGAACGAACAAAACTTGCGTACATAGCGATTTTAACAAAGTATGCCGAGAAGCGGTTCTTCTCAATTTCCTTGATGTTGAACAAGAATTTTCGACTAAACTCACTTACTGACACGTAACTAAGACGTTCCGAACGAACAAAACTTGCGTACATAGCGATTTTAACAATGAATGCCGAGAAGCGGTTCTTCTCAATTTCCTTGATGTTGAACAAGAATTTTCGACTAAACTCACTTACTGGCACGTAACTAAGACGTTCCGAACGATCAAAACTTGCGTACATAGCGATTTTAACAAAGTATACCGAGAAGCGGTTCTTCTCAATTTCCTTGATGTTGAACAAGAATTTTCGACTAAACTCACTTACTGACACGTAACTAAGACGTTCCGAACGAACAAAACTTGCGTACATTGCGATTTTAACAATGAATGCCGAGAAGCGGTTTTTCTCAATTTCCTTGATGTTGAACAAGAATTTTCGACTAAACTCACTTACTGACACGTAACTAAGACGATCCGAACGAACAAAACTTGCGTACATAGCGATTTTAACAAAGTATGCCGAGAAGCGGTTCTTCTCAATTTCCTTGATGTTGAACAAGAATTTTCGACTAAACTCACTTATTGACACGTAACTAAGACGTTCCGAACGAACAAAACTTGCGTACATAGCGATTTTAACAATGAATGCCGAGAAGCGGTTCTTCTCAATTTCCTTGATGTTGAACAAGAATTTTCGACTAAACTCACTTACTGACACGTAACTAAGACGTTCCGAACGAACAAAACTTGTGTACATAGCGATTTTAACAATGTATGCCGAGAAGCGGTTATTCTCAATTTCCTTGATGTTGCGCAATAATTTTCGATTAAACTCACTTACTGACACGTAACTAAGACGTTCCGAACGAACAAAACTTGCGTACATAGCGATTTTAACAATGTATGCCGAGAAGTTGTTATTCTCAATTTCCTTGATGTTGCACAAGAATTTTCGATTAAACTCACCTACTGACACGTAACAAGGACGTTCCGGACGAACAAAACTTGTGTACATAGCGATTTTAACAATGTATGCCGAGAAGTTGTTATTCTCAATTTCCTTGATGTTGCACAAGAATTTTCGATTAAACTCACCTACTGACACGTAACTAGGACGTTCCGGACGAACAAAACTTGTGTACATAGCGATCTCAGCTTTGTGCGCAACAAAACGTATATCCTCAATTTCCTTGATGTTGCACAAGAATTTTCGACTAAACTCACTTACTGGCACGTAACTAAGACGATCCTAACGAACAAAACTTGCGTACATAGCGATTTTAACAAAGTATGCCGAGAAGCGGTTCTTCTCAATTTCCTTGATGTTGCACAAGAATTTTCGATTAAACTCACCTACTGACACGTAACAAGGACGTTCCGGACGAACAAAACTTGTGTACATAGCGATTTTAACAAAGTATGCCGAGAAGCGGTTTTTCTTAATTTCCTTGATGTTGCACAAGAATTTTCGACTAAACTCACTTACTGACACGTAACTAAGACGATCCAAACGAACAAAACTTGCGTACATAGCGATTTTAACAAAGTATGCCGAGAAGCGGTTCTTCTCAATTTTCTTGATGTTGCACAATAATTTTCGATTAAACTCACTTACTGACACGTAACTAAGACGTTCCGAACGAACAAAACTTGCGTACATAGCGATTTTAAGAATGTATGCCGAGAAGTTGTTATTCTCAATTTCCTTGATGTTGCACAAGAATTTTCGATTAAACTCACCTACTGACACGTAACTAGGACGTTCCGGACGAACAAAACTTGTGTACATAGCGATCTCAGCTTTGTGCGCAAAAAAACGTATATCCTCAATTTCCTTGATGTTGCACAAGAATTTTCGACTAAACTCACTTACTGACACGTAACTAAGACGTTCCGAACGAACAAAACTTGCGTACATAGCGATTTTAACAATGTATGCCGAGAAGCGGTTATTCTCAATTTCCTTGATGTTGCGCAATAATTTTCGATTAAACTCACTTACTGACACGTAACTAAGACGTTCCGAACGAACAAAACTTGCGTACATAGCGATTTTAACAAAGTATGCCGAGAAGCGGTTCTTCTCAATTTCCTTGATGTTGCACAAGAATTTTCGACTAAACTCACTTACTGACACGTAACTAAGACGTTCCGAACGAACAAAACTTGCGTACATAGCGATTTTAACAATGAATGCCGAGAAGCGTTTCTTCTCAATTTCCTTGATGTTGAACAAGAATTTTCGACTAAACTCACTTACTGACACGTAACTAAGACGTTCCGAACGAACAAAACTTGCGTACATAGCGATTTTAACAATGTATGCCGAGAAGCGGTTATTCTCAATTTCCTTGATGTTGCACAATAATTTTCGATTAAACTCACTTACTGACACGTAACTAAGACGTTCCGAACGAACAAAACTTGCGTACATAGCGATTTTAACAATGTATGCCGAGAAGTTGTTATTCTCAATTTCCTTGATGTTGCACAAGAATTTTCGATTAAACTCACCTACTGACACGTAACAAGGACGTTCCGGACGAACAAAACTTGTGTACATAGCGATTTTAACAATGTATGCCGAGAAGTTGTTATTCTCAATTTCCTTGATGTTGCACAAGAATTTTCGATTAAACTCACCTACTGACACGTAACAAGGACGTTCCGGACGAACAAAACTTGTGTACATAGCGATCTCAGCTTTGTGCGCAACAAAACGTATATCCTCAATTTCCTTGATGTTGCACAAGAATTTTCGGCTAAACTCACTTACTGGCACGTAACTAAGACGTTCCGAACGAACAAAACTTGCGTACATAGCGATTTTAACAATGTATGCCGAGAAGTTCTTATTCTCAATTTCCTTGATGATGCACAAGAATTTTCGATTAAACTCACTTACTGACACGTAACTAGGACGTTCCGGACGAACAAAACTTGTGTACATAGCGATCTCAGCTTTGTGCGCAACAAAACGTATATCCTCAATTTCCTTGATGTTGCACAAGAATTTTCGACTAGACTCACTTACTGGCACGTAACTAAGACGTTCCGAACGAACAAAACTTGCGTACATAGCGATTTTAACAAAGTATGCCGAGAAGCGGTTCTTCTTAATTTCCTTGATGTTGCACAAGAATTTTCGACTAAACTCACTTACTGACACGTAACTAAGACGATCCAAACGAACAAAACTTGCGTACATAGCGATTTTAACAAAGTATGCCGAGAAGCGGTTCTTCTCAATTTCCTTGATGTTGCACAATCATTTTCGATTAAACTCACTTACTGACACGTAACTAAGACGTTCCGAACGAACAAAACTTGCGTACATAGCGATTTTAACAATGTATGCCGAGAAGTTGTTATTCTCAATTTCCTTGATGTTAAACAAGAATTTTCGACTAAACTCACTTACTGACACGTAACTAAGACGTTCCGAACGAACAAAACTTGCGTACATAGCGATTTTAACAATGTATGCCGAGAAGCGGTTATTCTCAATTTCCTTGATGTTGCGCAATAATTTTCGATTAAACTCACTTACTGACACGTAACTAAGACGTTCCGAACGAACAAAACTTGCGTACATAGCGATTTTAACAATGTATGCCGAGAAGTTGTTATTCTCAATTTCCTTGATGTTGCACAAGAATTTTCGATTAAACTCACCTACTGACACGTAACAAGGACGTTCCGGACGAACAAAACTTGCGTACATAGCGATTTTAACAATGTATGCCGAGAAGTTGTTATTCTCAATTTCCTTGATGTTGCACAAGAATTTTCGATTAAACTCACCTACTGACACGTAACAAGGACGTTCCGGACGAACAAAACTTGTGTACATAGCGATTTTAACAATGTATGCCGAGAAGCGGTTCTTCTTAATTTCCTTGATGTTGCACAAGAATTTTCGACTAAACTCACTTACTGACACGTAACTAAGACGATCCGAACGAACAAAACATGCGTACATAGCGATTTTAACAAAGTATGCCGAGAAGCGGTTCTTCTCAATTTCCTTGATGTTGAACAAGAATTTTCGACTAAACTCACTTACTGACACGTAACTAAGACGTTCCGAACGAACAAAACTTGCGTACATAGCGATTTTAACAATGAATGCCGAGAAGCGGTTCTTCTCAATTTCCTTGATGTTGAACAAGAATTTTCGACTAAACTCACTTACTGACACGTAACTAAGACGTTCCGAACGAACAAAACTTGCGTACATAGCGATTTTAACAATGTATGCTGAGAAACGGTTATTCTCAATTTCCTTGATGTTGCACAATAATTTTCGATTAAACTCACTTACTGACACGTAACTAAGACGTTCCGAATGAACAAAACTTGCGTACATAGCGATTTTAACAATGTATGCCGAGAAGTTGTTATTCTCAATTTCCTTGATGTTGCACAAGAATTTTCGATTAAACTCACCTACTGACACGTAACTAGGACGTTCCGGACGAACAAAACTTGTGTACATAGCGATCTCAGCTTTGTGCGCAACAAAACGTATATCCTCAATTTCCTTGATGTTGCACAAGAATTTTCGGCTAAACTCACTTACTGGCACGTAACTAAGACGTTCCGAACGAACAAAACTTGCGTACATAGCGATTTTAACAATGAATGCCGAGAAGCGGTTCTTCTCAATTTCCTTGATGTTGAACAAGAATTTTCGATTAAACTCACTTACTGACACGTAACTAAGACGTTCCGAACGAACAAAACTTGCGTACATAGCGATTTTAACAATGTATGCTGAGAAACGGTTATTCTCAATTTCCTTGATGTTGCACAATAATTTTCGATTAAACTCACTTACTGACACGTAACTAAGACGTTCCGAATGAACAAAACTTGCGTACATAGCGATTTTAACAATGTATGCCGAGAAGTTGTTATTCTCAATTTCCTTGATGTTGCACAAGAATTTTCGATTAAACTCACCTACTGACACGTAACTAGGACGTTCCGGACGAACAAAACTTGTGTACATAGCGATATCAGCTTTGTGCGCAACAAAACGTATATCCTCAATTTCCTTGATGTTGCACAAGAATTTTCGGCTAAACTCACTTACTGGCACGTAACTAAGACGTTCCGAACGAACAAAACTTGCGTACATAGCGATTTTAACAATGTATGCCGAGAAGCGGTTATTCTCAATTTCCTTGATGTTGCGCAATAATTTTCGATTAAACTCACTTACTGACACGTAACTAAGACGTTCCGAACGAACAAAACTTGCGTACATAGCGATTTTAACAATGTATGCCGAGAAGTTGTTATTCTCAATTTCCTTGATGTTGCAAAAGAATTTTCGATTAAACTCACCTACTGACACGTAACAAGGACGTTCCGGACGAACAAAACTTGTGTACATAGCGATTTTAACAATGTATGCCGAGAAGTTGTTATTCTCAATTTCCTTGATGTTGCACAAGAATTTTCGATTTAACTCACCTACTGACTCGTAACTAGGACGTTCCGGACGAACAAAACTTGTGTACATTGCGATCTCAGCTTTGTGCGCAACAAAACGTATATCCTCAATTTCCTTGATGTTGCACAAGAATTTTCGACTAAACTCACTTACTGGCACGTAACTAAGACGTTCCGAACGAACAAAACTTGCGTACATAGCGATTTTAACAAAGTATGCCGAGAAGCGGTTCTTCTTAATTTCCTTGATGTTGCACAAGAATTTTCGACTAAACTCACTTACTGACACGTAACTAAGACGATCCGAACGAACAAAAGTTGCGTACATAGCGATTTTAACAAAGTATGCCGAGAAGCGGTTCTTCTCAATTTCCTTGATGTTGAACAAGAATTTTCGACTAAACTCACTTACTGACACGTAACTAAGACGCTCCGAACGAACAAAACTTGCGTACATAGCGATTTTAACAATGAATGCCGAGAAGCGGTTCTTCTCAATTTCCTTGATGTTGAACAAGAATTTTCGACTAAACTCACTTACTGACACGTAACTAAGACGTTCCGAACGAACAAAACTTGCGTACATAGCGATTTTAACAATGTATGCCGAGAAGTTGTTATTCTCAATTTCCTTGATGTTGCACAAGAATTTTCGATTAAACTCACCTACTGACACGTAACTAGGACGTTCCGGACGAACAAAACTTGTGTACATAGCGATCTCAGCTTTGTGCGCAACAAAACGTATATCCTCAATTTCCTTGATGTTGCACAAGAATTTTCGGCTAAACTCACTTACTGGCACGTAACTAAGACGTTCCGAACGAACAAAACTTGCGTACATAGCGATTTTAACAATGTATGCCGAGAAGTTGTTATTCTCAATTTCCTTGATGTTGCACAAGAATTTTCGATTAAACTCACCTACCGACACGTAACTAGGACGTTCCGGACGAACAAAACTTGTGTACATAGCGATCTCAGCTTTGTGCGCAACAAAACGTATATCCTCAATTTCCTTGATGTTGCACAAGAATTTTCGGCTAAACTCACTTACTGGCACGTAACTAAGACGTTCCGAACGAACAAAACTTGCGTACATAGCGATTTTAACAATGTATGCCGAGAAGTTGTTATTCTCAATTTCCTTGATGTTGCACAAGAATTTTCGATTAAACTCACCTACTGACACGTAACAAGGACGTTCCGGACGAACAAAACTTGTGTACATAGCGATTTTAACAAAGTATGCCGAGAAGCGGTTTTTCTTAATTTCCTTGATGTTGCACAAGAATTTTCGACTAAACTCACTTACTGACACGTAACTAAGACGATCCAAACGAACAAAACTTGCGTACATAGCGATTTTAACAAAGTATGCCGAGAAGCGGTTCTTCTCAATTTTCTTGATGTTGCACAATAATTTTCGATTAAACTCACTTACTGACACGTAACTAAGACGTTCCGAACGAACAAAACTTGCGTACATAGCGATTTTAAGAATGTATGCCGAGAAGTTGTTATTCTCAATTTCCTTGATGTTGCACAAGAATTTTCGATTAAACTCACCTACTGACACGTAACTAGGACGTTCCGGACGAACAAAACTTGTGTACATAGCGATCTCAGCTTTGTGCGCAAAAAAACGTATATCCTCAATTTCCTTGATGTTGCACAAGAATTTTCGACTAAACTCACTTACTGACACGTAACTAAGACGTTCCGAACGAACAAAACTTGCGTACATAGCGATTTTAACAATGTATGCCGAGAAGCGGTTATTCTCAATTTCCTTGATGTTGCGCAATAATTTTCGATTAAACTCACTTACTGACACGTAACTAAGACGTTCCGAACGAACAAAACTTGCGTACATAGCGATTTTAACAATGTATGCCGAGAAGTTGTTATTCTCAATTTCCTTGATGTTGCACAAGAATTTTCGATTAAACTCACCTACTGACACGTAACAAGGACGTTCCGGACGAACAAAACTTGTGTACATAGCGATTTTAACAATGTATGCCGTGAAGTTGTTATTCTCAATTTCCTTGATGTTGCACAAGAATTTTCGATTAAACTCACCTACTGACACGTAACTAGGACGTTCCGGACGAACAAAACTTGTGTACATAGCGATCTCAGCTTTGTGCGCAACAAAACGTATATCCTCAATTTCCTTGATGTTGCACAAGAATTTTCGACTAAACTCACTTACTGGCACGTAACTAAGACGTTCCGAACGAACAAAACTTGCGTACATAGCGATTTTAACAAAGTATGCCGAGAAGCGGTTCTTCTTAATTTCCTTGATGTTGCACAAGAATTTTCGACTAAACTCACTTACTGACACGTAACTAAGACGATCCGAACGAACAAAACTTGCGTACATAGCGATTTTAACAAAGTATGCCGAGAAGCGGTTTTTCTCAATTTCCTTGATGTTGAACAAGAATTTTCGACTAAACTCACTTACTGACACGTAACTAAGACGTTCCGAACGAACAAAACTTGCGTACATAGCGATTTTAACAATGAATGCCGAGAAGCGGTTCTTCTCAATTTCCTTGATGTTGAACAAGAATTTTCGACTAAACTCACTTACTGACACGTAACTAAGACGTTCCGAACGAACAAAACTTGTGTACATAGCGATTTTAACAATGTATGCCGAGAAGCGGTTATTCTCAATTTCCTTGATGTTGCGCAATAATTTTCGATTAAACTCACTTACTGACACGTAACTAAGACGTTCCGAACGAACAAAACTTGCGTACATAGTGATTTTAACAATGTATGCCGAGAAGTTGTTATTCTCAATTTCCTTGATGTTGCACAAGAATTTTCGATTAAACTCACCTACTGACACGTAACAAGGACGTTCCGGACGAACAAAACTTGTGTACATAGCGATTTTAACAATGTTTGCCGAGAAGTTGTTATTCTCAATTTCCTTGATGTTGGACAAGAATTTTCGATTAAACTCACCTACTGACACGTAACTAGGACGTTCCGGACGAACAAAACTTGTGTACATAGCGATCTCAGCTTTGTGCGCAACAAAACGTATATCCTCAATTTCCTTGATGTTGCACAAGAATTTTCGACTAAACTCACTTACTGGCACGTAACTACGACGATCCGAACGAACAAAACTTGCGTACATAGCGATTTTAACAAAGTATGCCGAGAAGCGGTTCTTCTCAATTTCCTTGATGTTGAACAAGAATTTTCGACTAAACTCACTTACTGACACGTAACTAAGACGATCCGAACGAACAAAACTTGCGTACATAGCGATTTTAACAAAGTATGCCGAGAAGCGGTTCTTCTCAATTTCCTTGATGTTGAACAAGAATTTTCGACTAAACTCACTTACTGACACGTAACTAAGACGTTCCGAACGAACAAAACTTGCGTACATAGCGATTTTAACAATGTATGCCGAGAAGTTGTTATTCTCAATTTCCTTGATGTTGCACAAGAATTTTCGATTAAACTCACCTACCGACACGTAACTAGGACGTTCCGGACGAACAAAACTTGTGTACATAGCGATCTCAGCTTTGTGCGCAACAAAACGTATATCCTCAATTTCCTTGATGTTGCACAAGAATTTTCGGCTAAACTCACTTACTGGCACGTAACTAAGACGTTCCGAACGAACAAAACTTGCGTACATAGCGATTTTAACAATGTATGCCGAGAAGTTGTTATTCTCAATTTCCTTGATGTTGCACAAGAATTTTCGATTAAACTCACCTACTGACACGTAACAAGGACGTTCCGGACGAACAAAACTTGTGTACATAGCGATTTTAACAAAGTATGCCGAGAAGCGGTTTTTCTTAATTTCCTTGATGTTGCACAAGAATTTTCGACTAAACTCACTTACTGACACGTAACTAAGACGATCCAAACGAACAAAACTTGCGTACATAGCGATTTTAACAAAGTATGCCGAGAAGCGGTTCTTCTCAATTTTCTTGATGTTGCACAATAATTTTCGATTAAACTCACTTACTGACACGTAACTAAGACGTTCCGAACGAACAAAACTTGCGTACATAGCGATTTTAAGAATGTATGCCGAGAAGTTGTTATTCTCAATTTCCTTGATGTTGCACAAGAATTTTCGATTAAACTCACCTACTGACACGTAACTAGGACGTTCCGGACGAACAAAACTTGTGTACATAGCGATCTCAGCTTTGTGCGCAAAAAAACGTATATCCTCAATTTCCTTGATGTTGCACAAGAATTTTCGACTAAACTCACTTACTGACACGTAACTAAGACGTTCCGAACGAACAAAACTTGCGTACATAGCGATTTTAACAATGTATGCCGAGAAGCGGTTATTCTCAATTTCCTTGATGTTGCGCAATAATTTTCGATTAAACTCACTTACTGACACGTAACTAAGACGTTCCGAACGAACAAAACTTGCGTACATAGCGATTTTAACAATGTATGCCGAGAAGTTGTTATTCTCAATTTCCTTGATGTTGCACAAGAATTTTCGATTAAACTCACCTACTGACACGTAACAAGGACGTTCCGGACGAACAAAACTTGTGTACATAGCGATTTTAACAATGTATGCCGTGAAGTTGTTATTCTCAATTTCCTTGATGTTGCACAAGAATTTTCGATTAAACTCACCTACTGACACGTAACTAGGACGTTCCGGACGAACAAAACTTGTGTACATAGCGATCTCAGCTTTGTGCGCAACAAAACGTATATCCTCAATTTCCTTGATGTTGCACAAGAATTTTCGACTAAACTCACTTACTGGCACGTAACTAAGACGTTCCGAACGAACAAAACTTGCGTACATAGCGATTTTAACAAAGTATGCCGAGAAGCGGTTCTTCTTAATTTCCTTGATGTTGCACAAGAATTTTCGACTAAACTCACTTACTGACACGTAACTAAGACGATCCGAACGAACAAAACTTGCGTACATAGCGATTTTAACAAAGTATGCCGAGAAGCGGTTCTTCTCAATTTCCTTGATGTTGAACAAGAATTTTCGACTAAACTCACTTACTGACACGTAACTAAGACGTTCCGAACGAACAAAACTTGCGTACATAGCGATTTTAACAATGAATGCCGAGAAGCGGTTCTTCTCAATTTCCTTGATGTTGAACAAGAATTTTCGACTAAACACACTTACTGACACGTAACTAAGACGTTCCGAACGAACAAAACTTGTGTACATAGCGATTTTAACAATGTATGCCGAGAAGCGGTTATTCTCAATTTCCTTGATGTTGCGCAATAATTTTCGATTAAACTCACTTACTGACACGTAACTAAGACGTTCCGAACGAACAAAACTTGCGTACATAGTGATTTTAACAATGTATGCCGAGAAGTTGTTATTCTCAATTTCCTTGATGTTGCACAAGAATTTTCGATTAAACTCACCTACTGACACGTAACAAGGACGTTCCGGACGAACAAAACTTGTGTACATAGCGATTTTAACAATGTTTGCCGAGAAGTTGTTATTCTCAATTTCCTTGATGTTGGACAAGAATTTTCGATTAAACTCACCTACTGACACGTAACTAGGACGTTCCGGACGAACAAAACTTGTGTACATAGCGATCTCAGCTTTGTGCGCAACAAAACGTATATCCTCAATTTCCTTGATGTTGCACAAGAATTTTCGACTAAACTCACTTACTGGCACGTAACTACGACGATCCGAACGAACAAAACTTGCGTACATAGCGATTTTAACAAAGTATGCCGAGAAGCGGTTCTTCTCAATTTCCTTGATGTTGAACAAGAATTTTCGACTAAACTCACTTACTGACACGTAACTAAGACGATCCGAACGAACAAAACTTGCGTACATAGCGATTTTAACAAAGTATGCCGAGAAGCGGTTCTTCTCAATTTCCTTGATGTTGAACAAGAATTTTCGACTAAACTCACTTACTGACACGTAACTAAGACGTTCCGAACGAACAAAACTTGCGTACATAGCGATTTTAACAATGAATGCCGAGAAGCGGTTCTTCTCAATTTCCTTGATGTTGAACAAGAATTTTCGACTAAACTCACTTACTGGCACGTAACTAAGACGTTCCGAACGATCAAAACTTGCGTACATAGCGATTTTAACAAAGTATACCGAGAAGCGGTTCTTCTCAATTTCCTTGATGTTGAACAAGAATTTTCGACTAAACTCACTTACTGACACGTAACTAAGACGTTCCGAACGAACAAAACTTGCGTACATTGCGATTTTAACAATGAATGCCGAGAAGCGGTTTTTCTCAATTTCCTTGATGTTGAACAAGAATTTTCGACTAAACTCACTTACTGACACGTAACTAAGACGATCCGAACGAACAAAACTTGCGTACATAGCGATTTTAACAAAGTATGCCGAGAAGCGGTTCTTCTCAATTTCCTTGATGTTGAACAAGAATTTTCGACTAAACTCACTTATTGACACGTAACTAAGACGTTCCGAACGAACAAAACTTGCGTACATAGCGATTTTAACAATGAATGCCGAGAAGCGGTTCTTCTCAATTTCCTTGATGTTGAACAAGAATTTTCGACTAAACTCACTTACTGACACGTAACTAAGACGTTCCGAACGAACAAAACTTGTGTACATAGCGATTTTAACAATGTATGCCGAGAAGCGGTTATTCTCAATTTCCTTTATGTTGCGCAATAATTTTCGATTAAACTCACTTACTGACACGTAACTAAGACGTTCCGAACGAACAAAACTTGCGTACATAGCGATTTTAAGAATGTATGCCGAGAAGTTGTTATTCTCAATTTCCTTGATGTTGCACAAGAATTTTCGATTAAACTCACCTACTGACACGTAACTAGGACGTTCCGGACGAACAAAACTTGTGTACATAGCGATCTCAGCTTTGTGCGCAAAAAAACGTATATCCTCAATTTCCTTGATGTTGCACAAGAATTTTCGACTAAACTCACTTACTGACACGTAACTAAGACGTTCCGAACGAACAAAACTTGCGTACATAGCGATTTTAACAATGTATGCCGAGAAGCGGTTATTCTCAATTTCCTTGATGTTGCGCAATAATTTTCGATTAAACTCACTTACTGACACGTAACTAAGACGTTCCGAACGAACAAAACTTGCGTACATAGCGATTTTAACAATGTATGCCGAGAAGTTGTTATTCTCAATTTCCTTGATGTTGCACAAGAATTTTCGATTAAACTCACCTACTGACACGTAACAAGGACGTTCCGGACGAACAAAACTTGTGTACATAGCGATTTTAACAATGTATGCCGTGAAGTTGTTATTCTCAATTTCCTTGATGTTGCACAAGAATTTTCGATTAAACTCACCTACTGACACGTAACTAGGACGTTCCGGACGAACAAAACTTGTGTACATAGCGATCTCAGCTTTGTGCGCAACAAAACGTATATCCTCAATTTCCTTGATGTTGCACAAGAATTTTCGACTAAACTCACTTACTGGCACGTAACTAAGACGTTCCGAACGAACAAAACTTGCGTACATAGCGATTTTAACAAAGTATGCCGAGAAGCGGTTCTTCTTAATTTCCTTGATGTTGCACAAGAATTTTCGACTAAACTCACTTACTGACACGTAACTAAGACGATCCGAACGAACAAAACTTGCGTACATAGCGATTTTAACAAAGTATGCCGAGAAGCGGTTCTTCTCAATTTCCTTGATGTTGAACAAGAATTTTCGACTAAACTCACTTACTGACACGTAACTAAGACGTTCCGAACGAACAAAACTTGCGTACATAGCGATTTTAACAATGAATGCCGAGAAGCGGTTCTTCTCAATTTCCTTGATGTTGAACAAGAATTTTCGACTAAACTCACTTACTGACACGTAACTAAGACGTTCCGAACGAACAAAACTTGTGTACATAGCGATTTTAACAATGTATGCCGAGAAGCGGTTATTCTCAATTTCCTTGATGTTGCGCAATAATTTTCGATTAAACTCACTTACTGACACGTAACTAAGACGTTCCGAACGAACAAAACTTGCGTACATAGTGATTTTAACAATGTATGCCGAGAAGTTGTTATTCTCAATTTCCTTGATGTTGCACAAGAATTTTCGATTAAACTCACCTACTGACACGTAACAAGGACGTTCCGGACGAACAAAACTTGTGTACATAGCGATTTTAACAATGTTTGCCGAGAAGTTGTTATTCTCAATTTCCTTGATGTTGGACAAGAATTTTCGATTAAACTCACCTACTGACACGTAACTAGGACGTTCCGGACGAACAAAACTTGTGTACATAGCGATCTCAGCTTTGTGCGCAACAAAACGTATATCCTCAATTTCCTTGATGTTGCACAAGAATTTTCGACTAAACTCACTTACTGGCACGTAACTACGACGATCCGAACGAACAAAACTTGCGTACATAGCGATTTTAACAAAGTATGCCGAGAAGCGGTTCTTCTCAATTTCCTTGATGTTGAACAAGAATTTTCGACTAAACTCACTTACTGACACGTAACTAAGACGATCCGAACGAACAAAACTTGCGTACATAGCGATTTTAACAAAGTATGCCGAGAAGCGGTTCTTCTCAATTTCCTTGATGTTGAACAAGAATTTTCGACTAAACTCACTTACTGACACGTAACTAAGACGTTCCGAACGAACAAAACTTGCGTACATAGCGATTTTAACAATGAATGCCGAGAAGCGGTTCTTCTCAATTTCCTTGATGTTGAACAAGAATTTTCGACTAAACTCACTTACTGACACGTAACTAAGACGTTCCGAACGAACAAAACTTGTGTACATAGCGATTTTAACAATGTATGCCGAGAAGCGGTTATTCTCAATTTCCTTGATGTTGCGCAATAATTTTCGATTAAACTCACTTACTGACACGTAACTAAGACGTTCCGGACGAACAAAACTTGTGTACATAGCGATCTCAGCTTTGTGCGCAACAAAACGTATATCCTCAATTTCCTTGATGTTGCACAAGAATTTTCGACTAAACTCACTTACTGGCACGTAACTAAGACGTTCCGAACGAACAAAACTTGCGTACATAGCGATTTTAACAAAGTATGCCGAGAAGCGGTTCTTCTTAATTTCCTTGATGTTGCACAAGAATTTTCGACTAAACTCACTTACTGACACGTAACTAAGACGATCCGAACGAACAAAACTTGCGTACATAGCGATTTTAACAAAGTATGCCGAGAAGCGGTTCTTCTCAATTTCCTTGATGTTGAACAAGAATTTTCGACTAAACTCACTTACTGACACGTAACTAAGACGTTCCGAACGAACAAAACTTGCGTACATAGCGATTTTAACAATGAATGCC
Organism: Polyergus mexicanus; assembly: GCF_030449975.1. NCBI lineage: Eukaryota > Metazoa > Arthropoda > Insecta > Hymenoptera > Formicidae > Polyergus > Polyergus mexicanus. Next base: position 5,012,447 of record NW_027223330.1, read on the forward strand.
GAGAAGCGGTTCTTCTCAATTTCCTTGATGTTGAACAAGAATTTTCGACTAAACTCACTTACTGACACGTAACTAAGACGTTCCGAACGAACAAAACTTGTGTACATAGCGATTTTAACAATGTATGCCGAGAAGCGGTTATTCTCAATTTCCTTGATGTTGCGCAATAATTTTCGATTAAACTCACTTACTGACACGTAACTAAGACGTTCCGAACGAACAAAACTTGCGTACATAGTGATTTTAACAATGTATGCCGAGAAGTTGTTATTCTCAATTTCCTTGATGTTGCACAAGAATTTTCGATTAAACTCACCTACTGACACGTAACAAGGACGTTCCGGACGAACAAAACTTGTGTACATAGCGATTTTAACAATGTTTGCCGAGAAGTTGTTATTCTCAATTTCCTTGATGTTGGACAAGAATTTTCGATTAAACTCACCTACTGACACGTAACTAGGACGTTCCGGACGAACAAAACTTGTGTACATAGCGATCTCAGCTTTGTGCGCAACAAAACGTATATCCTCAATTTCCTTGATGTTGCACAAGAATTTTCGACTAAACTCACTTACTGGCACGTAACTACGACGATCCGAACGAACAAAACTTGCGTACATAGCGATTTTAACAAAGTATGCCGAGAAGCGGTTCTTCTCAATTTCCTTGATGTTGAACAAGAATTTTCGACTAAACTCACTTACTGACACGTAACTAAGACGATCCGAACGAACAAAACTTGCGTACATAGCGATTTTAACAAAGTATGCCGAGAAGCGGTTCTTCTCAATTTCCTTGATGTTGAACAAGAATTTTCGACTAAACTCACTTACTGACACGTAACTAAGACGTTCCGAACGAACAAAACTTGCGTACATAGCGATTTTAACAATGTATGCCGAGAAGTTGTTATTCTCAATTTCCTTGATGTTGCACAAGAATTTTCGATTAAACTCACCTACCGACACGTAACTAGGACGTTCCGGACGAACAAAACTTGTGTACATAGCGATCTCAGCTTTGTGCGCAACAAAACGTATATCCTCAATTTCCTTGATGTTGCACAAGAATTTTCGGCTAAACTCACTTACTGGCACGTAACTAAGACGTTCCGAACGAACAAAACTTGCGTACATAGCGATTTTAACAATGTATGCCGAGAAGTTGTTATTCTCAATTTCCTTGATGTTGCACAAGAATTTTCGATTAAACTCACCTACTGACACGTAACAAGGACGTTCCGGACGAACAAAACTTGTGTACATAGCGATTTTAACAAAGTATGCCGAGAAGCGGTTTTTCTTAATTTCCTTGATGTTGCACAAGAATTTTCGACTAAACTCACTTACTGACACGTAACTAAGACGATCCAAACGAACAAAACTTGCGTACATAGCGATTTTAACAAAGTATGCCGAGAAGCGGTTCTTCTCAATTTTCTTGATGTTGCACAATAATTTTCGATTAAACTCACTTACTGACACGTAACTAAGACGTTCCGAACGAACAAAACTTGCGTACATAGCGATTTTAAGAATGTATGCCGAGAAGTTGTTATTCTCAATTTCCTTGATGTTGCACAAGAATTTTCGATTAAACTCACCTACTGACACGTAACTAGGACGTTCCGGACGAACAAAACTTGTGTACATAGCGATCTCAGCTTTGTGCGCAAAAAAACGTATATCCTCAATTTCCTTGATGTTGCACAAGAATTTTCGACTAAACTCACTTACTGACACGTAACTAAGACGTTCCGAACGAACAAAACTTGCGTACATAGCGATTTTAACAATGTATGCCGAGAAGCGGTTATTCTCAATTTCCTTGATGTTGCGCAATAATTTTCGATTAAACTCACTTACTGACACGTAACTAAGACGTTCCGAACGAACAAAACTTGCGTACATAGCGATTTTAACAATGTATGCCGAGAAGTTGTTATTCTCAATTTCCTTGATGTTGCACAAGAATTTTCGATTAAACTCACCTACTGACACGTAACAAGGACGTTCCGGACGAACAAAACTTGTGTACATAGCGATTTTAACAATGTATGCCGTGAAGTTGTTATTCTCAATTTCCTTGATGTTGCACAAGAATTTTCGATTAAACTCACCTACTGACACGTAACTAGGACGTTCCGGACGAACAAAACTTGTGTACATAGCGATCTCAGCTTTGTGCGCAACAAAACGTATATCCTCAATTTCCTTGATGTTGCACAAGAATTTTCGACTAAACTCACTTACTGGCACGTAACTAAGACGTTCCGAACGAACAAAACTTGCGTACATAGCGATTTTAACAAAGTATGCCGAGAAGCGGTTCTTCTTAATTTCCTTGATGTTGCACAAGAATTTTCGACTAAACTCACTTACTGACACGTAACTAAGACGATCCGAACGAACAAAACTTGCGTACATAGCGATTTTAACAAAGTATGCCGAGAAGCGGTTCTTCTCAATTTCCTTGATGTTGAACAAGAATTTTCGACTAAACTCACTTACTGACACGTAACTAAGACGTTCCGAACGAACAAAACTTGCGTACATAGCGATTTTAACAATGAATGCCGAGAAGCGGTTCTTCTCAATTTCCTTGATGTTGAACAAGAATTTTCGACTAAACTCACTTACTGACACGTAACTAAGACGTTCCGAACGAACAAAACTTGTGTACATAGCGATTTTAACAATGTATGCCGAGAAGCGGTTATTCTCAATTTCCTTGATGTTGCGCAATAATTTTCGATTAAACTCACTTACTGACACGTAACTAAGACGTTCCGAACGAACAAAACTTGCGTACATAGTGATTTTAACAATGTATGCCGAGAAGTTGTTATTCTCAATTTCCTTGATGTTGCACAAGAATTTTCGATTAAACTCACCTACTGACACGTAACAAGGACGTTCCGGACGAACAAAACTTGTGTACATAGCGATTTTAACAATGTTTGCCGAGAAGTTGTTATTCTCAATTTCCTTGATGTTGGACAAGAATTTTCGATTAAACTCACCTACTGACACGTAACTAGGACGTTCCGGACGAACAAAACTTGTGTACATAGCGATCTCAGCTTTGTGCGCAACAAAACGTATATCCTCAATTTCCTTGATGTTGCACAAGAATTTTCGACTAAACTCACTTACTGGCACGTAACTACGACGATCCGAACGAACAAAACTTGCGTACATAGCGATTTTAACAAAGTATGCCGAGAAGCGGTTCTTCTCAATTTCCTTGATGTTGAACAAGAATTTTCGACTAAACTCACTTACTGACACGTAACTAAGACGATCCGAACGAACAAAACTTGCGTACATAGCGATTTTAACAAAGTATGCCGAGAAGCGGTTCTTCTCAATTTCCTTGATGTTGAACAAGAATTTTCGACTAAACTCACTTACTGACACGTAACTAAGACGTTCCGAACGAACAAAACTTGCGTACATAGCGATTTTAACAATGAATGCCGAGAAGCGGTTCTTCTCAATTTCCTTGATGTTGAACAAGAATTTTCGACTAAACTCACTTACTGGCACGTAACTAAGACGTTCCGAACGATCAAAACTTGCGTACATAGCGATTTTAACAAAGTATACCGAGAAGCGGTTCTTCTCAATTTCCTTGATGTTGAACAAGAATTTTCGACTAAACTCACTTACTGACACGTAACTAAGACGTTCCGAACGAACAAAACTTGCGTACATTGCGATTTTAACAATGAATGCCGAGAAGCGGTTTTTCTCAATTTCCTTGATGTTGAACAAGAATTTTCGACTAAACTCACTTACTGACACGTAACTAAGACGATCCGAACGAACAAAACTTGCGTACATAGTGATTTTAACAATGTATGCCGAGAAGTTGTTATTCTCAATTTCCTTGATGTTGCACAAGAATTTTCGATTAAACTCACCTACTGACACGTAACAAGGACGTTCCGGACGAACAAAACTTGTGTACATAGCGATTTTAACAATGTTTGCCGAGAAGTTGTTATTCTCAATTTCCTTGATGTTGGACAAGAATTTTCGATTAAACTCACCTACTGACACGTAACTAGGACGTTCCGGACGAACAAAACTTGTGTACATAGCGATCTCAGCTTTGTGCGCAACAAAACGTATATCCTCAATTTCCTTGATGTTGCACAAGAATTTTCGACTAAACTCACTTACTGGCACGTAACTACGACGATCCGAACGAACAAAACTTGCGTACATAGCGATTTTAACAAAGTATGCCGAGAAGCGGTTCTTCTCAATTTCCTTGATGTTGAACAAGAATTTTCGACTAAACTCACTTACTGACACGTAACTAAGACGATCCGAACGAACAAAACTTGCGTACATAGCGATTTTAACAAAGTATGCCGAGAAGCGGTTCTTCTCAATTTCCTTGATGTTGAACAAGAATTTTCGACTAAACTCACTTACTGACACGTAACTAAGACGTTCCGAACGAACAAAACTTGCGTACATAGCGATTTTAACAATGAATGCCGAGAAGCGGTTCTTCTCAATTTCCTTGATGTTGAACAAGAATTTTCGACTAAACTCACTTACTGGCACGTAACTAAGACGTTCCGAACGATCAAAACTTGCGTACATAGCGATTTTAACAAAGTATACCGAGAAGCGGTTCTTCTCAATTTCCTTGATGTTGAACAAGAATTTTCGACTAAACTCACTTACTGACACGTAACTAAGACGTTCCGAACGAACAAAACTTGCGTACATTGCGATTTTAACAATGAATGCCGAGAAGCGGTTTTTCTCAATTTCCTTGATGTTGAACAAGAATTTTCGACTAAACTCACTTACTGACACGTAACTAAGACGATCCGAACGAACAAAACTTGCGTACATAGCGATTTTAACAAAGTATGCCGAGAAGCGGTTCTTCTCAATTTCCTTGATGTTGAACAAGAATTTTCGACTAAACTCACTTATTGACACGTAACTAAGACGTTCCGAACGAACAAAACTTGCGTACATAGCGATTTTAACAATGAATGCCGAGAAGCGGTTCTTCTCAATTTCCTTGATGTTGAACAAGAATTTTCGACTAAACTCACTTACTGACACGTAACTAAGACGTTCCGAACGAACAAAACTTGTGTACATAGCGATTTTAACAATGTATGCCGAGAAGCGGTTATTCTCAATTTCCTTGATGTTGCGCAATAATTTTCGATTAAACTCACTTACTGACACGTAACTAAGACGTTCCGAACGAACAAAACTTGCGTACATAGCGATTTTAAGAATGTATGCCGAGAAGTTGTTATTCTCAATTTCCTTGATGTTGCACAAGAATTTTCGATTAAACTCACCTACTGACACGTAACTAGGACGTTCCGGACGAACAAAACTTGTGTACATAGCGATCTCAGCTTTGTGCGCAAAAAAACGTATATCCTCAATTTCCTTGATGTTGCACAAGAATTTTCGACTAAACTCACTTACTGACACGTAACTAAGACGTTCCGAACGAACAAAACTTGCGTACATAGCGATTTTAACAATGTATGCCGAGAAGCGGTTATTCTCAATTTCCTTGATGTTGCGCAATAATTTTCGATTAAACTCACTTACTGACACGTAACTAAGACGTTCCGAACGAACAAAACTTGCGTACATAGCGATTTTAACAATGTATGCCGAGAAGTTGTTATTCTCAATTTCCTTGATGTTGCACAAGAATTTTCGATTAAACTCACCTACTGACACGTAACAAGGACGTTCCGGACGAACAAAACTTGTGTACATAGCGATTTTAACAATGTATGCCGTGAAGTTGTTATTCTCAATTTCCTTGATGTTGCACAAGAATTTTCGATTAAACTCACCTACTGACACGTAACTAGGACGTTCCGGACGAACAAAACTTGTGTACATAGCGATCTCAGCTTTGTGCGCAACAAAACGTATATCCTCAATTTCCTTGATGTTGCACAAGAATTTTCGACTAAACTCACTTACTGGCACGTAACTAAGACGTTCCGAACGAACAAAACTTGCGTACATAGCGATTTTAACAAAGTATGCCGAGAAGCGGTTCTTCTTAATTTCCTTGATGTTGCACAAGAATTTTCGACTAAACTCACTTACTGACACGTAACTAAGACGATCCGAACGAACAAAACTTGCGTACATAGCGATTTTAACAAAGTATGCCGAGAAGCGGTTCTTCTCAATTTCCTTGATGTTGAACAAGAATTTTCGACTAAACTCACTTACTGACACGTAACTAAGACGTTCCGAACGAACAAAACTTGCGTACATAGCGATTTTAACAATGAATGCCGAGAAGCGGTTCTTCTCAATTTCCTTGATGTTGAACAAGAATTTTCGACTAAACTCACTTACTGACACGTAACTAAGACGTTCCGAACGAACAAAACTTGTGTACATAGCGATTTTAACAATGTATGCCGAGAAGCGGTTATTCTCAATTTCCTTGATGTTGCGCAATAATTTTCGATTAAACTCACTTACTGACACGTAACTAAGACGTTCCGAACGAACAAAACTTGCGTACATAGTGATTTTAACAATGTATGCCGAGAAGTTGTTATTCTCAATTTCCTTGATGTTGCACAAGAATTTTCGATTAAACTCACCTACTGACACGTAACAAGGACGTTCCGGACGAACAAAACTTGTGTACATAGCGATTTTAACAATGTTTGCCGAGAAGTTGTTATTCTCAATTTCCTTGATGTTGGACAAGAATTTTCGATTAAACTCACCTACTGACACGTAACTAGGACGTTCCGGACGAACAAAACTTGTGTACATAGCGATCTCAGCTTTGTGCGCAACAAAACGTATATCCTCAATTTCCTTGATGTTGCACAAGAATTTTCGACTAAACTCACTTACTGGCACGTAACTACGACGATCCGAACGAACAAAACTTGCGTACATAGCGATTTTAACAAAGTATGCCGAGAAGCGGTTCTTCTCAATTTCCTTGATGTTGAACAAGAATTTTCGACTAAACTCACTTACTGACACGTAACTAAGACGATCCGAACGAACAAAACTTGCGTACATAGCGATTTTAACAAAGTATGCCGAGAAGCGGTTCTTCTCAATTTCCTTGATGTTGAACAAGAATTTTCGACTAAACTCACTTACTGACACGTAACTAAGACGTTCCGAACGAACAAAACTTGCGTACATAGCGATTTTAACAATGAATGCCGAGAAGCGGTTCTTCTCAATTTCCTTGATGTTGAACAAGAATTTTCGACTAAACTCACTTACTGACACGTAACTAAGACGTTCCGAACGAACAAAACTTGTGTACATAGCGATTTTAACAATGTATGCCGAGAAGCGGTTATTCTCAATTTCCTTGATGTTGCGCAATAATTTTCGATTAAACTCACTTACTGACACGTAACTAAGACGTTCCGGACGAACAAAACTTGTGTACATAGCGATCTCAGCTTTGTGCGCAACAAAACGTATATCCTCAATTTCCTTGATGTTGCACAAGAATTTTCGACTAAACTCACTTACTGGCACGTAACTAAGACGTTCCGAACGAACAAAACTTGCGTACATAGCGATTTTAACAAAGTATGCCGAGAAGCGGTTCTTCTTAATTTCCTTGATGTTGCACAAGAATTTTCGACTAAACTCACTTACTGACACGTAACTAAGACGATCCGAACGAACAAAACTTGCGTACATAGCGATTTTAACAAAGTATGCCGAGAAGCGGTTCTTCTCAATTTCCTTGATGTTGAACAAGAATTTTCGACTAAACTCACTTACTGACACGTAACTAAGACGTTCCGAACGAACAAAACTTGCGTACATAGCGATTTTAACAATGAATGCCGAGAAGCGGTTCTTCTCAATTTCCTTGATGTTGATCAAGAATTTTCGACTAAACTCACTTACTGACACGTAACTAAGACGTTCCGAACGAACAAAACTTGTGTACATAGCGATTTTAACAATGTATGCCGAGAAGCGGTTATTCTCAATTTCCTTGATGTTGCGCAATAATTTTCGATTAAACTCACTTACTGACACGTAACTAAGACGTTCCGAACGAACAAAACTTGCGTACATAGTGATTTTAACAATGTATGCCGAGAAGTTGTTATTCTCAATTTCCTTGATGTTGCACAAGAATTTTCGATTAAACTCACCTACTGACACGTAACAAGGACGTTCCGGACGAACAAAACTTGTGTACATAGCGATTTTAACAATGTTTGCCGAGAAGTTGTTATTCTCAATTTCCTTGATGTTGGACAAGAATTTTCGATTAAACTCACCTACTGACACGTAACTAGGACGTTCCGGACGAACAAAACTTGTGTACATAGCGATCTCAGCTTTGTGCGCAACAAAACGTATATCCTCAATTTCCTTGATGTTGCACAAGAATTTTCGACTAAACTCACTTACTGGTACGTAACTACGACGATCCGAACGAACAAAACTTGCGTACATAGCGATTTTAACAAAGTATGCCGAGAAGCGGTTCTTCTCAATTTCCTTGATGTTGAACAAGAATTTTCGACTAAACTCACTTACTGACACGTAACTAAGACGATCCGAACGAACAAAACTTGCGTACATAGCGATTTTAACAAAGTATGCCGAGAAGCGGTTCTTCTCAATTTCCTTGATGTTGAACAAGAATTTTCGACTAAACTCACTTACTGACACGTAACTAAGACGTTCCGAACGAACAAAACTTGCGTACATAGCGATTTTAACAATGTATGCCGAGAAGTTGTTATTCTCAATTTCCTTGATGTTGCACAAGAATTTTCGATTAAACTCACCTACCGACACGTAACTAGGACGTTCCGGACGAACAAAACTTGTGTACATAGCGATCTCAGCTTTGTGCGCAACAAAACGTATATCCTCAATTTCCTTGATGTTGCACAAGAATTTTCGGCTAAACTCACTTACTGGCACGTAACTAAGACGTTCCGAACGAACAAAACTTGCGTACATAGCGATTTTAACAATGTATGCCGAGAAGTTGTTATTCTCAATTTCCTTGATGTTGCACAAGAATTTTCGATTAAACTCACCTACTGACACGTAACAAGGACGTTCCGGACGAACAAAACTTGTGTACATAGCGATTTTAACAAAGTATGCCGAGAAGCGGTTTTTCTTAATTTCCTTGATGTTGCACAAGAATTTTCGACTAAACTCACTTACTGACACGTAACTAAGACGATCCAAACGAACAAAACTTGCGTACATAGCGATTTTAACAAAGTATGCCGAGAAGCGGTTCTTCTCAATTTTCTTGATGTTGCACAATAATTTTCGATTAAACTCACTTACTGACACGTAACTAAGACGTTCCGAACGAACAAAACTTGCGTACATAGCGATTTTAAGAATGTATGCCGAGAAGTTGTTATTCTCAATTTCCTTGATGTTGCACAAGAATTTTCGATTAAACTCACCTACTGACACGTAACTAGGACGTTCCGGACGAACAAAACTTGTGTACATAGCGATCTCAGCTTTGTGCGCAAAAAAACGTATATCCTCAATTTCCTTGATGTTGCACAAGAATTTTCGACTAAACTCACTTACTGACACGTAACTAAGACGTTCCGAACGAACAAAACTTGCGTACATAGCGATTTTAACAATGTATGCCGAGAAGCGGTTATTCTCAATTTCCTTGATGTTGCGCAATAATTTTCGATTAAACTCACTTACTGACACGTAACTAAGACGTTCCGAACGAACAAAACTTGCGTACATAGCGATTTTAACAATGTATGCCGAGAAGTTGTTATTCTCAATTTCCTTGATGTTGCACAAGAATTTTCGATTAAACTCACCTACTGACACGTAACAAGGACGTTCCGGACGAACAAAACTTGTGTACATAGCGATTTTAACAATGTATGCCGTGAAGTTGTTATTCTCAATTTCCTTGATGTTGCACAAGAATTTTCGATTAAACTCACCTACTGACACGTAACTAGGACGTTCCGGACGAACAAAACTTGTGTACATAGCGATCTCAGCTTTGTGCGCAACAAAACGTATATCCTCAATTTCCTTGATGTTGCACAAGAATTTTCGACTAAACTCACTTACTGGCACGTAACTACGACGATCCGAACGAACAAAACTTGCGTACATAGCGATTTTAACAAAGTATGCCGAGAAGCGGTTCTTCTCAATTTCCTTGATGTTGAACAAGAATTTTCGACTAAACTCACTTACTGACACGTAACTAAGACGATCCGAACGAACAAAACTTGCGTACATAGCGATTTTAACAAAGTATGCCGAGAAGCGGTTCTTCTCAATTTCCTTGATGTTGAACAAGAATTTTCGACTAAACTCACTTATTGACACGTAACTAAGACGTTCCGAACGAACAAAACTTGCGTACATAGCGATTTTAACAATGAATGCCGAGAAGCGGTTCTTCTCAATTTCCTTGATGTTGAACAAGAATTTTCGACTAAACTCACTTACTGACACGTAACTAAGACGTTCCGAACGAACAAAACTTGTGTACATAGCGATTTTAACAATGTATGCCGAGAAGCGGTTATTCTCAATTTCCTTGATGTTGCGCAATAATTTTCGATTAAACTCACTTACTGACACGTAACTAAGACGTTCCGAACGAACAAAACTTGCGTACATAGCGATTTTAAGAATGTATGCCGAGAAGTTGTTATTCTCAATTTCCTTGATGTTGCACAAGAATTTTCGATTAAACTCACCTACTGACACGTAACTAGGACGTTCCGGACGAACAAAACTTGTGTACATAGCGATCTCAGCTTTGTGCGCAAAAAAACGTATATCCTCAATTTCCTTGATGTTGCACAAGAATTTTCGACTAAACTCACTTACTGACACGTAACTAAGACGTTCCGAACGAACAAAACTTGCGTACATAGCGATTTTAACAATGTATGCCGAGAAGCGGTTATTCTCAATTTCCTTGATGTTGCGCAATAATTTTCGATTAAACTCACTTACTGACACGTAACTAAGACGTTCCGAACGAACAAAACTTGCGTACATAGCGATTTTAACAATGTATGCCGAGAAGTTGTTATTCTCAATTTCCTTGATGTTGCACAAGAATTTTCGATTAAACTCACCTACTGACACGTAACAAGGACGTTCCGGACGAACAAAACTTGTGTACATAGCGATTTTAACAATGTATGCCGTGAAGTTGTTATTCTCAATTTCCTTGATGTTGCACAAGAATTTTCGATTAAACTCACCTACTGACACGTAACTAGGACGTTCCGGACGAACAAAACTTGTGTACATAGCGATCTCAGCTTTGTGCGCAACAAAACGTATATCCTCAATTTCCTTGATGTTGCACAAGAATTTTCGACTAAACTCACTTACTGGCACGTAACTACGACGATCCGAACGAACAAAACTTGCGTACATTGCGATTTTAACAAAGTATGCCGAGAAGCGGTTCTTCTCAATTTCCTTGATGTTGAACAAGAATTTTCGACTAAACTCACTTACTGACACGTAACTAAGACGATCCGAACGAACAAAACTTGCGTACATAGCGATTTTAACAAAGTATGCCGAGAAGCGGTTCTTCTCAATTTCCTTGATGTTGAACAAGAATTTTCGACTAAACTCACTTACTGACACGTAACTAAGACGTTCCGAACGAACAAAACTTGCGTACATAGCGATTTTAACAATGAATGCCGAGAAGCGGTTCTTCTCAATTTCCTTGATGTTGAACAAGAATTTTCGACTAAACTCACTTACTGACACGTAACTAAGACGTTCCGAACGAACAAAACTTGTGTACATAGCGATTTTAACAATGTATGCCGAGAAGCGGTTATTCTCAATTTCCTTGATGTTGCGCAATAATTTTCGATTAAACTCACTTACTGACACGTAACTAAGACGTTCCGGACGAACAAAACTTGTGTACATAGCGATCTCAGCTTTGTGCGCAACAAAACGTATATCCTCAATTTCCTTGATGTTGCACAAGAATTTTCGACTAAACTCACTTACTGGCACGTAACTAAGACGTTCCGAACGAACAAAACTTGCGTACATAGCGATTTTAACAAAGTATGCCGAGAAGCGGTTCTTCTTAATTTCCTTGATGTTGCACAAGAATTTTCGACTAAACTCACTTACTGACACGTAACTAAGACGATCCGAACGAACAAAACTTGCGTACATAGCGATTTTAACAAAGTATGCCGAGAAGCGGTTCTTCTCAATTTCCTTGATGTTGAACAAGAATTTTCGACTAAACTCACTTACTGACACGTAACTAAGACGTTCCGAACGAACAAAACTTGCGTACATAGCGATTTTAACAATGAATGCCGAGAAGCGGTTCTTCTCAATTTCCTTGATGTTGAACAAGAATTTTCGACTAAACTCACTTACTGACACGTAACTAAGACGTTCCGAACGAACAAAACTTGTGTACATAGCGATTTTAACAATGTATGCCGAGAAGCGGTTATTCTCAATTTCCTTGATGTTGCGCAATAATTTTCGATTAAACTCACTTACTGACACGTAACTAAGACGTTCCGAACGAACAAAACTTGCGTACATAGTGATTTTAACAATGTATGCCGAGAAGTTGTTATTCTCAATTTCCTTGATGTTGCACAAGAATTTTCGATTAAACTCACCTACTGACACGTAACAAGGACGTTCCGGACGAACAAAACTTGTGTACATAGCGATTTTAACAATGTTTGCCGAGAAGTTGTTATTCTCAATTTCCTTGATGTTGGACAAGAATTTTCGATTAAACTCACCTACTGACACGTAACTAGGACGTTCCGGACGAACAAAACTTGTGTACATAGCGATCTCAGCTTTGTGCGCAACAAAACGTATATCCTCAATTTCCTTGATGTTGCACAAGAATTTTCGACTAAACTCACTTACTGGCACGTAACTACGACGATCCGAACGAACAAAACTTGCGTACATAGCGATTTTAACAAAGTATGCCGAGAAGCGGTTCTTCTCAATTTCCTTGATGTTGAACAAGAATTTTCGACTAAACTCACTTACTGACACGTAACTAAGACGATCCGAACGAACAAAACTTGCGTACATAGCGATTTTAACAAAGTATGCCGAGAAGCGGTTCTTCTCAATTTCCTTGATGTTGAACAAGAATTTTCGACTAAACTCACTTACTGACACGTAACTAAGACGTTCCGAACGAACAAAACTTGCGTACATAGCGATTTTAACAATGTATGCCGAGAAGTTGTTATTCTCAATTTCCTTGATGTTGCACAAGAATTTTCGATTAAACTCACCTACCGACACGTAACTAGGACGTTCCGGACGAACAAAACTTGTGTACATAGCGATCTCAGCTTTGTGCGCAACAAAACGTATATCCTCAATTTCCTTGATGTTGCACAAGAATTTTCGGCTAAACTCACTTACTGGCACGTAACTAAGACGTTCCGAACGAACAAAACTTGCGTACATAGCGATTTTAACAATGTATGCCGAGAAGTTGTTATTCTCAATTTCCTTGATGTTGCACAAGAATTTTCGATTAAACTCACCTACTGACACGTAACAAGGACGTTCCGGACGAACAAAACTTGTGTACATAGCGATTTTAACAAAGTATGCCGAGAAGCGGTTTTTCTTAATTTCCTTGATGTTGCACAAGAATTTTCGACTAAACTCACTTACTGACACGTAACTAAGACGATCCAAACGAACAAAACTTGCGTACATAGCGATTTTAACAAAGTATGCCGAGAAGCGGTTCTTCTCAATTTTCTTGATGTTGCACAATAATTTTCGATTAAACTCACTTACTGACACGTAACTAAGACGTTCCGAACGAACAAAACTTGCGTACATAGCGATTTTAAGAATGTATGCCGAGAAGTTGTTATTCTCAATTTCCTTGATGTTGCACAAGAATTTTCGATTAAACTCACCTACTGACACGTAACTAGGACGTTCCGGACGAACAAAACTTGTGTACATAGCGATCTCAGCTTTGTGCGCAAAAAAACGTATATCCTCAATTTCCTTGATGTTGCACAAGAATTTTCGACTAAACTCACTTACTGACACGTAACTAAGACGTTCCGAACGAACAAAACTTGCGTACATAGCGATTTTAACAATGTATGCCGAGAAGCGGTTATTCTCAATTTCCTTGATGTTGCGCAATAATTTTCGATTAAACTCACTTACTGACACGTAACTAAGACGTTCCGAACGAACAAAACTTGCGTACATAGCGATTTTAACAATGTATGCCGAGAAGTTGTTATTCTCAATTTCCTTGATGTTGCACAAGAATTTTCGATTAAACTCACCTACTGACACGTAACAAGGACGTTCCGGACGAACAAAACTTGTGTACATAGCGATTTTAACAATGTATGCCGTGAAGTTGTTATTCTCAATTTCCTTGATGTTGCACAAGAATTTTCGATTAAACTCACCTACTGACACGTAACTAGGACGTTCCGGACGAACAAAACTTGCGTACATAGCGATTTTAACAAAGTATGCCGAGAAGCGGTTCTTCTCAATTTCCTTGATGTTGAACAAGAATTTTCGACTAAACTCACTTACTGACACGTAACTAAGACGTTCCGAACGAACAAAACTTGCGTACATAGCGATTTTAACAATGAATGCCGAGAAGCGGTTCTTCTCAATTTCCTTGATGTTGAACAAGAATTTTCGACTAAACTCACTTACTGACACGTAACTAAGACGTTCCGAACGAACAAAACTTGTGTACATAGCGATTTTAACAATGTATGCCGAGAAGCGGTTATTCTCAATTTCCTTGATGTTGCGCAATAATTTTCGATTAAACTCACTTACTGACACGTAACTAAGACGTTCCGAACGAACAAAACTTGCGTACATAGTGATTTTAACAATGTATGCCGAGAAGTTGTTATTCTCAATTTCCTTGATGTTGCACAAGAATTTTCGATTAAACTCACCTACTGACACGTAACAAGGACGTTCCGGACGAACAAAACTTGTGTACATAGCGATTTTAACAATGTTTGCCGAGAAGTTGTTATTCTCAATTTCCTTGATGTTGGACAAGAATTTTCGATTAAACTCACCTACTGACACGTAACTAGGACGTTCCGGACGAACAAAACTTGTGTACATAGCGATCTCAGCTTTGTGCGCAACAAAACGTATATCCTCAATTTCCTTGATGTTGCACAAGAATTTTCGACTAAACTCACTTACTGGCACGTAACTACGACGATCCGAACGAACAAAACTTGCGTACATAGCGATTTTAACAAAGTATGCCGAGAAGCGGTTCTTCTCAATTTCCTTGATGTTGAACAAGAATTTTCGACTAAACTCACTTACTGACACGTAACTAAGACGATCCGAACGAACAAAACTTGCGTACATAGCGATTTTAACAAAGTATGCCGAGAAGCGGTTCTTCTCAATTTCCTTGATGTTGAACAAGAATTTTCGACTAAACTCACTTACTGACACGTAACTAAGACGTTCCGAACGAACAAAACTTGCGTACATAGCGATTTTAACAATGAATGCCGAGAAGCGGTTCTTCTCAATTTCCTTGATGTTGAACAAGAATTTTCGACTAAACTCACTTACTGACACGTAACTAAGACGTTCCGAACGAACAAAACTTGTGTACATAGCGATTTTAACAATGTATGCCGAGAAGCGGTTATTCTCAATTTCCTTGATGTTGCGCAATAATTTTCGATTAAACTCACTTACTGACACGTAACTAAGACGTTCCGGACGAACAAAACTTGTGTACATAGCGATCTCAGCTTTGTGCGCAACAAAACGTATATCCTCAATTTCCTTGATGTTGCACAAGAATTTTCGACTAAACTCACTTACTGGCACGTAACTAAGACGTTCCGAACGAACAAAACTTGCGTACATAGCGATTTTAACAAAGTATGCCGAGAAGCGGTTCTTCTTAATTTCCTTGATGTTGCACAAGAATTTTCGACTAAACTCACTTACTGACACGTAACTAAGACGATCCGAACGAACAAAACTTGCGTACATAGCGATTTTAACAAAGTATGCCGAGAAGCGGTTCTTCTCAATTTCCTTGATGTTGAACAAGAATTTTCGACTAAACTCACTTACTGACACGTAACTAAGACGTTCCGAACGAACAAAACTTGCGTACATAGCGATTTTAACAATGAATGCCGAGAAGCGGTTCTTCTCAATTTCCTTGATGTTGAACAAGAATTTTCGACTAAACTCACTTACTGACACGTAACTAAGACGTTCCGAACGAACAAAACTTGTGTACATAGCGATTTTAACAATGTATGCCGAGAAGCGGTTATTCTCAATTTCCTTGATGTTGCGCAATAATTTTCGATTAAACTCACTTACTGACACGTAACTAAGACGTTCCGAACGAACAAAACTTGCGTACATAGTGATTTTAACAATGTATGCCGAGAAGTTGTTATTCTCAATTTCCTTGATGTTGCACAAGAATTTTCGATTAAACTCACCTACTGACACGTAACAAGGACGTTCCGGACGAACAAAACTTGTGTACATAGCGATTTTAACAATGTTTGCCGAGAAGTTGTTATTCTCAATTTCCTTGATGTTGGACAAGAATTTTCGATTAAACTCACCTACTGACACGTAACTAGGACGTTCCGGACGAACAAAACTTGTGTACATAGCGATCTCAGCTTTGTGCGCAACAAAACGTATATCCTCAATTTCCTTGATGTTGCACAAGAATTTTCGACTAAACTCACTTACTGGCACGTAACTACGACGATCCGAACGAACAAAACTTGCGTACATAGCGATTTTAACAAAGTATGCCGAGAAGCGGTTCTTCTCAATTTCCTTGATGTTGAACAAGAATTTTCGACTAAACTCACTTACTGACACGTAACTAAGACGATCCGAACGAACAAAACTTGCGTACATAGCGATTTTAACAAAGTATGCCGAGAAGCGGTTCTTCTCAATTTCCTTGATGTTGAACAAGAATTTTCGACTAAACTCACTTACTGACACGTAACTAAGACGTTCCGAACGAACAAAACTTGCGTACATAGCGATTTTAACAATGTATGCCGAGAAGTTGTTATTCTCAATTTCCTTGATGTTGCACAAGAATTTTCGATTAAACTCACCTACCGACACGTAACTAGGACGTTCCGGACGAACAAAACTTGTGTACATAGCGATCTCAGCTTTGTGCGCAACAAAACGTATATCCTCAATTTCCTTGATGTTGCACAAGAATTTTCGGCTAAACTCACTTACTGGCACGTAACTAAGACGTTCCGAACGAACAAAACTTGCGTACATAGCGATTTTAACAATGTATGCCGAGAAGTTGTTATTCTCAATTTCCTTGATGTTGCACAAGAATTTTCGATTAAACTCACCTACTGACACGTAACAAGGACGTTCCGGACGAACAAAACTTGTGTACATAGCGATTTTAACAATGTATGCCGTGAAGTTGTTATTCTCAATTTCCTTGATGTTGCACAAGAATTTTCGATTAAACTCACCTACTGACACGTAACTAGGACGTTCCGGACGAACAAAACTTGTGTACATAGCGATCTCAGCTTTGTGCGCAACAAAACGTATATCCTCAATTTCCTTGATGTTGCACAAGAATTTTCGACTAAACTCACTTACTGGCACGTAACTAAGACGTTCCGAACGAACAAAACTTGCGTACATAGCGATTTTAACAATGTATGCCGAGAAGCGGTTATTCTCAATTTCCTTGATGTTGCGCAATAATTTTCGATTAAACTCACTTACTGACACGTAACTAAGACGTTCCGAACGAACAAAACTTGCGTACATAGCGATTTTAACAATGTATGCCGAGAAGTTGTTATTCTCAATTTCCTTGATGTTGCACAAGAATTTTCGATTAAACTCACCTACTGACACGTAACAAGGACGTTCCGGACGAACAAAACTTGTGTACATAGCGATTTTAACAATGTATGCCGTGAAGTTGTTATTCTCAATTTCCTTGATGTTGCACAAGAATTTTCGATTAAACTCACCTACTGACACGTAACTAGGACGTTCCGGACGAACAAAACTTGTGTACATAGCGATCTCAGCTTTGTGCGCAACAAAACGTATATCCTCAATTTCCTTGATGTTGCACAAGAATTTTCGACTAAACTCACTTACTGGCACGTAACTAAGACGTTCCGAACGAACAAAACTTGCGTACATAGCGATTTTAACAATGTATGCCGAGAAGCGGTTATTCTCAATTTCCTTGATGTTGCGCAATAATTTTCGATTAAACTCACTTACTGACACGTAACTAAGACGTTCCGAACGAACAAAACTTGCGTACATAGCGATTTTAACAATGTATGCCGAGAAGTTGTTATTCTCAATTTCCTTGATGTTGCACAAGAATTTTCGATTAAACTCACCTACTGACACGTAACAAGGACGTTCCGGACGAACAAAACTTGTGTACATAGCGATTTTAACAATGTATGCCGTGAAGTTGTTATTCTCAATTTCCTTGATGTTGCACAAGAATTTTCGATTAAACTCACCTACTGACACGTAACTAGGACGTTCCGGACGAACAAAACTTGTGTACATAGCGATCTCAGCTTTGTGCGCAACAAAACGTATATCCTCAATTTCCTTGATGTTGCACAAGAATTTTCGACTAAACTCACTTACTGGCACGTAACTAAGACGTTCCGAACGAACAAAACTTGCGTACATAGCGATTTTAACAAAGTATGCCGAGAAGCGGTTCTTCTTAATTTCCTTGATGTTGCACAAGAATTTTCGACTAAACTCACTTACTGACACGTAACTAAGACGATCCGAACGAACAAAACTTGCGTACATAGCGATTTTAACAAAGTATGCCGAGAAGCGGTTCTTCTCAATTTCCTTGATGTTGAACAAGAATTTTCGACTAAACTCACTTACTGACACGTAACTAAGACGTTCCGAACGAACAAAACTTGCGTACATAGCGATTTTAACAATGAATGCCGAGAAGCGGTTCTTCTCAATTTCCTTGATGTTGAACAAGAATTTTCGACTAAACTCACTTACTGACACGTAACTAAGACGTTCCGAACGAACAAAACTTGTGTACATAGCGATTTTAACAATGTATGCCGAGAAGCGGTTATTCTCAATTTCCTTGATGTTGCGCAATAATTTTCGATTAAACTCACTTACTGACACGTAACTAAGACGTTCCGAACGAACAAAACTTGCGTACATAGTGATTTTAACAATGTATGCCGAGAAGTTGTTATTCTCAATTTCCTTGATGTTGCACAAGAATTTTCGATTAAACTCACCTACTGACACGTAACAAGGACGTTCCGGACGAACAAAACTTGTGTACATAGCGATTTTAACAATGTTTGCCGAGAAGTTGTTATTCTCAATTTCCTTGATGTTGGACAAGAATTTTCGATTAAACTCACCTACTGACACGTAACTAGGACGTTCCGGACGAACAAAACTTGTGTACATAGCGATCTCAGCTTTGTGCGCAACAAAACGTATATCCTCAATTTCCTTGATGTTGCACAAGAATTTTCGACTAAACTCACTTACTGGCACGTAACTACGACGATCCGAACGAACAAAACTTGCGTACATAGCGATTTTAACAAAGTATGCCGAGAAGCGGTTCTTCTCAATTTCCTTGATGTTGAACAAGAATTTTCGACTAAACTCACTTACTGACACGTAACTAAGACGATCCGAACGAACAAAACTTGCGTACATAGCGATTTTAACAAAGTATGCCGAGAAGCGGTTCTTCTCAATTTCCTTGATGTTGAACAAGAATTTTCGACTAAACTCACTTACTGACACGTAACTAAGACGTTCCGAACGAACAAAACTTGCGTACATAGCGATTTTAACAATGAATGCCGAGAAGCGGTTCTTCTCAATTTCCTTGATGTTGAACAAGAATTTTCGACTAAACTCACTTACTGACACGTAACTAAGACGTTCCGAACGAACAAAACTTGTGTACATAGCGATTTTAACAATGTATGCCGAGAAGCGGTTATTCTCAATTTCCTTGATGTTGCGCAATAATTTTCGATTAAACTCACTTACTGACACGTAACTAAGACGTTCCGGACGAACAAAACTTGTGTACATAGCGATCTCAGCTTTGTGCGCAACAAAACGTATATCCTCAATTTCCTTGATGTTGCACAAGAATTTTCGACTAAACTCACTTACTGGCACGTAACTAAGACGTTCCGAACGAACAAAACTTGCGTACATAGCGATTTTAACAAAGTATGCCGAGAAGCGGTTCTTCTTAATTTCCTTGATGTTGCACAAGAATTTTCGACTAAACTCACTTACTGACACGTAACTAAGACGATCCGAACGAACAAAACTTGCGTACATAGCGATTTTAACAAAGTATGCCGAGAAGCGGTTCTTCTCAATTTCCTTGATGTTGAACAAGAATTTTCGACTAAACTCACTTACTGACACGTAACTAAGACGTTCCGAACGAACAAAACTTGCGTACATAGCGATTTTAACAATGAATGCCGAGAAGCGGTTCTTCTCAATTTCCTTGATGTTGAACAAGAATTTTCGACTAAACTCACTTACTGACACGTAACTAAGACGTTCCGAACGAACAAAACTTGTGTACATAGCGATTTTAACAATGTATGCCGAGAAGCGGTTATTCTCAATTTCCTTGATGTTGCGCAATAATTTTCGATTAAACTCACTTACTGACACGTAACTAAGACGTTCCGAACGAACAAAACTTGCGTACATAGTGATTTTAACAATGTATGCCGAGAAGTTGTTATTCTCAATTTCCTTGATGTTGCACAAGAATTTTCGATTAAACTCACCTACTGACACGTAACAAGGACGTTCCGGACGAACAAAACTTGTGTACATAGCGATTTTAACAATGTTTGCCGAGAAGTTGTTATTCTCAATTTCCTTGATGTTGGACAAGAATTTTCGATTAAACTCACCTACTGACACGTAACTAGGACGTTCCGGACGAACAAAACTTGTGTACATAGCGATCTCAGCTTTGTGCGCAACAAAACGTATATCCTCAATTTCCTTGATGTTGCACAAGAATTTTCGACTAAACTCACTTACTGGCACGTAACTACGACGATCCGAACGAACAAAACTTGTGTACATAGCGATCTCAGCTTTGTGCGCAACAAAACGTATATCCTCAATTTCCTTGATGTTGCACAAGAATTTTCGACTAAACTCACTTACTGGCACGTAACTACGACGATCCGAACGAACAAAACTTGCGTACATAGCGATTTTAACAAAGTATGCCGAGAAGCGGTTCTTCTCAATTTCCTTGATGTTGAACAAGAATTTTCGACTAAACTCACTTACTGACACGTAACTAAGACGATCCGAACGAACAAAACTTGCGTACATAGCGATTTTAACAAAGTATGCCGAGAAGCGGTTCTTCTCAATTTCCTTGATGTTGAACAAGAATTTTCGACTAAACTCACTTACTGACACGTAACTAAGACGTTCCGAACGAACAAAACTTGCGTACATAGCGATTTTAACAATGTATGCCGAGAAGTTGTTATTCTCAATTTCCTTGATGTTGCACAAGAATTTTCGATTAAACTCACCTACCGACACGTAACTAGGACGTTCCGGACGAACAAAACTTGTGTACATAGCGATCTCAGCTTTGTGCGCAACAAAACGTATATCCTCAATTTCCTTGATGTTGCACAAGAATTTTCGGCTAAACTCACTTACTGGCACGTAACTAAGACGTTCCGAACGAACAAAACTTGCGTACATAGCGATTTTAACAATGTATGCCGAGAAGTTGTTATTCTCAATTTCCTTGATGTTGGACAAGAATTTTCGATTAAACTCACCTACTGACACGTAACTAGGACGTTCCGGACGAACAAAACTTGTGTACATAGCGATCTCAGCTTTGTGCGCAACAAAACGTATATCCTTAATTTCCTTGATGTTGCACAAGAATTTTCGACTAAACTCACTTACTGGCACGTAACTACGACGATCCGAACGAACAAAACTTGCGTACATAGCGATTTTAACAAAGTATGCCGAGAAGCGGTTCTTCTCAATTTCCTTGATGTTGAACAAGAATTTTCGACTAAACTCACTTACTGACACGTAACTAAGACGATCCGAACGAACAAAACTTGCGTACATAGCGATTTTAACAAAGTATGCCGAGAAGCGGTTCTTCTCAATTTCCTTGATGTTGAACAAGAATTTTCGACTAAACTCACTTACTGACACGTAACTAAGACGTTCCGAACGAACAAAACTTGCGTACATAGCGATTTTAACAATGAATGCCGAGAAGCGGTTCTTCTCAATTTCCTTGATGTTGAACAAGAATTTTCGACTAAACTCACTTACTGACACGTAACTAAGACGTTCCGAACGAACAAAACTTGTGTACATAGCGATTTTAACAATGTATGCCGAGAAGCGGTTATTCTCAATTTCCTTGATGTTGCGCAATAATTTTCGATTAAACTCACTTACTGACACGTAACTAAGACGTTCCGGACGAACAAAACTTGTGTACATAGCGATCTCAGCTTTGTGCGCAACAAAACGTATATCCTCAATTTCCTTGATGTTGCACAAGAATTTTCGACTAAACTCACTTACTGGCACGTAACTAAGACGTTCCGAACGAACAAAACTTGCGTACATAGCGATTTTAACAAAGTATGCCGAGAAGCGGTTCTTCTTAATTTCCTTGATGTTGCACAAGAATTTTCGACTAAACTCACTTACTGACACGTAACTAAGACGATCCGAACGAACAAAACTTGCGTACATAGCGATTTTAACAAAGTATGCCGAGAAGCGGTTCTTCTCAATTTCCTTGATGTTGAACAAGAATTTTCGACTAAACTCACTTACTGACACGTAACTAAGACGTTCCGAACGAACAAAACTTGCGTACATAGCGATTTTAACAATGAATGCCGAGAAGCGGTTCTTCTCAATTTCCTTGATGTTGAACAAGAATTTTCGACTAAACTCACTTACTGACACGTAACTAAGACGTTCCGAACGAACAAAACTTGTGTACATAGCGATTTTAACAATGTATGCCGAGAAGCGGTTATTCTCAATTTCCTTGATGTTGCGCAATAATTTTCGATTAAACTCACTTACTGACACGTAACTAAGACGTTCCGAACGAACAAAACTTGCGTACATAGTGATTTTAACAATGTATGCCGAGAAGTTGTTATTCTCAATTTCCTTGATGTTGCACAAGAATTTTCGATTAAACTCACCTACTGACACGTAACAAGGACGTTCCGGACGAACAAAACTTGTGTACATAGCGATTTTAACAATGTTTGCCGAGAAGTTGTTATTCTCAATTTCCTTGATGTTGGACAAGAATTTTCGATTAAACTCACCTACTGACACGTAACTAGGACGTTCCGGACGAACAAAACTTGTGTACATAGCGATCTCAGCTTTGTGCGCAACAAAACGTATATCCTCAATTTCCTTGATGTTGCACAAGAATTTTCGACTAAACTCACTTACTGGCACGTAACTACGACGATCCGAACGAACAAAACTTGCGTACATAGCGATTTTAACAAAGTATGCCGAGAAGCGGTTCTTCTCAATTTCCTTGATGTTGAACAAGAATTTTCGACTAAACTCACTTACTGACACGTAACTAAGACGATCCGAACGAACAAAACTTGCGTACATAGCGATTTTAACAAAGTATGCCGAGAAGCGGTTCTTCTCAATTTCCTTGATGTTGAACAAGAATTTTCGACTAAACTCACTTACTGACACGTAACTAAGACGTTCCGAACGAACAAAACTTGCGTACATAGCGATTTTAACAATGTATGCCGAGAAGTTGTTATTCTCAATTTCCTTGATGTTGCACAAGAATTTTCGATTAAACTCACCTACCGACACGTAACTAGGACGTTCCGGACGAACAAAACTTGTGTACATAGCGATCTCAGCTTTGTGCGCAACAAAACGTATATCCTCAATTTCCTTGATGTTGCACAAGAATTTTCGGCTAAACTCACTTACTGGCACGTAACTAAGACGTTCCGAACGAACAAAACTTGCGTACATAGCGATTTTAACAATGTATGCCGAGAAGTTGTTATTCTCAATTTCCTTGATGTTGCACAAGAATTTTCGATTAAACTCACCTACTGACACGTAACAAGGACGTTCCGGACGAACAAAACTTGTGTACATAGCGATTTTAACAAAGTATGCCGAGAAGCGGTTTTTTTTAATTTCCTTGATGTTGCACAAGAATTTTCGACTAAACTCACTTACTGACACGTAACTAAGACGATCCAAACGAACAAAACTTGCGTACATAGCGATTTTAACAAAGTATGCCGAGAAGCGGTTCTTCTCAATTTTCTTGATGTTGCACAATAATTTTCGATTAAACTCACTTACTGACACGTAACTAAGACGTTCCGAACGAACAAAACTTGCGTACATAGCGATTTTAAGAATGTATGCCGAGAAGTTGTTATTCTCAATTTCCTTGATGTTGCACAAGAATTTTCGATTAAACTCACCTACTGACACGTAACTAGGACGTTCCGGACGAACAAAACTTGTGTACATAGCGATCTCAGCTTTGTGCGCAAAAAAACGTATATCCTCAATTTCCTTGATGTTGCACAAGAATTTTCGACTAAACTCACTTACTGACACGTAACTAAGACGTTCCGAACGAACAAAACTTGCGTACATAGCGATTTTAACAATGTATGCCGAGAAGCGGTTATTCTCAATTTCCTTGATGTTGCGCAATAATTTTCGATTAAACTCACTTACTGACACGTAACTAAGACGTTCCGAACGAACAAAACTTGCGTACATAGCGATTTTAACAATGTATGCCGAGAAGTTGTTATTCTCAATTTCCTTGATGTTGCACAAGAATTTTCGATTAAACTCACCTACTGACACGTAACAAGGACGTTCCGGACGAACAAAACTTGTGTACATAGCGATTTTAACAATGTATGCCGTGAAGTTGTTATTCTCAATTTCCTTGATGTTGCACAAGAATTTTCGATTAAACTCACCTACTGACACGTAACTAGGACGTTCCGGACGAACAAAACTTGCGTACATAGCGATTTTAACAAAGTATGCCGAGAAGCGGTTCTTCTCAATTTCCTTGATGTTGAACAAGAATTTTCGACTAAACTCACTTACTGACACGTAACTAAGACGTTCCGAACGAACAAAACTTGCGTACATAGCGATTTTAACAATGAATGCCGAGAAGCGGTTCTTCTCAATTTCCTTGATGTTGAACAAGAATTTTCGACTAAACTCACTTACTGACACGTAACTAAGACGTTCCGAACGAACAAAACTTGTGTACATAGCGATTTTAACAATGTATGCCGAGAAGCGGTTATTCTCAATTTCCTTGATGTTGCGCAATAATTTTCGATTAAACTCACTTACTGACACGTAACTAAGACGTTCCGAACGAACAAAACTTGCGTACATAGTGATTTTAACAATGTATGCCGAGAAGTTGTTATTCTCAATTTCCTTGATGTTGCACAAGAATTTTCGATTAAACTCACCTACTGACACGTAACAAGGACGTTCCGGACGAACAAAACTTGTGTACATAGCGATTTTAACAATGTTTGCCGAGAAGTTGTTATTCTCAATTTCCTTGATGTTGGACAAGAATTTTCGATTAAACTCACCTACTGACACGTAACTAGGACGTTCCGGACGAACAAAACTTGTGTACATAGCGATCTCAGCTTTGTGCGCAACAAAACGTATATCCTCAATTTCCTTGATGTTGCACAAGAATTTTCGACTAAACTCACTTACTGGCACGTAACTACGACGATCCGAACGAACAAAACTTGCGTACATAGCGATTTTAACAAAGTATGCCGAGAAGCGGTTCTTCTCAATTTCCTTGATGTTGAACAAGAATTTTCGACTAAACTCACTTACTGACACGTAACTAAGACGATCCGAACGAACAAAACTTGCGTACATAGCGATTTTAACAAAGTATGCCGAGAAGCGGTTCTTCTCAATTTCCTTGATGTTGAACAAGAATTTTCGACTAAACTCACTTACTGACACGTAACTAAGACGTTCCGAACGAACAAAACTTGCGTACATAGCGATTTTAACAATGAATGCCGAGAAGCGGTTCTTCTCAATTTCCTTGATGTTGAACAAGAATTTTCGACTAAACTCACTTACTGACACGTAACTAAGACGTTCCGAACGAACAAAACTTGTGTACATAGCGATTTTAACAATGTATGCCGAGAAGCGGTTATTCTCAATTTCCTTGATGTTGCGCAATAATTTTCGATTAAACTCACTTACTGACACGTAACTAAGACGTTCCGGACGAACAAAACTTGTGTACATAGCGATCTCAGCTTTGTGCGCAACAAAACGTATATCCTCAATTTCCTTGATGTTGCACAAGAATTTTCGACTAAACTCACTTACTGGCACGTAACTAAGACGTTCCGAACGAACAAAACTTGCGTACATAGCGATTTTAACAAAGTATGCCGAGAAGCGGTTCTTCTTAATTTCCTTGATGTTGCACAAGAATTTTCGACTAAACTCACTTACTGACACGTAACTAAGACGATCCGAACGAACAAAACTTGCGTACATAGCGATTTTAACAAAGTATGCCGAGAAGCGGTTCTTCTCAATTTCCTTGATGTTGAACAAGAATATTCGACTAAACTCACTTACTGACACGTAACTAAGACGTTCCGAACGAACAAAACTTGCGTACATAGCGATTTTAACAATGAATGCCGAGAAGCGGTTCTTCTCAATTTCCTTGATGTTGAACAAGAATTTTCGACTAAACTCACTTACTGACACGTAACTAAGACGTTCCGAACGAACAAAACTTGTGTACATAGCGATTTTAACAATGTATGCCGAGAAGCGGTTATTCTCAATTTCCTTGATGTTGCGCAATAATTTTCGATTAAACTCACTTACTGACACGTAACTAAGACGTTCCGAACGAACAAAACTTGCGTACATAGTGATTTTAACAATGTATGCCGAGAAGTTGTTATTCTCAATTTCCTTGATGTTGCACAAGAATTTTCGATTAAACTCACCTACTGACACGTAACAAGGACGTTCCGGACGAACAAAACTTGTGTACATAGCGATTTTAACAATGTTTGCCGAGAAGTTGTTATTCTCAATTTCCTTGATGTTGGACAAGAATTTTCGATTAAACTCACCTACTGACACGTAACTAGGACGTTCCGGACGAACAAAACTTGTGTACATAGCGATCTCAGCTTTGTGCGCAACAAAACGTATATCCTCAATTTCCTTGATGTTGCACAAGAATTTTCGACTAAACTCACTTACTGGCACGTAACTACGACGATCCGAACGAACAAAACTTGCGTACATAGCGATTTTAACAAAGTATGCCGAGAAGCGGTTCTTCTCAATTTCCTTGATGTTGAACAAGAATTTTCGACTAAACTCACTTACTGACACGTAACTAAGACGATCCGAACGAACAAAACTTGCGTACATAGCGATTTTAACAAAGTATGCCGAGAAGCGGTTCTTCTCAATTTCCTTGATGTTGAACAAGAATTTTCGACTAAACTCACTTACTGACACGTAACTAAGACGTTCCGAACGAACAAAACTTGCGTACATAGCGATTTTAACAATGTATGCCGAGAAGTTGTTATTCTCAATTTCCTTGATGTTGCACAAGAATTTTCGATTAAACTCACCTACCGACACGTAACTAGGACGTTCCGGACGAACAAAACTTGTGTACATAGCGATCTCAGCTTTGTGCGCAACAAAACGTATATCCTCAATTTCCTTGATGTTGCACAAGAATTTTCGGCTAAACTCACTTACTGGCACGTAACTAAGACGTTCCGAACGAACAAAACTTGCGTACATAGCGATTTTAACAATGTATGCCGAGAAGTTGTTATTCTCAATTTCCTTGATGTTGCACAAGAATTTTCGATTAAACTCACCTACTGACACGTAACAAGGACGTTCCGGACGAACAAAACTTGTGTACATAGCGATTTTAACAATGTATGCCGTGAAGTTGTTATTCTCAATTTCCTTGATGTTGCACAAGAATTTTCGATTAAACTCACCTACTGACACGTAACTAGGACGTTCCGGACGAACAAAACTTGTGTACATAGCGATCTCAGCTTTGTGCGCAACAAAACGTATATCCTCAATTTCCTTGATGTTGCACAAGAATTTTCGACTAAACTCACTTACTGGCACGTAACTAAGGCGTTCCGAACGAACAAAACTTGCGTACATAGCGATTTTAACAATGTATGCCGAGAAGCGGTTATTCTCAATTTCCTTGATGTTGCGCAATAATTTTCGATTAAACTCACTTACTGACACGTAACTAAGACGTTCCGAACGAACAAAACTTGCGTACATAGCGATTTTAACAATGTATGCCGAGAAGTTGTTATTCTCAATTTCCTTGATGTTGCACAAGAATTTTCGATTAAACTCACCTACTGACACGTAACAAGGACGTTCCGGACGAACAAAACTTGTGTACATAGCGATTTTAACAATGTATGCCGTGAAGTTGTTATTCTCAATTTCCTTGATGTTGCACAAGAATTTTCGATTAAACTCACCTACTGACACGTAACTAGGACGTTCCGGACGAACAAAACTTGTGTACATAGCGATCTCAGCTTTGTGCGCAACAAAACGTATATCCTCAATTTCCTTGATGTTGCACAAGAATTTTCGACTAAACTCACTTACTGGCACGTAACTAAGACGTTCCGAACGAACAAAACTTGCGTACATAGCGATTTTAACAATGTATGCCGAGAAGCGGTTATTCTCAATTTCCTTGATGTTGCGCAATAATTTTCGATTAAACTCACTTACTGACACGTAACTAAGACGTTCCGAACGAACAAAACTTGCGTACATAGCGATTTTAACAATGTATGCCGAGAAGTTGTTATTCTCAATTTCCTTGATGTTGCACAAGAATTTTCGATTAAACTCACCTACTGACACGTAACAAGGACGTTCCGGACGAACAAAACTTGTGTACATAGCGATTTTAACAATGTATGCCGTGAAGTTGTTATTCTCAATTTCCTTGATGTTGCACAAGAATTTTCGATTAAACTCACCTACTGACACGTAACTAGGACGTTCCGGACGAACAAAACTTGTGTACATAGCGATCTCAGCTTTGTGCGCAACAAAACGTATATCCTCAATTTCCTTGATGTTGCACAAGAATTTTCGACTAAACTCACTTACTGGCACGTAACTAAGACGTTCCGAACGAACAAAACTTGCGTACATAGCGATTTTAACAAAGTATGCCGAGAAGCGGTTCTTCTTAATTTCCTTGATGTTGCACAAGAATTTTCGACTAAACTCACTTACTGACACGTAACTAAGACGATCCGAACGAACAAAACTTGCGTACATAGCGATTTTAACAAAGTATGCCGAGAAGCGGTTCTTCTCAATTTCCTTGATGTTGAACAAGAATTTTCGACTAAACTCACTTACTGACACGTAACTAAGACGTTCCGAACGAACAAAACTTGCGTACATAGCGATTTTAACAATGAATGCCGAGAAGCGGTTCTTCTCAATTTCCTTGATGTTGAACAAGAATTTTCGACTAAACTCACTTACTGACACGTAACTAAGACGTTCCGAACGAACAAAACTTGTGTACATAGCGATTTTAACAATGTATGCCGAGAAGCGGTTATTCTCAATTTCCTTGATGTTGCGCAATAATTTTCGATTAAACTCACTTACTGACACGTAACTAAGACGTTCCGAACGAACAAAACTTGCGTACATAGCGATTTTAACAATGAATGCCGAGAAGCGGTTCTTCTCAATTTCCTTGATGTTGAACAAGAATTTTCGACTAAACTCACTTACTGACACGTAACTAAGACGTTCCGAACGAACAAAACTTGTGTACATAGCGATTTTAACAATGTATGCCGAGAAGCGGTTATTCTCAATTTCCTTGATGTTGCGCAATAATTTTCGATTAAACTCACTTACTGACACGTAACTAAGACGTTCCGGACGAACAAAACTTGTGTACATAGCGATCTCAGCTTTGTGCGCAACAAAACGTATATCCTCAATTTCCTTGATGTTGCACAAGAATTTTCGACTAAACTCACTTACTGGCACGTAACTAAGACGTTCCGAACGAACAAAACTTGCGTACATAGCGATTTTAACAAAGTATGCCGAGAAGCGGTTCTTCTTAATTTCCTTGATGTTGCACAAGAATTTTCGACTAAACTCACTTACTGACACGTAACTAAGACGATCCGAACGAACAAAACTTGCGTACATAGCGATTTTAACAATGTATGCCGAGAAGCGGTTATTCTCAATTTCCTTGATGTTGCGCAATAATTTTCGATTAAACTCACTTACTGACACGTAACTAAGACGTTCCGGACGAACAAAACTTGTGTACATAGCGATCTCAGCTTTGTGCGCAACAAAACGTATATCCTCAATTTCCTTGATGTTGCACAAGAATTTTCGACTAAACTCACTTACTGGCACGTAACTAAGACGTTCCGAACGAACAAAACTTGCGTACATAGCGATTTTAACAAAGTATGCCGAGAAGCGGTTCTTCTTAATTTCCTTGATGTTGCACAAGAATTTTCGACTAAACTCACTTACTGACACGTAACTAAGACGATCCGAACGAACAAAACTTGCGTACATAGCGATTTTAACAAAGTATGCCGAGAAGCGGTTCTTCTCAATTTCCTTGATGTTGAACAAGAATTTTCGACTAAACTCACTTACTGACACGTAACTAAGACGTTCCGAACGAACAAAACTTGCGTACATAGCGATTTTAACAATGAATGCCGAGAAGCGGTTCTTCTCAATTTCCTTGATGTTGAACAAGAATTTTCGACTAAACTCACTTACTGACACGTAACTAAGACGTTCCGAACGAACAAAACTTGTGTACATAGCGATTTTAACAATGTATGCCGAGAAGCGGTTATTCTCAATTTCCTTGATGTTGCGCAATAATTTCCGATTAAACTCACTTACTGACACGTAACTAAGACGTTCCGAACGAACAAAACTTGCGTACATAGTGATTTTAACAATGTATGCCGAGAAGTTGTTATTCTCAATTTCCTTGATGTTGCACAAGAATTTTCGATTAAACTCACCTACTGACACGTAACAAGGACGTTCCGGACGAACAAAACTTGTGTACATAGCGATTTTAACAATGTTTGCCGAGAAGTTGTTATTCTCAATTTCCTTGATGTTGGACAAGAATTTTCGATTAAACTCACCTACTGACACGTAACTAGGACGTTCCGGACGAACAAAACTTGTGTACATAGCGATCTCAGCTTTGTGCGCAACAAAACGTATATCCTCAATTTCCTTGATGTTGCACAAGAATTTTCGACTAAACTCACTTACTGGCACGTAACTACGACGATCCGAACGAACAAAACTTGTGTACATAGCGATCTCAGCTTTGTGCGCAACAAAACGTATATCCTCAATTTCCTTGATGTTGCACAAGAATTTTCGACTAAACTCACTTACTGGCACGTAACTACGACGATCCGAACGAACAAAACTTGCGTACATAGCGATTTTAACAAAGTATGCCGAGAAGCGGTTCTTCTCAATTTCCTTGATGTTGAACAAGAATTTTCGACTAAACTCACTTACTGACACGTAACTAAGACGATCCGAACGAACAAAACTTGCGTACATAGCGATTTTAACAAAGTATGCCGAGAAGCGGTTCTTCTCAATTTCCTTGATGTTGAACAAGAATTTTCGACTAAACTCACTTACTGACACGTAACTAAGACGTTCCGAACGAACAAAACTTGCGTACATAGCGATTTTAACAATGTATGCCGAGAAGTTGTTATTCTCAATTTCCTTGATGTTGCACAAGAATTTTCGATTAAACTCACCTACCGACACGTAACTAGGACGTTCCGGACGAACAAAACTTGTGTACATAGCGATCTCAGCTTTGTGCGCAACAAAACGTATATCCTCAATTTCCTTGATGTTGCACAAGAATTTTCGGCTAAACTCACTTACTGGCACGTAACTAAGACGTTCCGAACGAACAAAACTTGCGTACATAGCGATTTTAACAATGTATGCCGAGAAGTTGTTATTCTCAATTTCCTTGATGTTGGACAAGAATTTTCGATTAAACTCACCTACTGACACGTAACTAGGACGTTCCGGACGAACAAAACTTGTGTACATAGCGATCTCAGCTTTGTGCGCAACAAAACGTATATCCTCAATTTCCTTGATGTTGCACAAGAATTTTCGACTAAACTCACTTACTGGCACGTAACTACGACGATCCGAACGAACAAAACTTGCGTACATAGCGATTTTAACAAAGTATGCCGAGAAGCGGTTCTTCTCAATTTCCTTGATGTTGAACAAGAATTTTCGACTAAACTCACTTACTGACACGTAACTAAGACGATCCGAACGAACAAAACTTGCGTACATAGCGATTTTAACAAAGTATGCCGAGAAGCGGTTCTTCTCAATTTCCTTGATGTTGAACAAGAATTTTCGACTAAACTCACTTACTGACACGTAACTAAGACGTTCCGAACGAACAAAACTTGCGTACATAGCGATTTTAACAATGAATGCCGAGAAGCGGTTCTTCTCAATTTCCTTGATGTTGAACAAGAATTTTCGACTAAACTCACTTACTGACACGTAACAAAGACGTTCCGAACGAACAAAACTTGTGTACATAGCGATTTTAACAATGTATGCCGAGAAGCGGTTATTCTCAATTTCCTTGATGTTGCGCAATAATTTTCGATTAAACTCACTTACTGACACGTAACTAAGACGTTCCGGACGAACAAAACTTGTGTACATAGCGATCTCAGCTTTGTGCGCAACAAAACGTATATCCTCAATTTCCTTGATGTTGCACAAGAATTTTCGACTAAACTCACTTACTGGCACGTAACTAAGACGTTCCGAACGAACAAAACTTGCGTACATAGCGATTTTAACAAAGTATGCCGAGAAGCGGTTCTTCTTAATTTCCTTGATGTTGCACAAGAATTTTCGACTAAACTCACTTACTGACACGTAACTAAGACGATCCGAACGAACAAAACTTGCGTACATAGCGATTTTAACAAAGTATGCCGAGAAGCGGTTCTTCTCAATTTCCTTGATGTTGAACAAGAATTTTCGACTAAACTCACTTACTGACACGTAACTAAGACGTTCCGAACGAACAAAACTTGCGTACATAGCGATTTTAACAATGAATGCCGAGAAGCGGTTCTTCTCAATTTCCTTGATGTTGAACAAGAATTTTCGACTAAACTCACTTACTGACACGTAACTAAGACGTTCCGAACGAACAAAACTTGTGTACATAGCGATTTTAACAATGTATGCCGAGAAGCGGTTATTCTCAATTTCCTTGATGTTGCGCAATAATTTTCGATTAAACTCACTTACTGACACGTAACTAAGACGTTCCGAACGAACAAAACTTGCGTACATAGTGATTTTAACAATGTATGCCGAGAAGTTGTTATTCTCAATTTCCTTGATGTTGCACAAGAATTTTCGATTAAACTCACCTACTGACACGTAACAAGGACGTTCCGGACGAACAAAACTTGTGTACATAGCGATTTTAACAATGTTTGCCGAGAAGTTGTTATTCTCAATTTCCTTGATGTTGGACAAGAATTTTCGATTAAACTCACCTACTGACACGTAACTAGGACGTTCCGGACGAACAAAACTTGTGTACATAGCGATCTCAGCTTTGTGCGCAACAAAACGTATATCCTCAATTTCCTTGATGTTGCACAAGAATTTTCGACTAAACTCACTTACTGGCACGTAACTACGACGATCCGAACGAACAAAACTTGCGTACATAGCGATTTTAACAAAGTATGCCGAGAAGCGGTTCTTCTCAATTTCCTTGATGTTGAACAAGAATTTTCGACTAAACTCACTTACTGACACGTAACTAAGACGATCCGAACGAACAAAACTTGCGTACATAGCGATTTTAACAAAGTATGCCGAGAAGCGGTTCTTCTCAATTTCCTTGATGTTGAACAAGAATTTTCGACTAAACTCACTTACTGACACGTAACTAAGACGTTCCGAACGAACAAAACTTGCGTACATAGCGATTTTAACAATGTATGCCGAGAAGTTGTTATTCTCAATTTCCTTGATGTTGCACAAGAATTTTCGATTAAACTCACCTACCGACACGTAACTAGGACGTTCCGGACGAACAAAACTTGTGTACATAGCGATCTCAGCTTTGTGCGCAACAAAACGTATATCCTCAATTTCCTTGATGTTGCACAAGAATTTTCGGCTAAACTCACTTACTGGCACGTAACTAAGACGTTCCGAACGAACAAAACTTGCGTACATAGCGATTTTAACAATGTATGCCGAGAAGTTGTTATTCTCAATTTCCTTGATGTTGCACAAGAATTTTCGACTAAACTCACTTACTGACACGTAACTAAGACGTTCCGAACGAACAAAACTTGCGTACATAGCGATTTTAACAATGAATGCCGAGAAGCGGTTCTTCTCAATTTCCTTGATGTTGAACAAGAATTTTCGACTAAACTCACTTACTGGCACGTAACTAAGACGTTCCGAACGATCAAAACTTGCGTACATAGCGATTTTAACAATGAATGCCGAGAAGCGGTTCTTCTCAATTTCCTTGATGTTGAACAAGAATTTTCGACTAAACTCACTTACTGACACGTAACTAAGACGTTCCGAACGAACAAAACTTGTGTACATAGCGATTTTAACAATGTATGCCGAGAAGCGGTTATTCTCAATTTCCTTGATGTTGCGCAATAATTTTCGATTAAACTCACTTACTGACACGTAACTAAGACGTTCCGAACGAACAAAACTTGCGTACATAGCGATTTTAAGAATGTATGCCGAGAAGTTGTTATTCTCAATTTCCTTGATGTTGCACAAGAATTTTCGATTAAACTCACCTACTGACACGTAACTAGGACGTTCCGGACGAACAAAACTTGTGTACATAGCGATCTCAGCTTTGTGCGCAAAAAAACGTATATCCTCAATTTCCTTGATGTTGCACAAGAATTTTCGACTAAACTCACTTACTGACACGTAACTAAGACGTTCCGAACGAACAAAACTTGCGTACATAGCGATTTTAACAATGTATGCCGAGAAGCGGTTATTCTCAATTTCCTTGATGTTGCGCAATAATTTTCGATTAAACTCACTTACTGACACGTAACTAAGACGTTCCGAACGAACAAAACTTGCGTACATAGCGATTTTAACAATGTATGCCGAGAAGTTGTTATTCTCAATTTCCTTGATGTTGCACAAGAATTTTCGATTAAACTCACCTACTGACACGTAACAAGGACGTTCCGGACGAACAAAACTTGTGTACATAGCGATTTTAACAATGTATGCCGTGAAGTTGTTATTCTCAATTTCCTTGATGTTGCACAAGAATTTTCGATTAAACTCACCTACTGACACGTAACTAGGACGTTCCGGACGAACAAAACTTGTGTACATAGCGATCTCAGCTTTGTGCGCAACAAAACGTATATCCTCAATTTCCTTGATGTTGCACAAGAATTTTCGACTAAACTCACTTACTGGCACGTAACTAAGACGTTCCGAACGAACAAAACTTGCGTACATAGCGATTTTAACAAAGTATGCCGAGAAGCGGTTCTTCTTAATTTCCTTGATGTTGCACAAGAATTTTCGACTAAACTCACTTACTGACACGTAACTAAGACGATCCGAACGAACAAAACTTGCGTACATAGCGATTTTAACAAAGTATGCCGAGAAGCGGTTCTTCTCAATTTCCTTGATGTTGAACAAGAATTTTCGACTAAACTCACTTACTGACACGTAACTAAGACGTTCCGAACGAACAAAACTTGCGTACATAGCGATTTTAACAATGAATGCCGAGAAGCGGTTCTTCTCAATTTCCTTGATGTTGAACAAGAATTTTCGACTAAACTCACTTACTGACACGTAACTAAGACGTTCCGAACGAACAAAACTTGTGTACATAGCGATTTTAACAATGTATGCCGAGAAGCGGTTATTCTCAATTTCCTTGATGTTGCGCAATAATTTTCGATTAAACTCACTTACTGACACGTAACTAAGACGTTCCGAACGAACAAAACTTGCGTACATAGTGATTTTAACAATGTATGCCGAGAAGTTGTTATTCTCAATTTCCTTGATGTTGCACAAGAATTTTCGATTAAACTCACCTACTGACACGTAACAAGGACGTTCCGGACGAACAAAACTTGTGTACATAGCGATTTTAACAATGTTTGCCGAGAAGTTGTTATTCTCAATTTCCTTGATGTTGGACAAGAATTTTCGATTAAACTCACCTACTGACACGTAACTAGGACGTTCCGGACGAACAAAACTTGTGTACATAGCGATCTCAGCTTTGTGCGCAACAAAACGTATATCCTCAATTTCCTTGATGTTGCACAAGAATTTTCGACTAAACTCACTTACTGGCACGTAACTACGACGATCCGAACGAACAAAACTTGCGTACATAGCGATTTTAACAAAGTATGCCGAGAAGCGGTTCTTCTCAATTTCCTTGATGTTGAACAAGAATTTTCGACTAAACTCACTTACTGACACGTAACTAAGACGATCCGAACGAACAAAACTTGCGTACATAGCGATTTTAACAAAGTATGCCGAGAAGCGGTTCTTCTCAATTTCCTTGATGTTGAACAAGAATTTTCGACTAAACTCACTTACTGACACGTAACTAAGACGTTCCGAACGAACAAAACTTGCGTACATAGCGATTTTAACAATGAATGCCGAGAAGCGGTTCTTCTCAATTTCCTTGATGTTGAACAAGAATTTTCGACTAAACTCACTTACTGGCACGTAACTAAGACGTTCCGAACGATCAAAACTTGCGTACATAGCGATTTTAACAAAGTATACCGAGAAGCGGTTCTTCTCAATTTCCTTGATGTTGAACAAGAATTTTCGACTAAACTCACTTACTGACACGTAACTAAGACGTTCCGAACGAACAAAACTTGCGTACATTGCGATTTTAACAATGAATGCCGAGAAGCGGTTTTTCTCAATTTCCTTGATGTTGAACAAGAATTTTCGACTAAACTCACTTACTGACACGTAACTAAGACGATCCGAACGAACAAAACTTGCGTACATAGCGATTTTAACAAAGTATGCCGAGAAGCGGTTCTTCTCAATTTCCTTGATGTTGAACAAGAATTTTCGACTAAACTCACTTATTGACACGTAACTAAGACGTTCCGAACGAACAAAACTTGCGTACATAGCGATTTTAACAATGAATGCCGAGAAGCGGTTCTTCTCAATTTCCTTGATGTTGAACAAGAATTTTCGACTAAACTCACTTACTGACACGTAACTAAGACGTTCCGAACGAACAAAACTTGTGTACATAGCGATTTTAACAATGTATGCCGAGAAGCGGTTATTCTCAATTTCCTTGATGTTGCGCAATAATTTTCGATTAAACTCACTTACTGACACGTAACTAAGACGTTCCGAACGAACAAAACTTGCGTACATAGCGATTTTAACAATGTATGCCGAGAAGTTGTTATTCTCAATTTCCTTGATGTTGCACAAGAATTTTCGATTAAACTCACCTACTGACACGTAACAAGGACGTTCCGGACGAACAAAACTTGTGTACATAGCGATTTTAACAATGTATGCCGAGAAGTTGTTATTCTCAATTTCCTTGATGTTGCACAAGAATTTTCGATTAAACTCACCTACTGACACGTAACTAGGACGTTCCGGACGAACAAAACTTGTGTACATAGCGATCTCAGCTTTGTGCGCAACAAAACGTATATCCTCAATTTCCTTGATGTTGCACAAGAATTTTCGACTAAACTCACTTACTGGCACGTAACTAAGACGATCCTAACGAACAAAACTTGCGTACATAGCGATTTTAACAAAGTATGCCGAGAAGCGGTTCTTCTCAATTTCCTTGATGTTGCACAAGAATTTTCGATTAAACTCACCTACTGACACGTAACAAGGACGTTCCGGACGAACAAAACTTGTGTACATAGCGATTTTAACAAAGTATGCCGAGAAGCGGTTTTTCTTAATTTCCTTGATGTTGCACAAGAATTTTCGACTAAACTCACTTACTGACACGTAACTAAGACGATCCAAACGAACAAAACTTGCGTACATAGCGATTTTAATAAAGTATGCCGAGAAGCGGTTCTTCTCAATTTTCTTGATGTTGCACAATAATTTTCGATTAAACTCACTTACTGACACGTAACTAAGACGTTCCGAACGAACAAAACTTGCGTACATAGCGATTTTAAGAATGTATGCCGAGAAGTTGTTATTCTCAATTTCCTTGATGTTGCACAAGAATTTTCGATTAAACTCACCTACTGACACGTAACTAGGACGTTCCGGACGAACAAAACTTGTGTACATAGCGATCTCAGCTTTGTGCGCAAAAAAACGTATATCCTCAATTTCCTTGATGTTGCACAAGAATTTTCGACTAAACTCACTTACTGACACGTAACTAAGACGTTCCGAACGAACAAACTTGCGTACATAGCGATTTTAACAATGAATGCCGAGAAGCGGTTCTTCTCAATTTCCTTGATGTTGAACAAGAATTTTCGACTAAACTCACTTACTGACACGTAACTAAGACGTTCCGAACGAACAAAACTTGTGTACATAGCGATTTTAACAATGTATGCCGAGAAGCGGTTATTCTCAATTTCCTTGATGTTGCGCAATAATTTTCGATTAAACTCACTTACTGACACGTAACTAAGACGTTCCGAACGAACAAAACTTGCGTACATAGTGATTTTAACAATGTATGCCGAGAAGTTGTTATTCTCAATTTCCTTGATGTTGCACAAGAATTTTCGATTAAACTCACCTACTGACACGTAACAAGGACGTTCCGGACGAACAAAACTTGTGTACATAGCGATTTTAACAATGTTTGCCGAGAAGTTGTTATTCTCAATTTCCTTGATGTTGGACAAGAATTTTCGATTAAACTCACCTACTGACACGTAACTAGGACGTTCCGGACGAACAAAACTTGTGTACATAGCGATCTCAGCTTTGTGCGCAACAAAACGTATATCCTCAATTTCCTTGATGTTGCACAAGAATTTTCGACTAAACTCACTTACTGGCACGTAACTACGACGATCCGAACGAACAAAACTTGCGTACATAGCGATTTTAACAAAGTATGCCGAGAAGCGGTTCTTCTCAATTTCCTTGATGTTGAACAAGAATTTTCGACTAAACTCACTTACTGACACGTAACTAAGACGATCCGAACGAACAAAACTTGCGTACATAGCGATTTTAACAAAGTATGCCGAGAAGCGGTTCTTCTCAATTTCCTTGATGTTGAACAAGAATTTTCGACTAAACTCACTTACTGACACGTAACTAAGACGTTCCGAACGAACAAAACTTGCGTACATAGCGATTTTAACAATGAATGCCGAGAAGCGGTTCTTCTCAATTTCCTTGATGTTGAACAAGAATTTTCGACTAAACTCACTTACTGGCACGTAACTAAGACGTTCCGAACGATCAAAACTTGCGTACATAGCGATTTTAACAAAGTATACCGAGAAGCGGTTCTTCTCAATTTCCTTGATGTTGAACAAGAATTTTCGACTAAACTCACTTACTGACACGTAACTAAGACGTTCCGAACGAACAAAACTTGCGTACATTGCGATTTTAACAATGAATGCCGAGAAGCGGTTTTTCTCAATTTCCTTGATGTTGAACAAGAATTTTCGACTAAACTCACTTACTGACACGTAACTAAGACGATCCGAACGAACAAAACTTGCGTACATAGCGATTTTAACAAAGTATGCCGAGAAGCGGTTCTTCTCAATTTCCTTGATGTTGAACAAGAATTTTCGACTAAACTCACTTATTGACACGTAACTAAGACGTTCCGAACGAACAAAACTTGCGTACATAGCGATTTTAACAATGAATGCCGAGAAGCGGTTCTTCTCAATTTCCTTGATGTTGAACAAGAATTTTCGACTAAACTCACTTACTGACACGTAACTAAGACGTTCCGAACGAACAAAACTTGTGTACATAGCGATTTTAACAATGTATGCCGAGAAGCGGTTATTCTCAATTTCCTTGATGTTGCGCAATAATTTTCGATTAAACTCACTTACTGACACGTAACTAAGACGTTCCGAACGAACAAAACTTGCGTACATAGCGATTTTAACAATGTATGCCGAGAAGTTGTTATTCTCAATTTCCTTGATGTTGCACAAGAATTTTCGATTAAACTCACCTACTGACACGTAACAAGGACGTTCCGGACGAACAAAACTTGTGTACATAGCGATTTTAACAATGTATGCCGAGAAGTTGTTATTCTCAATTTCCTTGATGTTGCACAAGAATTTTCGATTAAACTCA
Source organism: Polyergus mexicanus (assembly GCF_030449975.1). NCBI lineage: Eukaryota > Metazoa > Arthropoda > Insecta > Hymenoptera > Formicidae > Polyergus > Polyergus mexicanus. The sequence continues at coordinate 5,053,267 of NW_027223330.1, forward strand.
CCTACTGACACGTAACTAGGACGTTCCGGACGAACAAAACTTGTGTACATAGCGATCTCAGCTTTGTGCGCAACAAAACGTATATCCTCAATTTCCTTGATGTTGCACAAGAATTTTCGACTAAACTCACTTACTGGCACGTAACTAAGACGATCCTAACGAACAAAACTTGCGTACATAGCGATTTTAACAAAGTATGCCGAGAAGCGGTTCTTCTCAATTTCCTTGATGTTGCACAAGAATTTTCGATTAAACTCACCTACTGACACGTAACAAGGACGTTCCGGACGAACAAAACTTGTGTACATAGCGATTTTAACAAAGTATGCCGAGAAGCGGTTTTTCTTAATTTCCTTGATGTTGCACAAGAATTTTCGACTAAACTCACTTACTGACACGTAACTAAGACGATCCAAACGAACAAAACTTGCGTACATAGCGATTTTAACAAAGTATGCCGAGAAGCGGTTCTTCTCAATTTTCTTGATGTTGCACAATAATTTTCGATTAAACTCACTTACTGACACGTAACTAAGACGTTCCGAACGAACAAAACTTGCGTACATAGCGATTTTAAGAATGTATGCCGAGAAGTTGTTATTCTCAATTTCCTTGATGTTGCACAAGAATTTTCGATTAAACTCACCTACTGACACGTAACTAGGACGTTCCGGACGAACAAAACTTGTGTACATAGCGATCTCAGCTTTGTGCGCAAAAAAACGTATATCCTCAATTTCCTTGATGTTGCACAAGAATTTTCGACTAAACTCACTTACTGACACGTAACTAAGACGTTCCGAACGAACAAAACTTGCGTACATAGCGATTTTAACAATGTATGCCGAGAAGCGGTTATTCTCAATTTCCTTGATGTTGCGCAATAATTTTCGATTAAACTCACTTACTGACACGTAACTAAGACGTTCCGAACGAACAAAACTTGCGTACATAGCGATTTTAACAATGTATGCCGAGAAGTTGTTATTCTCAATTTCCTTGATGTTGCACAAGAATTTTCGATTAAACTCACCTACTGACACGTAACAAGGACGTTCCGGACGAACAAAACTTGTGTACATAGCGATTTTAACAATGTATGCCGTGAAGTTGTTATTCTCAATTTCCTTGATGTTGCACAAGAATTTTCGATTAAACTCACCTACTGACACGTAACTAGGACGTTCCGGACGAACAAAACTTGTGTACATAGCGATCTCAGCTTTGTGCGCAACAAAACGTATATCCTCAATTTCCTTGATGTTGCTCAAGAATTTTCGACTAAACTCACTTACTGGCACGTAACTAAGACGTTCCGAACGAACAAAACTTGCGTACATAGCGATTTTAACAAAGTATGCCGAGAAGCGGTTCTTCTTAATCTCCTTGATGTTGCACAAGAATTTTCGACTAAACTCACTTACTGACACGTAACTAAGACGATCCGAACGAACAAAACTTGCGTACATAGCGATTTTAACAAAGTATGCCGAGAAGCGGTTCTTCTCAATTTCCTTGATGTTGAACAAGAATTTTCGACTAAACTCACTTACTGACACGTAACTAAGACGTTCCGAACGAACAAAACTTGCGTACATAGCGATTTTAACAATGAATGCCGAGAAGCGGTTCTTCTCAATTTCCTTGAAGTTGAACAAGAATTTTCGACTAAACTCACTTACTGACACGTAACTAAGACGTTCCGAACGAACAAAACTTGTGTACATAGCGATTTTAACAATGTATGCCGAGAACCGGTTATTCTCAATTTCCTTGATGTTGCGCAATAATTTTCGATTAAACTCACTTACTGACACGTAACTAAGACGTTCCGAACGAACAAAACTTGCGTACATAGCGATTTTAACAATGTATGCCGAGAAGTTGTTATTCTCAATTTCCTTGATGTTGCACAAGAATTTTCGATTAAACTCACCTACTGACACGTAACAAGGACGTTCCGGACGAACAAAACTTGTGTACATAGCGATTTTAACAATGTTTGCCGAGAAGTTGTTATTCTCAATTTCCTTGATGTTGCACAAGAATTTTCGATTAAACTCACCTACTGACACGTAACTAGGACGTTCCGGACGAACAAAACTTGTGTACATAGCGATCTCAGCTTTGTGCGCAACAAAACGTATATCCTCAATTTCCTTGATGTTGCACAAGAATTTTCGACTAAACTCACTTACTGGCACGTAACTAAGACGATCCTAACGAACAAAACTTGCGTACATAGCGATTTTAACAAAGTATGCCGAGAAGCGGTTCTTCTCAATTTCCTTGATGTTGCACAAGAATTTTCGATTAAACTCACCTACTGACACGTAACAAGGACGTTCCGGACGAACAAAACTTGTGTACATAGCGATTTTAACAAAGTATGCCGAGAAGCGGTTTTTCTTAATTTCCTTGATGTTGCACAAGAATTTTCGACTAAACTCACTTACTGGCACGTAACTAAGACGTTCCGAACGAACAAAACTTGCGTACATAGCGATTTTAACAAAGTATGCCGAGAAGCGGTTCTTCTTAATCTCCTTGATGTTGCACAAGAATTTTCGACTAAACTCACTTACTGACACGTAACTAAGACGATCCGAACGAACAAAACTTGCGTACATAGCGATTTTAACAAAGTATGCCGAGAAGCGGTTCTTCTCAATTTCCTTGATGTTGAACAAGAATTTTCGACTAAACTCACTTACTGACACGTAACTAAGACGTTCCGAACGAACAAAACTTGCGTACATAGCGATTTTAACAATGAATGCCGAGAAGCGGTTCTTCTCAATTTCCTTGAAGTTGAACAAGAATTATCGACTAAACTCACTTACTGACACGTAACTAAGACGTTCCGAACGAACAAAACTTGTGTACATAGCGATTTTAACAATGTATGCCGAGAACCGGTTATTCTCAATTTCCTTGATGTTGCGCAATAATTTTCGATTAAACTCACTTACTGACACGTAACTAAGACGTTCCGAACGAACAAAACTTGCGTACATAGCGATTTTAACAATGTATGCCGAGAAGTTGTTATTCTCAATTTCCTTGATGTTGCACAAGAATTTTCGATTAAACTCACCTACTGACACGTAACAAGGACGTTCCGGACGAACAAAACTTGTGTACATAGCGATTTTAACAATGTTTGCCGAGAAGTTGTTATTCTCAATTTCCTTGATGTTGCACAAGAATTTTCGATTAAACTCACCTACTGACACGTAACTAGGACGTTCCGGACGAACAAAACTTGTGTACATAGCGATCTCAGCTTTGTGCGCAACAAAACGTATATCCTCAATTTCCTTGATGTTGCACAAGAATTTTCGACTAAACTCACTTACTGGCACGTAACTAAGACGATCCTAACGAACAAAACTTGCGTACATAGCGATTTTAACAAAGTATGCCGAGAAGCGGTTCTTCTCAATTTCCTTGATGTTGCACAAGAATTTTCGATTAAACTCACCTACTGACACGTAACTAAGACGATCCAAACGAACAAAACTTGCGTACATAGCGATTTTAACAAAGTATGCCGAGAAGCGGTTCTTCTCAATTTTCTTGATGTTGCACATTAATTTTCGATTAAACTCACTTACTGACACGTAACTAAGACGTTCCGAACGAACAAAACTTGCGTACATAGCGATTTTAACAATGTATGCCGAGAAGCGGTTCTTCTCAATTTCCTTGAAGTTGAACAAGAATTTTCGACTAAACTCACTTACTGACACGTAACTAAGACGTTCCGAACGAACAAAACTTGCGTACATAGCGATTTTAACAATGAATGCCGAGAAGCGGTTCTTCTCAATTTCCTTGATGTTGAACAAGAATTTTCGACTAAACTCACTTACTGACACGTAACTAAGACGTTCCGAACGAACAAAACTTGCGTACATAGCGATTTTAACAATGAATGCCGAGAAGCGGTTCTTCTCAATTTCCTTGAAGTTGAACAAGAATTTTCGACTAAACTCACTTACTGACACGTAACTAAGACGTTCCGAACGAACAAAACTTGTGTACATAGCGATTTTAACAATGTATGCCGAGAAGCGGTTATTCTCAATTTCCTTGATGTTGCGCAATAATTTTCGATTAAACTCACTTACTGACACGTAACTAAGACGTTCCGAACGAACAAAACTTGCGTACATAGCGATTTTAACAATGAATGCCGAGAAGCGGTTCTTCTCAATTTCCTTGAAGTTGAACAAGAATTTTCGACTAAACTCACTTACTGACACGTAACTAAGACGTTCCGAACGAACAAAACTTGTGTACATAGCGATTTTAACAATGTATGCCGAGAAGCGGTTATTCTTAATTTCCTTGATGTTGCGCAATAATTTTCGATTAAACTCACTTACTGACACGTAACTAAGACGTTCCGAACGAACAAAACTTGCGTACATAGCGATTTTAACAATGTATGCCGAGAAGTTGTTATTCTCAATTTCCTTGATGTTGCACAAGAATTTTCGATTAAACTCACCTACTGACACGTAACAAGGACGTTCCGGACGAACAAAACTTGTGTACATAGCGATTTTAACAATGTTTGCCGAGAAGTTGTTATTCTCAATTTCCTTGATGTTGCACAAGAATTTTCGATTAAACTCACCTACTGACACGTAACTAGGACGTTCCGGACGAACAAAACTTGTGTACATAGCGATCTCAGCTTTGTGCGCAACAAAACGTATATCCTCAATTTCCTTGATGTTGCACAAGAATTTTCGACTAAACTCACTTACTGGCACGTAACTACGACGATCCGAACGAACAAAACTTGCGTACATAGCGATTTTAACAAAGTATGCCGAGAAGCGGTTCTTCTCAATTTCCTTGATGTTGAACAAGAATTTTCGACTAAACTCACTTACTGACACGTAACTAAGACGTTCCGAACGAACAAAACTTGCGTACATTGCGATTTTAACAATGAATGCCGAGAAGCGGTTTTTCTCAATTTCCTTGATGTTGAACAAGAATTTTCGACTAAACTCACTTACTGACACGTAACTAAGACGATCCGAACGAACAAAACTTGCGTACATAGCGATTTTAACAAAGTATGCCGAGAAGCGGTTCTTCTCAATTTCCTTGATGTTGAACAAGAATTTTCGACTAAACTCACTTATTGACACGTAACTAAGACGTTCCGAACGAACAAAACTTGCGTACATAGCGATTTTAACAATGAATGCCGAGAAGCGGTTCTTCTCAATTTCCTTGATGTTGAACAAGAATTTTCGACTAAACTCACTTACTGACACGTAACTAAGACGTTCCGAACGAACAAAACTTGTGTACATAGCGATTTTAACAATGTATGCCGAGAAGCGGTTATTCTCAATTTCCTTGATGTTGCGCAATAATTTTCGATTAAACTCACTTACTGACACGTAACTAAGACGTTCCGAACGAACAAAACTTGCGTACATAGCGATTTTAACAATGTATGCCGAGAAGTTGTTATTCTCAATTTCCTTGATGTTGCACAAGAATTTTCGATTAAACTCACCTACTGACACGTAACAAGGACGTTCCGGACGAACAAAACTTGTGTACATAGCGATTTTAACAATGTATGCCGAGAAGTTGTTATTCTCAATTTCCTTGATGTTGCACAAGAATTTTCGATTAAACTCACCTACTGACACGTAACTAGGACGTTCCGGACGAACAAAACTTGTGTACATAGCGATCTCAGCTTTGTGCGCAACAAAACGTATATCCTCAATTTCCTTGATGTTGCACAAGAATTTTCGAGTAAACTCACTTACTGGCACGTAACTAAGACGATCCTAACGAACAAAACTTGCGTACATAGCGATTTTAACAAAGTATGCCGAGAAGCGGTTCTTCTCAATTTCCTTGATGTTGCACAAGAATTTTCGATTAAACTCACCTACTGACACGTAACAAGGACGTTCCGGACGAACAAAACTTGTGTACATAGCGATTTTAACAAAGTATGCCGAGAAGCGGTTTTTCTTAATTTCCTTGATGTTGCACAAGAATTTTCGACTAAACTCACTTACTGACACGTAACTAAGACGATCCAAACGAACAAAACTTGCGTACATAGCGATTTTAACAAAGTATGCCGAGAAGCGGTTTTTCTCAATTTTCTTGATGTTGCACAATAATTTTCGATTAAACTCACTTACTGACACGTAACTAAGACGTTCCGAACGAACAAAACTTGCGTACATAGCGATTTTAACAATGTATGCCGAGAAGTTGTTATTCTCAATTTCCTTGATGTTGCACAAGAATTTTCGATTAAACTCACCTACTGACACGTAACTAGGACGTTCCGGACGAACAAAACTTGTGTACATAGCGATCTCAGCTTTGTGCGCAAAAAAACGTATATCCTCAATTTCCTTGATGTTGCACAAGAATTTTCGACTAAACTCACTTACTGACACGTAACTAAGACGTTCCGAACGAACAAAACTTGCGTACATAGCGATTTTAACAATGTATGCCGAGAAGCGGTTATTCTCAATTTCCTTGATGTTGCGCAATAATTTTCGATTAAACTCACTTACTGACACGTAACTAAGACGTTCCGAACGAACAAAACTTGCGTACATAGCGATTTTAACAATGTATGCCGAGAAGTTGTTATTCTCAATTTCCTTGATGTTGCACAAGAATTTTCGATTAAACTCACCTACTGACACGTAACAAGGACGTTCCGGACGAACAAAACTTGTGTACATAGCGATTTTAACAATGTATGCCGTGAAGTTGTTATTCTCAATTTCCTTGATGTTGCACAAGAATTTTCGATTAAACTCACCTACTGACACGTAACTAGGACGTTCCGGACGAACAAAACTTGTGTACATAGCGATCTCAGCTTTGTGCGCAACAAAACGTATATCCTCAATTTCCTTGATGTTGCACAAGAATTTTCGACTAAACTCACTTACTGGCACGTAACTAAGACGTTCCGAACGAACAAAACTTGCGTACATAGCGATTTTAACAAAGTATGCCGAGAAGCGGTTCTTCTTAATTTCCTTGATGTTGCACAAGAATTTTCGACTAAACTCACTTACTGACACGTAACTAAGACGATCCGAACGAACAACACTTGCGTACATAGCGATTTTAACAAAGTATGCCGAGAAGCGGTTTTTCTCAATTTCCTTGATGTTGAACAAGAATTTTCGACTAAACTCACTTACTGACACGTAACTAAGACGTTCCGAACGAACAAAACTTGCGTACATAGCGATTTTAACAATGAATGCCGAGAAGCGGTTCTTCTCAATTTCCTTGATGTTGAACAAGAATTTTCGACTAAACTCACTTACTGACACGTAACTAAGACGTTCCGAACGAACAAAACTTGTGTACATAGCGATTTTAACAATGTATGCCGAGAAGCGGTTATTCTCAATTTCCTTGATGTTGCGCAATAATTTTCGATTAAACTCACTTACTGACACGTAACTAAGACGTTCCGAACGAACAAAACTTGTGTACATAGCGATTTTAACAATGTATGCCGAGAAGTTGTTATTCTCAATTTCCTTGATGTTGCACAAGAATTTTCGATTAAACTCACCTACTGACACGTAACAAGGACGTTCCGGACGAACAAAACTTGTGTACATAGCGATTTTAACAATGTTTGCCGAGAAGTTGTTATTCTCAATTTCCTTGATGTTGCACAAGAATTTTCGATTAAACTCACCTACCGACACGTAACTAGGACGTTCCGGACGAACAAAACTTGTGTACATAGCGATCTCAGCTTTGTGCGCAACAAAACGTATATCCTCAATTTCCTTGATGTTGCACAAGAATTTTCGACTAAACTCACTTACTGGCACGTAACTACGACGATCCGAACGAACAAAACTTGCGTACATAGCGATTTTAACAAAGTATGCCGAGAAGCGGTTCTTCTCAATTTCCTTGATGTTGAACAAGAATTTTCGACTAAACTCACTTACTGACACGTAACTAAGACGATCCAAACGAACAAAACTTGCGTACATAGCGATTTTAACAAAGTATGCCGAGAAGCGGTTCTTCTCAATTTCCTTGATGTTGAACAAGAATTTTCGACTAAACTCACTTACTGACACGTAACTAAGATGTTCCGAACGAACAAAACTTGCGTACATAGCGATTTTAACAATGAATGCCGAGAAGCGGTTCTTCTCAATTTCCTTGATGTTGAACAAGAATTTTCGACTAAACTCACTTACTGGCACGTAACTAAGACGTTCCGAACGATCAAAACTTGCGTACATAGCGATTTTAACAAAGTATACCGAGAAGCGGTTCTTCTCAATTTCCTTGATGTTGAACAAGAATTTTCGACTAAACTCACTTACTGACACGTAACTAAGACGTTCCGAACGAACAAAACTTGCGTACATTGCGATTTTAACAATGAATGCCGAGAAGCGGTTTTTCTCAATTTCCTTGATGTTGAACAAGAATTTTCGACTAAACTCACTTACTGACACGTAACTAAGACGATCCGAACGAACAAAACTTGCGTACATAGCGATTTTAACAAAGTATGCCGAGAAGCGGTTCTTCTCAATTTCCTTGATGTTGAACAAGAATTTTCGACTAAACTCACTTATTGACACGTAACTAAGACGTTCCGAACGAACAAAACTTGCGTACATAGCGATTTTAACAATGTATGCCGAGAAGCGGTTATTCTCAATTTCCTTGATGTTGCGCAATAATTTTCGATTAAACTCACTTACTGACACGTAACTAAGACGTTCCGAACGAACAAAACTTGCGTACATAGCGATTTTAACAATGTATGCCGAGAAGTTGTTATTCTCAATTTCCTTGATGTTGCACAAGAATTTTCGATTAAACTCACCTACTGACACGTAACAAGGACGTTCCGGACGAACAAAACTTGTGTACATAGCGATTTTAACAATGTATGCCGAGAAGTTGTTATTCTCAATTTCCTTGATGTTGCACAAGAATTTTCGATTAAACTCACCTGCTGACACGTAACTAGGACGTTCCGGACGAACAAAACTTGTGTACATAGCGATCTCAGCTTTGTGCGCAACAAAACGTATATCCTCAATTTCCTTGATGTTGCACAAGAATTTTCGACTAAACTCACTTACTGACACGTAACTAAGGCGATCCGAACGAACAAAACTTGCGTACATAGCGATTTTAACAAAGTATGCCGAGAAGCGGTTCTTCTCAATTTCCTTGATGTTGCACAAGAATTTTCGACTAAACTCACTTACTGGCACGTAACTAAGACGATCCGAACGAACAAAACTTGCGTACATAGCGATTTTAACAAAGTATGCCGAGAAGCGGTTCTTCTCAATTTCCTTGATGTTGAACAAGAATTTTCGACTAAACTCACTTACTGACACGTAACTAAGACGATCCGAACGAACAAAACTTGCGTACATAGCGATTTTAACAAAGTATGCCGAGAAGCGGTTCTTCTCAATTTCCTTGATGTTGAACAAGAATTTTCGACAAAACTCACTTACTGACACGTAACTAAGACGTTCCGAACGAACAAAACTTGCGTACATAGCGATTTTAACAAAGTATGCCGAGAAGCGGTTCTTCTCAATTTCCTTGATGTTGAACAAGAATTTTCGACTAAACTCACTTACTGACACGTAACTAAGACGATCCGAACGAACAAAACTTGCGTACATAGCGATTTTAACAAAGTATGCCGAGAAGCGGTTCTTCTCAATTTCCTTGATGTTGAACAAGAATTTTCGACAAAACTCACTTACTGACACGTAACTAAGACGTTCCGAACGAACAAAACTTGCGTACATAGCGATTTTAACAATGTATGCCGAGAAGCGGTTCTTCTCAATTTCCATGATGTTGCACAAGAATTTTCGGCTAAACTCACTTACTGACACGTAACTAAGACGTTGCGAACGAACAAAACTTGCGTACATAGCGATTTTAACAAAGTATGCCGAGAAGCGGTTCTTCTCAATTTCCATGATGTTGCTCAAGAATTTTCGACTAAACTCACTTACTGATACGTAACTAAGACGTTCCGAACGAACAAAACTTGCGTACATAGCGATTTTAACAATGTATGCCGAGAAGCGGTTCTTCTCAATTTCCTTGATGTTGCACAAGAATTTTCGATTAAACTCACTTACTGACACGTAACTGAGACGTTCCGAACGAACAAAACTTGCGTACATAGCGATTTTAACTATGAATGCCGAGAAGCGGTTCTTCTCAATTTCCTTGATGTTGAACAAGAATTTTTGACTAAACTCACTTACTGACACGTAACTAAGACGTTCCGAACGAACAAAACTTGCGTACATAGCGATTTTAACAATGTATGCCGAGAAGCGGTTATTCTCAATTTCCTTGATGTTGCACAATAATTTTCGATTAAACTCACTTACTGACACGTAACTATGACGTTCCGAACGAACAATACTTGCGTACATAGCGATCTCAGCTTTGTGCGCAACAAAACGTATATCCTCAATTTCCTTGATGTTGCACAAGAATTTTCGACTAAACTCACTTACTGGCACGTAACTAAGACGTTCCGAACGAACAAAACTTGCGTACATAGCGATTTTAACAAAGTATGCCGAGAAACGGTTATTCTCAATTTCCTTGATGTTGCACAATAATTTTCGATTAAACTCACTTACTGACACGTAACTAAGACGTTCCGAACGAACAAAACTTGCGTACATAGCGATTTTAACAATGTATGCCGAGAAGTTGTTATTCTCAATTTCCTTGATGTTGCACAAGAATTTTCGATTAAACTCACCTACTGACACGTAACAAGGACGTTCCGGACGAACAAAACTTGTGTACATAGCGATTTTAACAATGTATGCCGAGAAGTTGTTATTCTCAATTTCCTTGATGTTGCACAATAATTTTCGATTAAACTCACCTACTGACACGTAACAAGGACGTTCCGGACGAACAAAACTTGTGTACATAGCGATTTTAACAATGTATGCCGAGAAGTTGTTATTCTCAATTTCCTTGATGTTGCACAAGAATTTTCGATTAAACTCACCTACTGACACGTAACTAGGACGTTCCGGACGAACAAAACTTGTGTACATAGCGATCTCAGCTTTGTGCGCAACAAAACGTATATCCTCAATTTCCTTGATGTTGCACAAGAATTTTCGGCTAAACTCACTTACTGGCACGTAACTAAGACGTTCCGAACGAACAAAACTTGCGTACATAGCGATTTTAACAATGAATGCCGAGAAGCGGTTCTTCTCAATTTCCTTGATGTTGCACAAGAATTTTCGACTAAACTCACTTTCTGACACGTAACTAAGACGTTCCGAACGATCAAAACTTGCGTTCATAGGGATTTTAACAAAGTATGCCCAGAAGCGGTTCTTCTCAATTTCCATGATGTTGCACAAGAATTTTCGATTAAACTCACTTACTGACACGTAACTAAGACGTTCCGAACGAACAAAACTTGCGTACATAGCGATTTTAACAATGTATGCCGAGAAGTTGTTATTCTCAATTTCCTTGATGTTGCACAATAATTTTCGATTAAACTCACTTACTGACACGTAACTAAGACGTTCCGAACGAACAAAACTTGCGTACATAGCGATTTTAACAATGTATGCCGAGAAGTTGTTATTCTCAATTTCCTTGATGTTGCACAAGAATTTTCGATTAAACTCACCTACTGACACGTAACAAGGACGTTCCGGACGAACAAAACTTGTGTACATAGCGATTTTAACAATGTATGCCGAGAAGTTGTTATTCTCAATTTCCTTGATGTTGCACAAGAATTTTCGATTAAACTCACCTACTGACACGTAACTAGGACGTTCCGGACGAACAAAACTTGTGTACATAGCGATCTCAGCTTTGTGCGCTACAAAACGTATATCCTCAATTTCCTTGATGTTGCACAAGAATTTTCGGCTAAACTCACTTACTGGCACGTAACTAAGACGTTCCGAACGAACAAAACTTGCGTACATAGCGATTTTAACAATGTATGCCGAGAAGTTGTTATTCTCAATTTCCTTGATGTTGCACAAGAATTTTCGATTAAACTCACTTACTGGCACGTAACTAAGACGTTCCGAACGAACAAAACTTGCGTACATAGCGATTTTAACAATGAATGCCGAGAAGCGGTTCTTCTCAATTTCCTTGATGTTGCACAAGAATTTTCGGCTAAACTCACTTTCTGACACGTAACTAAGACGTTCCGAACGAACAAAACTTGCGTACATAGCGATTTTAACATTGAATGCCGAGAAGCGGTTCTTCTCAATTTCCTTGATGTTGCACAAGAATTTTCGACTAAACTCACTTTCTGACACGTAACTAAGACGTTCCGAACGATCAAAACTTGCGTTCATAGGGATTTTAACAAAGTATGCCCAGAAGCGGTTCTTCTCAATTTCCATGATGTTGCACAAGAATTTTCGACTAAACTCACTTACTGACACGTAACTAAGACGTTCCGAACGAACAAAACTTGCGTACATAGCGATTTTAACAATGTATGCCGAGAAGCGGTTCTTCTCAATTTCCTTGATGTTGCACAAGAATTTTCGATTAAACTCACTTACTGGCACGTAACTAAGACGATCCGAACGAACAAAACTTGCGTACATAGCGATTTTAACAAAGTATGCCGAGAAGCGGTTCTTCTCAATTTCCTTGATGTTGAACAAGAATTTTCGACTAAACTCACTTACTGACACGTAACTAAGACGATCCGAACGAACAAAACTTGCGTACATAGCGATTTTAACAAAGTATGCCGAGAAGCGGTTCTTCTCAATTTCCTTGATGTTGAACAAGAATTTTCGACTAAACTCACTTACTGACACGTAACTAAGACGTTCCGAACGAACAAAACTTGCGTACATAGCGATTTTAACAATGTATGCCGAGAAGCGGTTCTTCTCAATTTCCATGATGTTGCACAAGAATTTTCGACTAAACTCACTTACTGACACGTAACTAAGACGTTCCGAACGAACAAAACTTGCGTACATAGCGATTTTAACAATGTATGCCGAGAAGCGGTTCTTCTCAATTTCCTTGATGTTGCACAAGAATTTTCGATTAAACTCACTTACTGGCACGTAACTAAGACGATCCGAACGAACAAAACTTGCGTACATAGCGATTTTAACAAAGTATGCCGAGAAGCGGTTCTTCTCAATTTCCTTGATGTTGAACAAGAATTTTCGACTAAACTCACTTACTGACACGTAACTAAGACGATCCGAACGAACAAAACTTGCGTACATAGCGATTTTAACAAAGTATGCCGAGAAGCGGTTCTTCTCAATTTCCTTGATGTTGCACAAGAATTTTCGATTAAACTCACCTACCGACACGTAACTAGGACGTTCCGGACGAACAAAACTTGTGTACATAGCGATCTCAGCTTTGTGCGCAACAAAACGTATATCCTCAATTTCCTTGATGTTGCACAAGAATTTTCGGCTAAACTCACTTACTGGCACGTAACTAAGACGTTCCGAACGAACAAATCTTGCGTACATAGCGATTTTAACAATGAATGCCGAGAAGCGGTTCTTCTCAATTTCCTTGATGTTGCACAAGAATTTTCGACTAAACTCACTTTCTGACACGTAACTAAGACGTTCCGAACGATCAAAACTTGCGTTCATAGGGATTTTAACAAAGTATGCCCAGAAGCGGTTCTTCTCAATTTCCATGATGTTGCACAAGAATTTTCGACTAAACTCACTTACTGACACGTAACTAAGACGTTCCGAACGAACAAAACTTGCGTACATAGCGATTTTAACAATGTATGCCGAGAAGCGGTTCTTCTCAATTTCCTTGATGTTGCACAAGAATTTTCGATTAAACTCACTTACTGGCACGTAACTAAGACGATCCGAACGAACAAAACTTGCGTACATAGCGATTTTAACAAAGTATGCCGAGAAGCGGTTCTTCTCAATTTCCTTGATGTTGAACAAGAATTTTCGACTAAACTCACTTACTGACACGTAACTAAGACGATCCGAACGAATAAAACTTGCGTACATAGCGATTTTAACAAAGTATGCCGAGAAGCGTTTCTTCTCAATTTCCTTGATGTTGAACAAGAATTTTCGACTAATCTCACTTACTGACACGTAACTAAGACGTTCCGAACGAACAAAACTTGCGTACATAGCGATTTTAACAATGAATGCCGAGAAGCGGTTCTTCTCAATTTCCTTGATGTTGAACAAGAATTTTCGACTAAACTCACTTACTGACACGTAACTAAGACGTTCCGAACGAACAAAACTTGCGTACATAGCGATTTTAACAATGTATGCCGAGAAACGGTTATTCTCAATTTCCTTGATGTTGCACAATAATTTTCGATTAAACTCACCTACTGACACGTAACAAGGACGTTCCGGACGAACAAAACTTGTGTACATAGCGATTTTAACAATGTATGCCGAGAAGTTGTTATTCTCAATTTCCTTGATGTTGCACAAGAATTTTCGATTAAACTCACCCACTGACACGTAACAAGGACGTTCCGGACGAATAAAACATGTGTACATAGCGATCTCAGCTTTGTGCGCAACATAACGTATATCCTCAATTTCCTTGATGTTGCACAAGAATTTTTGGCTAAACTCACTTACTGGCACGTAACTAAGACGTTCCGAACGAACAAAACTTGCGTACATAGCGATCTCAGCTTTGTGCGCAACAAAACGTATATCCTCAATTTCCTTGATGTTGCACAAGAATTTTCGGCTAAACTCACTTTCTGACACGTAACTAAGACGTTCCGAACGAACAAAACTTGCGTACATAGCGATTTTAACATTGAATGCCGAGAAGCGGTTCTTCTCAATTTCCTTGATGTTGCACAAGAATTTTCGACTAAACTCACTTTCTGACACGTAACTAAGACGTTCCGAACGATCAAAACTTGCGTTCATAGGGATTTTAACAAAGTATGCCCAGAAGCGGTTCTTCTCAATTTCCATGATGTTGCACAAGAATTTTCGACTAAACTCACTTACTGACACGTAACTAAGACGTTCCGAACGAACAAAACTTGCGTACATAGCGATTTTAACAATGTATGCCGAGAAGCGGTTATTCTCAATTTCCTTGATGTTGCGCAATAATTTTCGATTAAACTCACTTACTGACACGTAACTAAGACGTTCCGAACGAACAAAACTTGCGTACATAGCGATTTTAACAATGTATGCCGAGAAGTTGTTATTCTCAATTTCCTTGATGTTGCACAAGAATTTTCGATTAAACTCACCTACTGACACGTAACAAGGACGTTCCGGACGAACAAAACTTGTGTACATAGCGATTTTAACAATGTTTGCCGAGAAGTTGTTATTCTCAATTTCCTTGATGTTGCACAAGAATTTTCGATTAAACTCACCTACTGACACGTAACTAGGACGTTCCGGACGAACAAAACTTGTGTACATAGCGATCTCAGCTTTGTGCGCAACAAAACGTATATCCTCAATTTCCTTGATGTTGCACAAGAATTTTCGACTAAACTCACTTACTGGCACGTAACTAAGACGATCCTAACGAACAAAACTTGCGTACATAGCGATTTTAACAATGTATGCCGAGAAGCGGTTCTTCTCAATTTCCTTGATGTTGCACAAGAATTTTCGATTAAACTCACTTACTGGCACGTAACTAAGACGTTCCGAACCAACAAAACTTGCGTACATAGCGATTTTAACAATGAATGCCGAGAAGCGGTTCTTCTCAATTTCCTTGATGTTGCACAAGAATTTTCGACTAAACTCACTTTCTGACACGTAACTAAGACGTTCCGAACGATCAAAACTTGCGTTCATAGGGATTTTAACAAAGTATGCCCAGAAGCGGTTCTTCTCAATTTCCATGATGTTGCACAAGAATTTTCGACTAAACTCACTTACTGACACGTAACTAAGACGTTCCGAACAAACAAAACTTGCGTACATAGCGATTTTAACAATGTATGCCGAGAAGCGGTTCTTCTCAATTTCCTTGATGTTGCACAAGAATTTTCGATTAAACTCACTTACTGGCACGTAACTAAGACGATCCGAACGAACAAAACTTGCGTACATAGCGATTTTAACAAAGTATGCCGAGAAGCGGTTCTTCTCAATTTCCTTGATGTTGAACAAGAATTTTCGACTAAACTCACTTACTGACACGTAACTAAGACGATCCGAACGAACAAAACTTGCGTACATAGCGATTTTAACAAAGTATGCCGAGAAGCGGTTCTTCTCAATTTCCTTGATGTTGAACAAGAATTTTCGACAAAACTCACTTACTGACACGTAACTAAGACGTTCCGAACGAACAAAACTTGCGTACATAGCGATTTTAACAAAGTATGCCGAGAAGCGGTTCTTCTCAATTTCCTTGATGTTGAACAAGAATTTTCGACTAAACTCACTTACTGACACGTAACTAAGACGATCCGAACGAACAAAACTTGCGTACATAGCGATTTTAACAAAGTATGCCGAGAAGCGGTTCTTCTCAATTTCCTTGATGTTGAACAAGAATTTTCGACAAAACTCACTTACTGACACGTAACTAAGACGTTCCGAACGAACAAAACTTGCGTACATAGCGATTTTAACAATGTATGCCGAGAAGCGGTTCTTCTCAATTTCCATGATGTTGCACAAGAATTTTCGGCTAAACTCACTTACTGACACGTAACTAAGACGTTGCGAACGAACAAAACTTGCGTACATAGCGATTTTAACAAAGTATGCCGAGAAGCGGTTCTTCTCAATTTCCATGATGTTGCTCAAGAATTTTCGACTAAACTCACTTACTGATACGTAACTAAGACGTTCCGAACGAACAAAACTTGCGTACATAGCGATTTTAACAATGTATGCCGAGAAGCGGTTCTTCTCAATTTCCTTGATGTTGCACAAGAATTTTCGATTAAACTCACTTACTGACACGTAACTGAGACGTTCCGAACGAACAAAACTTGCGTACATAGCGATTTTAACTATGAATGCCGAGAAGCGGTTCTTCTCAATTTCCTTGATGTTGAACAAGAATTTTTGACTAAACTCACTTACTGACACGTAACTAAGACGTTCCGAACGAACAAAACTTGCGTACATAGCGATTTTAACAATGTATGCCGAGAAGCGGTTATTCTCAATTTCCTTGATGTTGCACAATAATTTTCGATTAAACTCACTTACTGACACGTAACTATGACGTTCCGAACGAACAATACTTGCGTACATAGCGATCTCAGCTTTGTGCGCAACAAAACGTATATCCTCAATTTCCTTGATTTTGCACAAGAATTTTCGACTAAACTCACTTACTGGCACGTAACTAAGACGTTCCGAACGAACAAAACTTGCGTACATAGCGATTTTAACAAAGTATGCCGAGAAACGGTTATTCTCAATTTCCTTGATGTTGCACAATAATTTTCGATTAAACTCACTTACTGACACGTAACTAAGACGTTCCGAACGAACAAAACTTGCGTACATAGCGATTTTAACAATGTATGCCGAGAAGTTGTTATTCTCAATTTCCTTGATGTTGCACAAGAATTTTCGATTAAACTCACCTACTGACACGTAACAAGGACGTTCCGGACGAACAAAACTTGTGTACATAGCGATTTTAACAATGTATGCCGAGAAGTTGTTATTCTCAATTTCCTTGATGTTGCACAATAATTTTCGATTAAACTCACCTACTGACACGTAACAAGGACGTTCCGGACGAACAAAACTTGTGTACATAGCGATTTTAACAATGTATGCCGAGAAGTTGTTATTCTCAATTTCCTTGATGTTGCACAAGAATTTTCGATTAAACTCACCTACTGACACGTAACTAGGACGTTCCGGACGAACAAAACTTGTGTACATAGCGATCTCAGCTTTGTGCGCAACAAAACGTATATCCTCAATTTCCTTGATGTTGCACAAGAATTTTCGGCTAAACTCACTTACTGGCACGTAACTAAGACGTTCCGAACGAACAAAACTTGCGTACATAGCGATTTTAACAATGAATGCCGAGAAGCGGTTCTTCTCAATTTCCTTGATGTTGCACAAGAATTTTCGACTAAACTCACTTTCTGACACGTAACTAAGACGTTCCGAACGATCAAAACTTGCGTTCATAGGGATTTTAACAAAGTATGCCCAGAAG
Organism: Polyergus mexicanus; assembly: GCF_030449975.1. Taxonomy (NCBI): domain Eukaryota; kingdom Metazoa; phylum Arthropoda; class Insecta; order Hymenoptera; family Formicidae; genus Polyergus; species Polyergus mexicanus. The sequence continues at coordinate 5,071,534 of NW_027223330.1, forward strand.
CGGTTCTTCTCAATTTCCATGATGTTGCACAAGAATTTTCGATTAAACTCACTTACTGACACGAAACTAAGACGTTCCGAACGAACAAAACTTGCGTACATAGCGATTTTAACAATGTATGCCGAGAAGTTGTTATTCTCAATTTCCTTGATGTTGCACAATAATTTTCGATTAAACTCACTTACTGACACGTAACTAAGACGTTCCGAACGAACAAAACTTGCGTACATAGCGATTTTAACAATGTATGCCGAGAAGTTGTTATTCTCAATTTCCTTGATGTTGCACAAGAATTTTCGATTAAACTCACCTACTGACACGTAACAAGGACGTTCCGGACGAACAAAACTTGTGTACATAGCGATTTTAACAATGTATGCCGAGAAGTTGTTATTCTCAATTTCCTTGATGTTGCACAAGAATTTTCGATTAAACTCACCTACTGACACGTAACTAGGACGTTCCGGACGAACAAAACTTGTGTACATAGCGATCTCAGCTTTGTGCGCTACAAAACGTATATCCTCAATTTCCTTGATGTTGCACAAGAATTTTCGGCTAAACTCACTTACTGGCACGTAACTAAGACGTTCCGAACGAACAAAACTTGCGTACATAGCGATTTTAACAATGTATGCCGAGAAGTTGTTATTCTCAATTTCCTTGATGTTGCACAAGAATTTTCGATTAAACTCACTTACTGGCACGTAACTAAGACGTTCCGAACGAACAAAACTTGCGTACATAGCGATTTTAACAATGAATGCCGAGAAGCGGTTCTTCTCAATTTCCTTGATGTTGCACAAGAATTTTCGGCTAAACTCACTTTCTGACACGTAACTAAGACGTTCCGAACGAACAAAACTTGCGTACATAGCGATTTTAACATTGAATGCCGAGAAGCGGTTCTTCTCAATTTCCTTGATGTTGCACAAGAATTTTCGACTAAACTCACTTTCTGACACGTAACTAAGACGTTCCGAACGATCAAAACTTGCGTTCATAGGGATTTTAACAAAGTATGCCCAGAAGCGGTTCTTCTCAATTTCCATGATGTTGCACAAGAATTTTCGACTAAACTCACTTACTGACACGTAACTAAGACGTTCCGAACGAACAAAACTTGCGTACATAGCGATTTTAACAATGTATGCCGAGAAGCGGTTCTTCTCAATTTCCTTGATGTTGCACAAGAATTTTCGATTAAACTCACTTACTGGCACGTAACTAAGACGATCCGAACGAACAAAACTTGCGTACATAGCGATTTTAACAAAGTATGCCGAGAAGCGGTTCTTCTCAATTTCCTTGATGTTGAACAAGAATTTTCGACTAAACTCACTTACTGACACGTAACTAAGACGATCCGAACGAACAAAACTTGCGTACATAGCGATTTTAACAAAGTATGCCGAGAAGCGGTTCTTCTCAATTTCCTTGATGTTGAACAAGAATTTTCGACTAAACTCACTTACTGACACGTAACTAAGACGTTCCGAACGAACAAAACTTGCGTACATAGCGATTTTAACAATGTATGCCGAGAAGCGGTTCTTCTCAATTTCCATGATGTTGCACAAGAATTTTCGACTAAACTCACTTACTGACACGTAACTAAGACGTTCCGAACGAACAAAACTTGCGTACATAGCGATTTTAACAATGTATGCCGAGAAGCGGTTCTTCTCAATTTCCTTGATGTTGCACAAGAATTTTCGATTAAACTCACTTACTGGCACGTAACTAAGACGATCCGAACGAACAAAACTTGCGTACATAGCGATTTTAACAAAGTATGCCGAGAAGCGGTTCTTCTCAATTTCCTTGATGTTGAACAAGAATTTTCGACTAAACTCACTTACTGACACGTAACTAAGACGATCCGAACGAACAAAACTTGCGTACATAGCGATTTTAACAAAGTATGCCGAGAAGCGGTTCTTCTCAATTTCCTTGATGTTGCACAAGAATTTTCGATTAAACTCACCTACCGACACGTAACTAGGACGTTCCGGACGAACAAAACTTGTGTACATAGCGATCTCAGCTTTGTGCGCAACAAAACGTATATCCTCAATTTCCTTGATGTTGCACAAGAATTTTTGGCTAAACTCACTTACTGGCACGTAACTAAGACGTTCCGAACGAACAAATCTTGCGTACATAGCGATTTTAACAATGAATGCCGAGAAGCGGTTCTTCTCAATTTCCTTGATGTTGCACAAGAATTTTCGACTAAACTCACTTTCTGACACGTAACTAAGACGTTCCGAACGATCAAAACTTGCGTTCATAGGGATTTTAACAAAGTATGCCCAGAAGCGGTTCTTCTCAATTTCCATGATGTTGCACAAGAATTTTCGACTAAACTCACTTACTGACACGTAACTAAGACGTTCCGAACGAACAAAACTTGCGTACATAGCGATTTTAACAATGTATGCCGAGAAGCGGTTCTTCTCAATTTCCTTGATGTTGCACAAGAATTTTCGATTAAACTCACTTACTGGCACGTAACTAAGACGATCCGAACGAACAAAACTTGCGTACATAGCGATTTTAACAAAGTATGCCGAGAAGCGGTTCTTCTCAATTTCCTTGATGTTGAACAAGAATTTTCGACTAAACTCACTTACTGACACGTAACTAAGACGATCCGAACGAACAAAACTTGCGTACATAGCGATTTTAACAAAGTATGCCGAGAAGCGTTTCTTCTCAATTTCCTTGATGTTGAACAAGAATTTTCGACTAATCTCACTTACTGACACGTAACTAAGACGTTCCGAACGAACAAAACTTGCGTACATAGCGATTTTAACAATGAATGCCGAGAAGCGGTTCTTCTCAATTTCCTTGATGTTGAACAAGAATTTTCGACTAAACTCACTTACTGACACGTAACTAAGACGTTCCGAACGAACAAAACTTGCGTACATAGCGATTTTAACAATGTATGCCGAGAAACGGTTATTCTCAATTTCCTTGATGTTGCACAATAATTTTCGATTAAACTCACCTACTGACACGTAACAAGGACGTTCCGGACGAACAAAACTTGTGTACATAGCGATTTTAACAATGTATGCCGAGAAGTTGTTATTCTCAATTTCCTTGATGTTGCACAAGAATTTTCGATTAAACTCACCCACTGACACGTAACAAGGACGTTCCGGACGAATAAAACATGTGTACATAGCGATCTCAGCTTTGTGCGCAACATAACGTATATCCTCAATTTCCTTGATGTTGCACAAGAATTTTTGGCTAAACTCACTTACTGGCACGTAACTAAGACGTTCCGAACGAACAAAACTTGCGTACATAGCGATCTCAGCTTTGTGCGCAACAAAACGTATATCCTCAATTTCCTTGATGTTGCACAAGAATTTTCGGCTAAACTCACTTTCTGACACGTAACTAAGACGTTCCGAACGAACAAAACTTGCGTACATAGCGATTTTAACATTGAATGCCGAGAAGCGGTTCTTCTCAATTTCCTTGATGTTGCACAAGAATTTTCGACTAAACTCACTTTCTGACACGTAACTAAGACGTTCCGAACGATCAAAACTTGCGTTCATAGGGATTTTAACAAAGTATGCCCAGAAGCGGTTCTTCTCAATTTCCATGATGTTGCACAAGAATTTTCGACTAAACTCACTTACTGACACGTAACTAAGACGTTCCGAACGAACAAAACTTGCGTACATAGCGATTTTAACAATGTATGCCGAGAAGCGGTTCTTCTCAATTTCCTTGATGTTGCACAAGAATTTTCGATTAAACTCACTTACTGGCACGTAACTAAGACGATCCGAACGAACAAAACTTGCGTACATAGCGATTTTAACAAAGTATGCCGAGAAGCGGTTCTTCTTAATTTCCTTGATGTTGAACAAGAATTTTCGACTAAACTCACTTACTGACACGTAACTAAGACGATCCGAACGAACAAAACTTGCGTACATAGCGATTTTAACAAAGTATGCCGAGAAGCGGTTCTTCTCAATTTCCTTGATGTTGAACAAGAATTTTCGACTAAACTCACTTACTGACACGTAACTAAGACGTTCCGAACGAACAAAACTTGCGTACATAGCGATTTTAACAATGTATGCCGAGAAGCGGTTCTTCTCAATTTCCATGATGTTGCACAAGAATTTTCGACTAAACTCACTTACTGACACGTAACTAAGACGTTCCGAACGAACAAAACTTGCGTACATAGCGATTTTAACAATGTATGCCGAGAAGCGGTTCTTCTCAATTTCCTTGATGTTGCACAAGAATTTTCGATTAGACTCACTTACTGGCACGTAACTAAGACGATCCGAACGAACAAAACTTGCGTACATAGCGATTTTAACAAAGTATGCCGAGAAGCGGTTCTTCTCAATTTCCTTGATGTTGAACAAGAATTTTCGACTAAACTCACTTACTGACACGTAACTAAGACGATCCGAACGAACAAAACTTGCGTACATAGCGATTTTAACAAAGTATGCCGAGAAGCGGTTCTTCTCAATTTCCTTGATGTTGCACAAGAATTTTCGATTAAACTCACCTACCGACACGTAACTAGGACGTTCCGGACGAACAAAACTTGTGTACATAGCGATCTCAGCTTTGTGCGCAACAAAACGTATATCCTCAATTTCCTTGATGTTGCACAAGAATTTTCGGCTAAACTCACTTACTGTCACGTAACTAAGACGTTCCGAACGAACAAAACTTGCGTACATAGCGATTTTAACAATGAATGCCGAGAAGCGGTTCTTCTCAATTTCCTTGATGTTGCACAAGAATTTTCGACTAAACTCACTTTCTGACACGTAACTAAGACGTTCCGAACGATCAAAACTTGCGTTCATAGGGATTTTAACAAAGTATGCCCAGAAGCGGTTCTTCTCAATTTCCATGATGTTGCACAAGAATTTTCGACTAAACTCACTTACTGACACGTAACTAAGACGTTCCGAACGAACAAAACTTGCGTACATAGCGATTTTAACAATGTATGCCGAGAAGCGGTTCTTCTCAATTTCCTTGATGTTGCACAAGAATTTTCGATTAAACTCACTTACTGGCACGTAACTAAGACGATCCGAACGAACAAAACTTGCGTACATAGCGATTTTAACAAAGTATGCCGAGAAGCGGTTCTTCTCAATTTCCTTGATGTTGAACAAGAATTTTCGACTAAACTCACTTACTGACACGTAACTAAGACGATCCGAACGAACAAAACTTGCGTACATAGCGATTTTAACAAAGTATGCCGAGAAGCGGTTCTTCTCAATTTCCTTGATGTTGAACAAGAATTTTCGACTAAACTCACTTACTGACACGTAACTAAGACGTTCCGAACGAACAAAACTTGCGTACATAGCGATTTTAACAATGAATGCCGAGAAGCGGTTCTTCTCAATTTCCTTGATGTTGAACAAGAATTTTCGACTAAACTCACTTACTGACACGTAACTAAGACGTTCCGAACGAACAAAACTTGCGTACATAGCGATTTTAACAATGTATGCCGAGAAACGGTTATTCTCAATTTCCTTGATGTTGCACAATAATTTTCGATTAAACTCACCTACTGACACGTAACAAGGACGTTCCGGACGAACAAAACTTGTGTACATAGCGATTTTAACAATGTATGCCGAGAAGTTGTTATTCTCAATTTCCTTGATGTTGCACAAGAATTTTCGATTAAACTCACCTACTGACACGTAACAAGGACGTTCCGGACGAATAAAACATGTGTACATAGCGATCTCAGCTTTGTGCGCAACATAACGTATATCCTCAATTTCCTTGATGTTGCACAAGAATTTTTGGCTAAACTCACTTACTGGCACGTAACTAAGACGTTCCGAACGAACAAAACTTGCGTACATAGCGATCTCAGCTTTGTGCGCAACAAAACGTATATCCTCAATTTCCTTGATGTTGCACAAGAATTTTCGGCTAAACTCACTTACTGGCACGTAACTAAGACGTTCCGAACGAACAAAACTTGCGTACATAGCGATCTCAGCTTTGTGCGCAACAAAACGTATATCCTCAATTTCCTTGATGTTGCACAAGAATTTTCGGCTAAACTCACTTACTGGCACGTAACTAAGACGTTCCGAACGAACAAAACTTGCGTACATAGCGATTTTAACAACGTATGCCGAGAAGTTGTTATTCTCAATTTCCTTGATGTTGCACAAGAATTTTCGATTAAACTCACCTACCGACACGTAACTAGGACGTTCCGGACGAACAAAACTTGTGTACATAGCGATCTCAGCTTTGTGCGCAACAAAACGTATATCCTCAATTTCCTTGATGTTGCACAAGAATTTTCGGCTAAACTCACTTACTGACACGTAACTAAGACGTTCCGAACGAACAAAACTTGCGTACATAGCGATTTTAACAATGTATGCCGAGAAGCGGTTCTTCTCAATTTCCTTGATGTTGCACAAGAATTTTCGATTAAACTCACTTACTGGCACGTAACTAAGACGATCCGAACGAACAAAACTTGCGTACATAGCGATTTTAACAAAGTATGCCGAGAAGCGGTTCTTCTTAATTTCCTTGATGTTGAACAAGAATTTTCGACTAAACTCACTTACTGACACGTAACTAAGACGATCCGAACGAACAAAACTTGCGTACATAGCGATTTTAACAAAGTATGCCGAGAAGCGGTTCTTCTCAATTTCCTTGATGTTGAACAAGAATTTTCGACTAAACTCACTTACTGACACGTAACTAAGACGTTCCGAACGAACAAAACTTGCGTACATAGCGATTTTAACAATGTATGCCGAGAAGCGGTTCTTCTCAATTTCCATGATGTTGCACAAGAATTTTCGACTAAACTCACTTACTGACACGTAACTAAGACGTTCCGAACGAACAAAACTTGCGTACATAGCGATTTTAACAATGTATGCCGAGAAGCGGTTCTTCTCAATTTCCTTGATGTTGCACAAGAATTTTCGATTAGACTCACTTACTGGCACGTAACTAAGACGATCCGAACGAACAAAACTTGCGTACATAGCGATTTTAACAAAGTATGCCGAGAAGCGGTTCTTCTCAATTTCCTTGATGTTGAACAAGAATTTTCGACTAAACTCACTTACTGACACGTAACTAAGACGATCCGAACGAACAAAACTTGCGTACATAGCGATTTTAACAAAGTATGCCGAGAAGCGGTTCTTCTCAATTTCCTTGATGTTGCACAAGAATTTTCGATTAAACTCACCTACCGACACGTAACTAGGACGTTCCGGACGAACAAAACTTGTGTACATAGCGATCTCAGCTTTGTGCGCAACAAAACGTATATCCTCAATTTCCTTGATGTTGCACAAGAATTTTCGGCTAAACTCACTTACTGGCACGTAACTAAGACGTTCCGAACGAACAAAACTTGCGTACATAGCGATTTTAACAATGAATGCCGAGAAGCGGTTCTTCTCAATTTCCTTGATGTTGCACAAGAATTTTCGACTAAACTCACTTTCTGACACGTAACTAAGACGTTCCGAACGATCAAAACTTGCGTTCATAGGGATTTTAACAAAGTATGCCCAGAAGCGGTTCTTCTCAATTTCCATGATGTTGCACAAGAATTTTCGACTAAACTCACTTACTGACACGTAACTAAGACGTTCCGAACGAACAAAACTTGCGTACATAGCGATTTTAACAATGTATGCCGAGAAGCGGTTCTTCTCAATTTCCTTGATGTTGCACAAGAATTTTCGATTAAACTCACTTACTGGCACGTAACTAAGACGATCCGAACGAACAAAACTTGCGTACATAGCGATTTTAACAAAGTATGCCGAGAAGCGGTTCTTCTCAATTTCCTTGATGTTGAACAAGAATTTTCGACTAAACTCACTTACTGACACGTAACTAAGACGATCCGAACGAACAAAACTTGCGTACATAGCGATTTTAACAAAGTATGCCGAGAAGCGGTTCTTCTCAATTTCCTTGATGTTGAACAAGAATTTTCGACTAAACTCACTTACTGACACGTAACTAAGACGTTCCGAACGAACAAAACTTGCGTACATAGCGATTTTAACAATGAATGCCGAGAAGCGGTTCTTCTCAATTTCCTTGATGTTGAACAAGAATTTTCGACTAAACTCACTTACTGACACGTAACTAAGACGTTCCGAACGAACAAAACTTGCGTACATAGCGATTTTAACAATGTATGCCGAGAAACGGTTATTCTCAATTTCCTTGATGTTGCACAATAATTTTCGATTAAACTCACCTACTGACACGTAACAAGGACGTTCCGGACGAACAAAACTTGTGTACATAGCGATTTTAACAATGTATGCCGAGAAGTTGTTATTCTCAATTTCCTTGATGTTGCACAAGAATTTTCGATTAAACTCACCTACTGACACGTAACAAGGACGTTCCGGACGAATAAAACATGTGTACATAGCGATCTCAGCTTTGTGCGCAACATAACGTATATCCTCAATTTCCTTGATGTTGCACAAGAATTTTTGGCTAAACTCACTTACTGGCACGTAACTAAGACGTTCCGAACGAACAAAACTTGCGTACATAGCGATCTCAGCTTTGTGCGCAACAAAACGTATATCCTCAATTTCCTTGATGTTGCACAAGAATTTTCGGCTAAACTCACTTACTGGCACGTAACTAAGACGTTCCGAACGAACAAAACTTGCGTACATAGCGATTTTAACAATGTATGCCGAGAAGTTGTTATTCTCAATTTCCTTGATGTTGCACAAGAATTTTCGATTAAACTCACCTACCGACACGTAACTAGGACGTTCCGGACGAACAAAACTTGTGTACATAGCGATCTCAGCTTTGTGCGCAACAAAACGTATATCCTCAATTTCCTTGATGTTGCACAAGAATTTTCGGCTAAACTCACTTACTGACACGTAACTAAGACGTTCCGAACGAACAAAACTTGCGTACATAGCGATTTTAACAATGTATGCCGAGAAGCGGTTCTTCTCAATTTCCTTGATGTTGCACAAGAATTTTCGATTAAACTCACTTACTGGCACGTAACTAAGACGATCCGAACGAACAAAACTTGCGTACATAGCGATTTTAACAAAGTATGCCGAGAAGCGGTTCTTCTCAATTTCCTTGATGTTGAACAAGAATTTTCGACTAAACTCACTTACTGACACGTAACTAAGACGATCCGAACGAACAAAACTTGCGTACATAGCGATTTTAACAAAGTATGCCGAGAAGCGGTTCTTCTCAATTTCCTTGATGTTGAACAAGAATTTTCGACTAAACTCACTTACTGACACGTAACTAAGACGTTCCGAACGAACAAAACTTGCGTACATAGCGATTTTAACAATGAATGCCGAGAAGCGGTTCTTCTCAATTTCCTTGATGTTGAACAAGAATTTTCGACTAAACTCACTTACTGACACGTAACTAAGACGTTCCGAACGAACAAAACTTGCGTACATAGCGATTTTAACAATGTATGCCGAGAAACGGTTATTCTCAATTTCCTTGATGTTGCACAATAATTTTCGATTAAACTCACTTACTGACACGTAACTAAGACGTTCCGAACGAACAAAACTTGCGTACATAGCGATTTTAACAATGTATGCCGAGAAACGGTTATTCTCAATTTCCTTGATGTTGCACAATAATTTTCGACTAAACTCACTTACTGACACGTAACTAAGACGTTCCGAACGAACAAAACTTGCGTACATAGCGATTTTAACAATGTATGCCGAGAAGCGGTTCTTCTCAATTTCCTTGATGTTGCACAAGAATTTTCGATTAAACTCACTTACTGGCACGTAACTAAGACGATCCGAACGAACAAAACTTGCGTACATAGCGATTTTAACAAAGTATGCCGAGAAGCGGTTCTTCTCAATTTCCTTGATGTTGAACAAGAATTTTCGACTAAACTCACTTACTGACACGTAACTAAGACGATCCGAACGAACAAAACTTGCGTACATAGCGATTTTAACAAAGTATGCCGAGAAGCGGTTCTTCTCAATTTCCTTGATGTTGCACAAGAATTTTCGATTAAACTCACCTACCGACACGTAACTAGGACGTTCCGGACGAACAAAACTTGTGTACATAGCGATCTCAGCTTTGTGCGCAACAAAACGTATATCCTCAATTTCCTTGATGTTGCACAAGAATTTTCGGCTAAACTCACTTACTGGCACGTAACTAAGACGTTCCGAACGAACAAATCTTGCGTACATAGCGATTTTAACAATGAATGCCGAGAAGCGGTTCTTCTCAATTTCCTTGATGTTGCACAAGAATTTTCGACTAAACTCACTTTCTGACACGTAACTAAGACGTTCCGAACGATCAAAACTTGCGTTCATAGGGATTTTAACAAAGTATGCCCAGAAGCGGTTCTTCTCAATTTCCATGATGTTGCACAAGAATTTTCGACTAAACTCACTTACTGACACGTAACTAAGACGTTCCGAACGAACAAAACTTGCGTACATAGCGATTTTAACAATGTATGCCGAGAAACGGTTATTCTCAATTTCCTTGATGTTGCACAATAATTTTCGATTAAACTCACCTACTGACACGTAACAAGGACGTTCCGGACGAACAAAACTTGTGTACATAGCGATTTTAACAATGTATGCCGAGAAGTTGTTATTCTCAATTTCCTTGATGTTGCACAAGAATTTTCGATTAAACTCACCTACTGACACGTAACAAGGACGTTCCGGACGAATAAAACATGTGTACATAGCGATCTCAGCTTTGTGCGCAACATAACGTATATCCTCAATTTCCTTGATGTTGCACAAGAATTTTTGGCTAAACTCACTTACTGGCACGTAACTAAGACGTTCCGAACGAACAAAACTTGCGTACATAGCGATCTCAGCTTTGTGCGCAACAAAACGTATATCCTCAATTTCCTTGATGTTGCACAAGAATTTTCGGCTAAACTCACTTACTGGCACGTAACTAAGACGTTCCGAACGAACAAAACTTGCGTACATAGCGATTTTAACAATGTATGCCGAGAAGTTGTTATTCTCAATTTCCTTGATGTTGCACAAGAATTTTCGATTAAACTCACCTACCGACACGTAACTAGGACGTTCCGGACGAACAAAACTTGTGTACATAGCGATCTCAGCTTTGTGCGCAACAAAACGTATATCCTCAATTTCCTTGATGTTGCACAAGAATTTTCGGCTAAACTCACTTACTGACACGTAACTAAGACGTTCCGAACGAACAAAACTTGCGTACATAGCGATTTTAACAATGTATGCCGAGAAGCGGTTCTTCTCAATTTCCTTGATGTTGCACAAGAATTTTCGATTAAACTCACTTACTGGCACGTAACTAAGACGATCCGAACGAACAAAACTTGCGTACATAGCGATTTTAACAAAGTATGCCGAGAAGCGGTTCTTCTTAATTTCCTTGATGTTGAACAAGAATTTTCGACTAAACTCACTTACTGACACGTAACTAAGACGATCCGAACGAACAAAACTTGCGTACATAGCGATTTTAACAAAGTATGCCGAGAAGCGGTTCTTCTCAATTTCCTTGATGTTGAACAAGAATTTTCGACTAAACTCACTTACTGACACGTAACTAAGACGTTCCGAACGAACAAAACTTGCGTACATAGCGATTTTAACAATGTATGCCGAGAAGCGGTTCTTCTCAATTTCCATGATGTTGCACAAGAATTTTCGACTAAACTCACTTACTGACACGTAACTAAGACGTTCCGAACGAACAAAACTTGCGTACATAGCGATTTTAACAATGTATGCCGAGAAGCGGTTCTTCTCAATTTCCTTGATGTTGCACAAGAATTTTCGATTAGACTCACTTACTGGCACGTAACTAAGACGATCCGAACGAACAAAACTTGCGTACATAGCGATTTTAACAAAGTATGCCGAGAAGCGGTTCTTCTCAATTTCCTTGATGTTGAACAAGAATTTTCGACTAAACTCACTTACTGACACGTAACTAAGACGATCCGAACGAACAAAACTTGCGTACATAGCGATTTTAACAAAGTATGCCGAGAAGCGGTTCTTCTCAATTTCCTTGATGTTGCACAAGAATTTTCGATTAAACTCACCTACCGACACGTAACTAGGACGTTCCGGACGAACAAAACTTGTGTACATAGCGATCTCAGCTTTGTGCGCAACAAAACGTATATCCTCAATTTCCTTGATGTTGCACAAGAATTTTCGGCTAAACTCACTTACTGGCACGTAACTAAGACGTTCCGAACGAACAAAACTTGCGTACATAGCGATTTTAACAATGAATGCCGAGAAGCGGTTCTTCTCAATTTCCTTGATGTTGCACAAGAATTTTCGACTAAACTCACTTTCTGACACGTAACTAAGACGTTCCGAACGATCAAAACTTGCGTTCATAGGGATTTTAACAAAGTATGCCCAGAAGCGGTTCTTCTCAATTTCCATGATGTTGCACAAGAATTTTCGACTAAACTCACTTACTGACACGTAACTAAGACGTTCCGAACGAACAAAACTTGCGTACATAGCGATTTTAACAATGTATGCCGAGAAGCGGTTCTTCTCAATTTCCTTGATGTTGCACAAGAATTTTCGATTAAACTCACTTACTGGCACGTAACTAAGACGATCCGAACGAACAAAACTTGCGTACATAGCGATTTTAACAAAGTATGCCGAGAAGCGGTTCTTCTCAATTTCCTTGATGTTGAACAAGAATTTTCGACTAAACTCACTTACTGACACGTAACTAAGACGATCCGAACGAACAAAACTTGCGTACATAGCGATTTTAACAAAGTATGCCGAGAAGCGGTTCTTCTCAATTTCCTTGATGTTGAACAAGAATTTTCGACTAAACTCACTTACTGACACGTAACTAAGACGTTCCGAACGAACAAAACTTGCGTACATAGCGATTTTAACAATGAATGCCGAGAAGCGGTTCTTCTCAATTTCCTTGATGTTGAACAAGAATTTTCGACTAAACTCACTTACTGACACGTAACTAAGACGTTCCGAACGAACAAAACTTGCGTACATAGCGATTTTAACAATGTATGCCGAGAAACGGTTATTCTCAATTTCCTTGATGTTGCACAATAATTTTCGATTAAACTCACCTACTGACACGTAACAAGGACGTTCCGGACGAACAAAACTTGTGTACATAGCGATTTTAACAATGTATGCCGAGAAGTTGTTATTCTCAATTTCCTTGATGTTGCACAAGAATTTTCGATTAAACTCACCTACTGACACGTAACAAGGACGTTCCGGACGAATAAAACATGTGTACATAGCGATCTCAGCTTTGTGCGCAACATAACGTATATCCTCAATTTCCTTGATGTTGCACAAGAATTTTTGGCTAAACTCACTTACTGGCACGTAACTAAGACGTTCCGAACGAACAAAACTTGCGTACATAGCGATCTCAGCTTTGTGCGCAACAAAACGTATATCCTCAATTTCCTTGATGTTGCACAAGAATTTTCGGCTAAACTCACTTACTGGCACGTAACTAAGACGTTCCGAACGAACAAAACTTGCGTACATAGCGATTTTAACAATGTATGCCGAGAAGTTGTTATTCTCAATTTCCTTGATGTTGCACAAGAATTTTCGATTAAACTCACCTACCGACACGTAACTAGGACGTTCCGGACGAACAAAACTTGTGTACATAGCGATCTCAGCTTTGTGCGCAACAAAACGTATATCCTCAATTTCCTTGATGTTGCACAAGAATTTTCGGCTAAACTCACTTACTGACACGTAACTAAGACGTTCCGAACGAACAAAACTTGCGTACATAGCGATTTTAACAATGTATGCCGAGAAGCGGTTCTTCTCAATTTCCTTGATGTTGCACAAGAATTTTCGATTAAACTCACTTACTGGCACGTAACTAAGACGATCCGAACGAACAAAACTTGCGTACATAGCGATTTTAACAAAGTATGCCGAGAAGCAGTTCTTCTCAATTTCCTTGATGTTGAACAAGAATTTTCGACTAAACTCACTTACTGACACGTAACTAAGACGATCCGAACGAACAAAACTTGCGTACATAGCGATTTTAACAAAGTATGCCGAGAAGCGGTTCTTCTCAATTTCCTTGATGTTGAACAAGAATTTTCGACTAAACTCACTTACTGACACGTAACTAAGACGTTCCGAACGAACAAAACTTGCGTACATAGCGATTTTAACAATGAATGCCGAGAAGCGGTTCTTCTCAATTTCCTTGATGTTGAACAAGAATTTTCGACTAAACTCACTTACTGACACGTAACTAAGACGTTCCGAACGAACAAAACTTGCGTACATAGCGATTTTAACAATGTATGCCGAGAAACGGTTATTCTCAATTTCCTTGATGTTGCACAATAATTTTCGATTAAACTCACTTACTGACACGTAACTAAGACGTTCCGAACGAACAAAACTTGCGTACATAGCGATTTTAACAATGTATGCCGAGAAACGGTTATTCTCAATTTCCTTGATGTTGCACAATAATTTTCGACTAAACTCACTTACTGACACGTAACTAAGACGTTCCGAACGAACAAAACTTGCGTACATAGCGATTTTAACAATGTATGCCGAGAAGCGGTTCTTCTCAATTTCCTTGATGTTGCACAAGAATTTTCGATTAAACTCACTTACTGGCACGTAACTAAGACGATCCGAACGAACAAAACTTGCGTACATAGCGATTTTAACAAAGTATGCCGAGAAGCGGTTCTTCTCAATTTCCTTGATGTTGAACAAGAATTTTCGACTAAACTCACTTACTGACACGTAACTAAGACGATCCGAACGAACAAAACTTGCGTACATAGCGATTTTAACAAAGTATGCCGAGAAGCGGTTCTTCTCAATTTCCTTGATGTTGCACAAGAATTTTCGATTAAACTCACCTACCGACACGTAACTAGGACGTTCCGGACGAACAAAACTTGTGTACATAGCGATCTCAGCTTTGTGCGCAACAAAACGTATATCCTCAATTTCCTTGATGTTGCACAAGAATTTTCGGCTAAACTCACTTACTGGCACGTAACTAAGACGTTCCGAACGAACAAATCTTGCGTACATAGCGATTTTAACAATGAATGCCGAGAAGCGGTTCTTCTCAATTTCCTTGATGTTGCACAAGAATTTTCGACTAAACTCACTTTCTGACACGTAACTAAGACGTTCCGAACGATCAAAACTTGCGTTCATAGGGATTTTAACAAAGTATGCCCAGAAGCGGTTCTTCTCAATTTCCATGATGTTGCACAAGAATTTTCGACTAAACTCACTTACTGACACGTAACTAAGACGTTCCGAACGAACAAAACTTGCGTACATAGCGATTTTAACAATGTATGCCGAGAAACGGTTATTCTCAATTTCCTTGATGTTGCACAAGAATTTTCGATTAAACTCACTTACTGGCACGTAACTAAGACGATCCGAACGAACAAAACTTGCGTACATAGCGATTTTAACAAAGTATGCCGAGAAGCGGTTCTTCTCAATTTCCTTGATGTTGAACAAGAATTTTCGACTAAACTCACTTACTAACACGTAACTAAGACGATCCGAACGAACAAAACTTGCGTACATAGCGATTTTAACAAAGTATGCCGAGAAGCGTTTCTTCTCAATTTCCTTGATGTTGAACAAGAATTTTCGACTAATCTCACTTACTGACACGTAACTAAGACGTTCCGAACGAACAAAACTTGCGTACATAGCGATTTTAACAATGAATGCCGAGAAGCGGTTCTTCTCAATTTCCTTGATGTTGAACAAGAATTTTCGACTAAACTCACTTACTGACACGTAACTAAGACGTTCCGAACGAACAAAACTTGCGTACATAGCGATTTTAACAATGTATGCCGAGAAACGGTTATTCTCAATTTCCTTGATGTTGCACAATAATTTTCGATTAAACTCACCTACTGACACGTAACAAGGACGTTCCGGACGAACAAAACTTGTGTACATAGCGATTTTAACAATGTATGCCGAGAAGTTGTTATTCTCAATTTCCTTGATGTTGCACAAGAATTTTCGATTAAACTCACCCACTGACACGTAACAAGGACGTTCCGGACGAATAAAACATGTGTACATAGCGATCTCAGCTTTGTGCGCAACATAACGTATATCCTCAATTTCCTTGATGTTGCACAAGAATTTTTGGCTAAACTCACTTACTGGCACGTAACTAAGACGTTCCGAACGAACAAAACTTGCGTACATAGCGATCTCAGCTTTGTGCGCAACAAAACGTATATCCTCAATTTCCTTGATGTTGCACAAGAATTTTCGGCTAAACTCACTTTCTGACACGTAACTAAGACGTTCCGAACGAACAAAACTTGCGTACATAGCGATTTTAACATTGAATGCCGAGAAGCGGTTCTTCTCAATTTCCTTGATGTTGCACAAGAATTTTCGACTAAACTCACTTTCTGACACGTAACTAAGACGTTCCGAACGATCAAAACTTGCGTTCATAGGGATTTTAACAAAGTATGCCCAGAAGCGGTTCTTCTCAATTTCCATGATGTTGCACAAGAATTTTCGACTAAACTCACTTACTGACACGTAACTAAGACGTTCCGAACGAACAAAACTTGCGTACATAGCGATTTTAACAATGTATGCCGAGAAGCGGTTCTTCTCAATTTCCTTGATGTTGCACAAGAATTTTCGATTAAACTCACTTACTGGCACGTAACTAAGACGATCCGAACGAACAAAACTTGCGTACATAGCGATTTTAACAAAGTATGCCGAGAAGCGGTTCTTCTTAATTTCCTTGATGTTGAACAAGAATTTTCGACTAAACTCACTTACTGACACGTAACTAAGACGATCCGAACGAACAAAACTTGCGTACATAGCGATTTTAACAAAGTATGCCGAGAAGCGGTTCTTCTCAATTTCCTTGATGTTGAACAAGAATTTTCGACTAAACTCACTTACTGACACGTAACTAAGACGTTCCGAACGAACAAAACTTGCGTACATAGCGATTTTAACAATGTATGCCGAGAAGCGGTTCTTCTCAATTTCCATGATGTTGCACAAGAATTTTCGACTAAACTCACTTACTGACACGTAACTAAGACGTTCCGAACGAACAAAACTTGCGTACATAGCGATTTTAACAATGTATGCCGAGAAGCGGTTCTTCTCAATTTCCTTGATGTTGCACAAGAATTTTCGATTAGACTCACTTACTGGCACGTAACTAAGACGATCCGAACGAACAAAACTTGCGTACATAGCGATTTTAACAAAGTATGCCGAGAAGCGGTTCTTCTCAATTTCCTTGATGTTGCACAAGAATTTTCGATTAAACTCACCTACCGACACGTAACTAGGACGTTCCGGACGAACAAAACTTGTGTACATAGCGATCTCAGCTTTGTGCGCAACAAAACGTATATCCTCAATTTCCTTGATGTTGCACAAGAATTTTCGACTAAACTCACTTTCTGACACGTAACTAAGACGTTCCGAACGATCAAAACTTGCGTTCATAGGGATTTTAACAAAGTATGCCCAGAAGCGGTTCTTCTCAATTTCCATGATGTTGCACAAGAATTTTCGACTAAACTCACTTACTGACACGTAACTAAGACGTTCCGAACGAACAAAACTTGCGTACATAGCGATTTTAACAATGTATGCCGAGAAGCGGTTCTTCTCAATTTCCTTAATGTTGCACAAGAATTTTCGATTAAACTCACTTACTGGCACGTAACTAAGACGATCCGAACGAACAAAACTTGCGTACATAGCGATTTTAACAAAGTATGCCGAGAAGCGGTTCTTCTCAATTTCCTTGATGTTGAACAAGAATTTTCGACTAAACTCACTTACTGACACGTAACTAAGACGATCCGAACGAACAAAACTTGCGTACATAGCGATTTTAACAAAGTATGCCGAGAAGCGGTTCTTCTCAATTTCCTTGATGTTGAACAAGAATTTTCGACTAAACTCACTTACTGACACGTAACTAAGACGTTCCGAACGAACAAAACTTGCGTACATAGCGATTTTAACAATGAATGCCGAGAAGCGGTTCTTCTCAATTTCCTTGATGTTGAACAAGAATTTTCGACTAAACTCACTTACTGACACGTAACTAAGACGTTCCGAACGAACAAAACTTGCGTACATAGCGATTTTAACAATGTATGCCGAGAAACGGTTATTCTCAATTTCCTTGATGTTGCACAATAATTTTCGATTAAACTCACCTACTGACACGTAACAAGGACGTTCCGGACGAACAAAACTTGTGTACATAGCGATTTTAACAATGTATGCCGAGAAGTTGTTATTCTCAATTTCCTTGATGTTGCACAAGAATTTTCGATTAAACTCACCTACTGACACGTAACAAGGACGTTCCGGACGAATAAAACATGTGTACATAGCGATCTCAGCTTTGTGCGCAACATAACGTATATCCTCAATTTCCTTGATGTTGCACAAGAATTTTTGGCTAAACTCACTTACTGGCACGTAACTAAGACGTTCCGAACGAACAAAACTTGCGTACATAGCGATCTCAGCTTTGTGCGCAACAAAACGTATATCCTCAATTTCCTTGATGTTGCACAAGAATTTTCGGCTAAACTCACTTACTGGCACGTAACTAAGACGTTCCGAACGAACAAAACTTGCGTACATAGCGATTTTAACAATGTATGCCGAGAAGTTGTTATTCTCAATTTCCTTGATGTTGCACAAGAATTTTCGATTAAACTCACCTACCGACACGTAACTAGGACGTTCCGGACGAACAAAACTTGTGTACATAGCGATCTCAGCTTTGTGCGCAACAAAACGTATATCCTCAATTTCCTTGATGTTGCACAAGAATTTTCGGCTAAACTCACTTACTGACACGTAACTAAGACGTTCCGAACGAACAAAACTTGCGTACATAGCGATTTTAACAATGTATGCCGAGAAGCGGTTCTTCTCAATTTCCTTGATGTTGCACAAGAATTTTCGATTAAACTCACTTACTGGCACGTAACTAAGACGATCCGAACGAACAAAACTTGCGTACATAGCGATTTTAACAAAGTATGCCGAGAAGCGGTTCTTCTCAATTTCCTTGATGTTGAACAAGAATTTTCGACTAAACTCACTTACTGACACGTAACTAAGACGATCCGAACGAACAAAACTTGCGTACATAGCGATTTTAACAAAGTATGCCGAGAAGCGGTTCTTCTCAATTTCCTTGATGTTGAACAAGAATTTTCGACTAAACTCACTTACTGACACGTAACTAAGACGTTCCGAACGAACAAAACTTGCGTACATAGCGATTTTAACAATGAATGCCGAGAAGCGGTTCTTCTCAATTTCCTTGATGTTGAACAAGAATTTTCGACTAAACTCACTTACTGACACGTAACTAAGACGTTCCGAACGAACAAAACTTGCGTACATAGCGATTTTAACAATGTATGCTGAGAAACGGTTATTCTCAATTTCCTTGATGTTGCACAAGAATTTTCGATTAAACTCACCTACTGACACGTAACTAGGACGTTCCGGACGAACAAAACTTGTGTACATAGCGATCTCAGCTTTGTGCGCAACAAAACGTATATCCTCAATTTCCTTGATGTTGCACAAGAATTTTCGGCTAAACTCACTTACTGGCACGTAACTAAGACGTTCCGAACGAACAAAACTTGCGTACATAGCGATTTTAACAATGAATGCCGAGAAGCGGTTCTTCTCAATTTCCTTGATGTTGAACAAGAATTTTCGACTAAACTCACTTACTGACACGTAACTAAGACGTTCCGAACGAACAAAACTTGCGTACATAGCGATTTTAACAATGTATGCTGAGAAACGGTTATTCTCAATTTCCTTGATGTTGCACAATAATTTTCGATTAAACTCACTTACTGACACGTAACTAAGACGTTCCGAATGAACAAAACTTGCGTACATAGCGATTTTAACAATGTATGCCGAGAAGTTGTTATTCTCAATTTCCTTGATGTTGCACAAGAATTTTCGATTAAACTCACCTACTGACACGTAACTAGGACGTTCCGGACGAACAAAACTTGTGTACATAGCGATCTCAGCTTTGTGCGCAACAAAACGTATATCCTCAATTTCCTTGATGTTGCACAAGAATTTTCGGCTAAACTCACTTACTGGCACGTAACTAAGACGTTCCGAACGAACAAAACTTGCGTACATAGCGATTTTAACAATGTATGCCGAGAAGTTGTTATTCTCAATTTCCTTGATGTTAAACAAGAATTTTCGACTAAACTCACTTACTGACACGTAACTAAGACGTTCCGAACGAACAAAACTTGCGTACATAGCGATTTGAACAATGTATGCCGAGAAGCGGTTATTCTCAATTTCCTTGATGTTGCGCAATAATTTTCGATTAAACTCACTTACTGACACGTAACTAAGACGTTCCGAACGAACAAAACTTGCGTACATAGCGATTTTAACAATGTATGCCGAGAAGTTGTTATTCTCAATTTCCTTGATGTTGCAAAAGAATTTTCGATTAAACTCACCTACTGACACGTAACAAGGACGTTCCGGACGAACAAAACTTGTGTACATAGCGATTTTAACAATGTATGCCGAGAAGTTGTTATTCTCAATTTCCTTGATGTTGCACAAGAATTTTCGATTTAACTCACCTACTGACACGTAACTAGGACGTTCCGGACGAACAAAACTTGTGTACATAGCGATCTCAGCTTTGTGCGCAACAAAACGTATATCCTCAATTTCCTTGATGTTGCACAAGAATTTTCGACTAAACTCACTTACTGACACGTAACTAAGACGATCCGAACGAACAAAACTTGCGTACATAGCGATTTTAACAAAGTATGCCGAGAAGCGGTTCTTCTCAATTTCCTTGATGTTGAACAAGAATTTTCGACTAAACTCACTTACTGACACGTAACTAAGACGTTCCGAACGAACAAAACTTGCGTACATAGCGATTTTAACAATGAATGCCGAGAAGCGGTTCTTCTCAATTTCCTTGATGTTGAACAAGAATTTTCGACTAAACTCACTTACTGACACGTAACTAAGACGTTCCGAACGAACAAAACTTGCGTACATAGCGATTTTAACAATGTATGCTGAGAAACGGTTATTCTCAATTTCCTTGATGTTGCACAATAATTTTCGATTAAACTCACTTACTGACACGTAACTAAGACGTTCCGAATGAACAAAACTTGCGTACATAGCGATTTTAACAATGTATGCCGAGAAGTTGTTATTCTCAATTTCCTTGATGTTGCACAAGAATTTTCGATTAAACTCACCTACTGACACGTAACTAGGACGTTCCGGACGAACAAAACTTGTGTACATAGCGATCTCAGCTTTGTGCGCAACAAAACGTATATCCTCAATTTCCTTGATGTTGCACAAGAATTTTCGGCTAAACTCACTTACTGGCACGTAACTAAGACGTTCCGAACGAACAAAACTTGCGTACATAGCGATTTTAACAAAGTATGCCGAGAAGCGGTTCTTCTTAATTTCCTTGATGTTGCACAAGAATTTTCGACTAAACTCACTTACTGACACGTAACTAAGACGATCCGAACGAACAAAACTTGCGTACATAGCGATTTTAACAAAGTATGCCGAGAAGCGGTTCTTCTCAATTTCCTTGATGTTGAACAAGAATTTTCGACTAAACTCACTTACTGACACGTAACTAAGACGTTCCGAACGAACAAAACTTGCGTACATAGCGATTTTAACAATGAATGCCGAGAAGCGGTTCTTCTCAATTTCCTTGATGTTGAACAAGAATTTTCGACTAAACTCACTTACTGACACGTAACTAAGACGTTCCGAACGAACAAAACTTGTGTACATAGCGATTTTAACAATGTATGCCGAGAAGCGGTTATTCTCAATTTCCTTGATGTTGCGCAATAATTTTCGATTAAACTCACTTACTGACACGTAACTAAGACGTTCCGAACGAACAAAACTTGCGTACATAGCGATTTGAACAATGTATGCCGAGAAGCGGTTATTCTCAATTTCCTTGATGTTGCGCAATAATTTTCGATTAAACTCACTTACTGACACGTAACTAAGACGTTCCGAACGAACAAAACTTGCGTACATAGCGATTTTAACAATGTATGCCGAGAAGTTGTTATTCTCAATTTCCTTGATGTTGCAAAAGAATTTTCGATTAAACTCACCTACTGACACGTAACAAGGACGTTCCGGACGAACAAAACTTGTGTACATAGCGATTTTAACAATGTATGCCGAGAAGTTGTTATTCTCAATTTCCTTGATGTTGCACAAGAATTTTCGATTTAACTCACCTACTGACACGTAACTAGGACGTTCCGGACGAACAAAACTTGTGTGCATAGCGATCTCAGCTTTGTGCGCAACAAAACGTATATCCTCAATTTCCTTGATGTTGCACAAGAATTTTCGACTAAACTCACTTACTGGCACGTAACTAAGACGTTCCGAACGAACAAAACTTGCGTACATAGCGATTTTAACAAAGTATGCCGAGAAGCGGTTCTTCTTAATTTCCTTGATGTTGCACAAGAATTTTCGACTAAACTCACTTACTGACACGTAACTAAGACGATCCGAACGAACAAAAGTTGCGTACATAGCGATTTTAACAAAGTATGCCGAGAAGCGGTTCTTCTCAATTTCCTTGATGTTGAACAAGAATTTTCGACTAAACTCACTTACTGACACGTAACTAAGACGTTCCGAACGAACAAAACTTGCGTACATAGCGATTTTAACAATGAATGCCGAGAAGCGGTTCTTCTCAATTTCCTTGATGTTGAACAAGAATTTTCGATTAAACTCACCTACTGACACGTAACTAGGACGTTCCGGACGAACAAAACTTGTGTACATAGCGATCTCAGCTTTGTGCGCAACAAAACGTATATCCTCAATTTCCTTGATGTTGCACAAGAATTTTCGGCTAAACTCACTTACTGGCACGTAACTAAGACGTTCCGAACGAACAAAACTTGCGTACATAGCGATTTTAACAATGTATGCCGAGAAGTTGTTATTCTCAATTTCCTTGATGTTGCACAAGAATTTTCGATTAAACTCACCTACCGACACGTAACTAGGACGTTCCGGAAGAACAAAACTTGTGTACATAGCGATCTCAGCTTTGTGCGCAACAAAACGTATATCCTCAATTTCCTTGATGTTGCACAAGAATTTTCGGCTAAACTCACTTACTGGCACGTAACTAAGACGTTCCGAACGAACGAAACTTGCGTACATAGCGATTTTAACAATGTATGCCGAGAAGTTGTTATTCTCAATTTCCTTGATGTTGCACAAGAATTTTCGATTAAACTCACCTACTGACACGTAACAAGGACGTTCCGGACGAACAAAACTTGTGTACATAGCGATTTTAACAAAGTATGCCGAGAAGCGGTTTTTCTTAATTTCCTTGATGTTGCACAAGAATTTTCGACTAAACTCACTTACTGACACGTAACTAAGACGATCCAAACGAACAAAACTTGCGTACATAGCGATTTTAACAAAGTATGCCGAGAAGCGGTTCTTCTCAATTTTCTTGATGTTGCACAATAATTTTCGATTAAACTCACTTACTGACACGTAACTAAGACGTTCCGAACGAACAAAACTTGCGTACATAGCGATTTTAAGAATGTATGCCGAGAAGTTGTTATTCTCAATTTCCTTGATGTTGCACAAGAATTTTCGATTAAACTCACCTACTGACACGTAACTAGGACGTTCCGGACGAACAAAACTTGTGTACATAGCGATCTCAGCTTTGTGCGCAAAAAAACGTATATCCTCAATTTCCTTGATGTTGCACAAGAATTTTCGACTAAACTCACTTACTGACACGTAACTAAGACGTTCCGAACGAACAAAACTTGCGTACATAGCGATTTTAACAATGTATGCCGAGAAGCGGTTATTCTCAATTTCCTTGAAGTTGCGCAATAATTTTCGATTAAACTCACTTACTGACACGTAACTAAGACGTTCCGAACGAACAAAACTTGCGTACATAGCGATTTTAACAATGTATGCCGAGAAGCGGTTATTCTCAATTTCCTTGATGTTGCGCAATAATTTTCGATTAAACTCACTTACTGACACGTAACTAAGACGTTCCGAACGAACAAAACTTGCGTACATAGCGATTTTAACAATGTATGCCGAGAAGTTGTTATTCTCAATTTCCTTGATGTTGCACAAGAATTTTCGATTAAACTCACCTACTGACACGTAACAAGGACGTTCCGGACGAACAAAACTTGTGTACATAGCGATTTTAACAATGTATGCCGTGAAGTTGTTATTCTCAATTTCCTTGATGTTGCACAAGAATTTTCGATTAAACTCACCTACTGACACGTAACTAGGACGTTCCGGACGAACAAAACTTGTGTACATAGCGATCTCAGCTTTGTGCGCAACAAAACGTATATCCTCAATTTCCTTGATGTTGCACAAGAATTTTCGACTAAACTCACTTACTGGCACGTAACTAAGACGTTCCGAACGAACAAAACTTGCGTACATAGCGATTTTAACAAAGTATGCCGAGAAGCGGTTCTTCTTAATTTCCTTGATGTTGCACAAGAATTTTCGACTAAACTCACTTACTGACACGTAACTAAGACGATCCGAACGAACAAAACTTGCGTACATAGCGATTTTAACAAAGTATGCCGAGAAGCGGTTCTTCTCAATTTCCTTGATGTTGAACAAGAATTTTCGACTAAACTCACTTACTGACACGTAACTAAGACGTTCCGAACGAACAAAACTTGCGTACATAGCGATTTTAACAATGAATGCCGAGAAGCGGTTCTTCTCAATTTCCTTGATGTTGAACAAGAATTTTCGACTAAACTCACTTACTGACACGTAACTAAGACGTTCCGAACGAACAAAACTTGTGTACATAGCGATTTTAACAATGTATGCCGAGAAGCGGTTATTCTCAATTTCCTTGATGTTGCGCAATAATTTTCGATTAAACTCACTTACTGACACGTAACTAAGACGTTCCGAACGAACAAAACTTGCGTACATAGCGATTTTAACAATGTATGCCGAGAAGTTGTTATTCTCAATTTCCTTGATGTTGCACAAGAATTTTCGATTAAACTCACCTACTGACACGTAACAAGGACGTTCCGGACGAACAAAACTTGTGTACATAGCGATTTTAACAATGTTTGCCGAGAAGTTGTTATTCTCAATTTCCTTGATGTTGCACAAGAATTTTCGATTAAACTCACCTACTGACACGTAACTAGGACGTTCTGGACGAACAAAACTTGTGTACATAGCGATCTCAGCTTTGTGCGCAACAAAACGTATATCCTCAATTTCCTTGATGTTGCACAAGAATTTTCGACTAAACTCACTTACTGGCACGTAACTACGACGATCCGAACGAACAAAACTTGCGTACATAGCGATTTTAACAAAGTATGCCGAGAAGCGGTTCTTCTCAATTTCCTTGATGTTGAACAAGAATTTTCGACTAAACTCACTTACTGACACGTAACTAAGACGATCCGAACGAACAAAACTTGCGTACATAGCGATTTTAACAAAGTATGCCGAGAAGCGGTTCTTCTCAATTTCCTTGATGTTGAACAAGAATTTTCGACTAAACTCACTTACTGACACGTAACTAAGACGTTCCGAACGAACAAAACTTGCGTACATAGCGATTTTAACAATGAATGCCGAGAAGCGGTTCTTCTCAATTTCCTTGATGTTGAACAAGAATTTTCGACTAAACTCACTTACTGGCACGTAACTAAGACGTTCCGAACGATCAAAACTTGCGTACATAGCGATTTTAACAAAGTATACCGAGAAGCGGTTCTTCTCAATTTCCTTGATGTTGAACAAGAATTTTCGACTAAACTCACTTACTGACACGTAACTAAGACGTTCCGAACGAACAAAACTTGCGTACATTGCGATTTTAACAATGAATGCCGAGAAGCGGTTTTTCTCAATTTCCTTGATGTTGAACAAGAATTTTCGACTAAACTCACTTACTGACACGTAACTAAGACGATCCGAACGAACAAAACTTGCGTACATAGCGATTTTAACAAAGTATGCCGAGAAGCGGTTCTTCTCAATTTCCTTGATGTTGAACAAGAATTTTCGACTAAACTCACTTATTGACACGTAACTAAGACGTTCCGAACGAACAAAACTTGCGTACATAGCGATTTTAACAATGAATGCCGAGAAGCGGTTCTTCTCAATTTCCTTGATGTTGAACAAGAATTTTCGACTAAACTCACTTACTGACACGTAACTAAGACGTTCCGAACGAACAAAACTTGTGTACATAGCGATTTTAACAATGTATGCCGAGAAGCGGTTATTCTCAATTTCCTTGATGTTGCGCAATAATTTTCGATTAAACTCACTTACTGACACGTAACTAAGACGTTCCGAACGAACAAAACTTGCGTACATAGCGATTTTAACAATGTATGCCGAGAAGTTGTTATTCTCAATTTCCTTGATGTTGCACAAGAATTTTCGATTAAACTCACCTACTGACACGTAACAAGGACGTTCCGGACGAACAAAACTTGTGTACATAGCGATTTTAACAATGTATGCCGAGAAGTTGTTATTCTCAATTTCCTTGATGTTGCACAAGAATTTTCGATTAAACTCACCTACTGACACGTAACTAGGACGTTCCGGACGAACAAAACTTGTGTACATAGCGATCTCAGCTTTGTGCGCAACAAAACGTATATCCTCAATTTCCTTGATGTTGCACAAGAATTTTCGACTAAACTCACTTACTGGCACGTAACTAAGACGATCCTAACGAACAAAACTTGCGTACATAGCGATTTTAACAAAGTATGCCGAGAAGCGGTTCTTCTCAATTTCCTTGATGTTGCACAAGAATTTTCGACTAAACTCACTTACTGACACGTAACTAAGACGATCCAAACGAACAAAACTTGCGTACATAGCGATTTTAACAAAGTATGCCGAGAAGCGGTTCTTCTCAATTTTCTTGATGTTGCACAATAATTTTCGATTAAACTCACTTACTGACACGTAACTAAGACGTTCCGAACGAACAAAACTTGCGTACATAGCGATTTTAAGAATGTATGCCGAGAAGTTGTTATTCTCAATTTCCTTGATGTTGCACAAGAATTTTCGATTAAACTCACCTACTGACACGTAACTAGGACGTTCCGGACGAACAAAACTTGTGTACATAGCGATTTTAACAATGTATGCCGAGAAGTTGTTCTTCTCAATTTCCTTGATGTTGAACAAGAATTTTCGACTAAACTCACTTACTGACACGTAACTAAGACGTTCCGAACGAACAAAACTTGCGTACATAGCGATTTTAACAATGAATGCCGAGAAGCGGTTCTTCTCAATTTCCTTGATGTTGAACAAGAATTTTCGACTAAACTCACTTACTGACACGTAACTAAGACGTTCCGAACGAACAAAACTTGTGTACATAGCGATTTTAACAATGTATGCCGAGAAGCGGTTATTCTCAATTTCCTTGATGTTGCGCAATAATTTTCGATTAAACTCACTTACTGACACGTAACTAAGACGTTCCGAACGAACAAAACTTGCGTACATAGCGATTTTAACAATGTATGCCGAGAAGTTGTTATTCTCAATTTCCTTGATGTTGCACAAGAATTTTCGATTAAACTCACCTACTGACACGTAACAAGGACGTTCCGGACGAACAAAACTTGTGTACATAGCGATTTTAACAATGTTTGCCGAGAAGTTGTTATTCTCAATTTCCTTGATGTTGCACAAGAATTTTCGATTAAACTCACCTACTGACACGTAACTAGGACGTTCCGGACGAACAAAACTTGTGTACATAGCGATCTCAGCTTTGTGCGCAACAAAACGTATATCCTCAATTTCCTTGATGTTGCACAAGAATTTTCGACTAAACTCACTTACTGGCACGTAACTAAGACGTTCCGAACGAACAAAACTTGCGTACATAGCGATTTTAACAAAGTATGCCGAGAAGCGGTTCTTCTTAATTTCCTTGATGTTGCACAAGAATTTTCGACTAAACTCACTTACTGACACGTAACTAAGACGATCCGAACGAACAAAAGTTGCGTACATAGCGATTTTAACAAAGTATGCCGAGAAGCGGTTCTTCTCAATTTCCTTGATGTTGAACAAGAATTTTCGACTAAACTCACTTACTGACACGTAACTAAGACGTTCCGAACGAACAAAACTTGCGTACATAGCGATTTTAACAATGAATGCCGAGAAGCGGTTCTTCTCAATTTCCTTGATGTTGAACAAGAATTTTCGACTAAACTCACTTACTGACACGTAACTAAGACGTTCCGAACGAACAAAACTTGCGTACATAGCGATTTTAACAATGTATGCTGAGAAACGGTTATTCTCAATTTCCTTGATGTTGCACAATAATTTTCGATTAAACTCACTTACTGACACGTAACTAAGACGTTCCGAACGAACAAAACTTGCGTACATAGCGATTTTAACAATGTTTGCCGAGAAGTTGTTATTCTCAATTTCCTTGATGTTGCACAAGAATTTTCGATTAAACTCACCTACTGACACGTAACTAGGACGTTCCGGACGAACAAAACTTGTGTACATAGCGATCTCAGCTTTGTGCGCAACAAAACGTATATCCTCAATTTCCTTGATGTTGCACAAGAATTTTCGACTAAACTCACTTACTGGCACGTAACTACGACGATCCGAACGAACAAAACTTGCGTACATAGCGATTTTAACAAAGTATGCCGAGAAGCGGTTCTTCTCAATTTCCTTGATGTTGAACAAGAATTTTCGACTAAACTCACTTACTGACACGTAACTAAGACGATCCGAACGAACAAAACTTGCGTACATAGCGATTTTAACAAAGTATGCCGAGAAGCGGTTCTTCTCAATTTCCTTGATGTTGAACAAGAATTTTCGACTAAACTCACTTACTGACACGTAACTAAGACGTTCCGAACGAACAAAACTTGCGTACATAGCGATTTTAACAATGAATGCCGAGAAGCGGTTCTTCTCAATTTCCTTGATGTTGAACAAGAATTTTCGACTAAACTCACTTACTGGCACGTAACTAAGACGTTCCGAACGATCAAAACTTGCGTACATAGCGATTTTAACAAAGTATACCGAGAAGCGGTTCTTCTCAATTTCCTTGATGTTGAACAAGAATTTTCGACTAAACTCACTTACTGACACGTAACTAAGACGTTCCGAACGAACAAAACTTGCGTACATTGCGATTTTAACAATGAATGCCGAGAAGCGGTTTTTCTCAATTTCCTTGATGTTGAACAAGAATTTTCGACTAAACTCACTTACTGACACGTAACTAAGACGATCCGAACGAACAAAACTTGCGTACATAGCGATTTTAACAAAGTATGCCGAGAAGCGGTTCTTCTCAATTTCCTTGATGTTGAACAAGAATTTTCGACTAAACTCACTTATTGACACGTAACTAAGACGTTCCGAACGAACAAAACTTGCGTACATAGCGATTTTAACAATGAATGCCGAGAAGCGGTTCTTCTCAATTTCCTTGATGTTGAACAAGAATTTTCGACTAAACTCACTTACTGACACGTAACTAAGACGTTCCGAACGAACAAAACTTGTGTACATAGCGATTTTAACAATGTATGCCGAGAAGCGGTTATTCTCAATTTCCTTGATGTTGCGCAATAATTTTCGATTAAACTCACTTACTGACACGTAACTAAGACGTTCCGAACGAACAAAACTTGCGTACATAGCGATTTTAACAATGTATGCCGAGAAGTTGTTATTCTCAATTTCCTTGATGTTGCACAAGAATTTTCGATTAAACTCACCTACTGACACGTAACAAGGACGTTCCGGACGAACAAAACTTGTGTACATAGCGATTTTAACAATGTATGCCGAGAAGTTGTTATTCTCAATTTCCTTGATGTTGCACAAGAATTTTCGATTAAACTCACCTACTGACACGTAACTAGGACGTTCCGGACGAACAAAACTTGTGTACATAGCGATCTCAGCTTTGTGCGCAACAAAACGTATATCCTCAATTTCCTTGATGTTGCACAAGAATTTTCGACTAAACTCACTTACTGGCACGTAACTAAGACGATCCTAACGAACAAAACTTGCGTACATAGCGATTTTAACAAAGTATGCCGAGAAGCGGTTCTTCTCAATTTCCTTGATGTTGCACAAGAATTTTCGACTAAACTCACTTACTGACACGTAACTAAGACGATCCAAACGAACAAAACTTGCGTACATAGCGATTTTAACAAAGTATGCCGAGAAGCGGTTCTTCTCAATTTTCTTGATGTTGCACAATAATTTTCGATTAAACTCACTTACTGACACGTAACTAAGACGTTCCGAACGAACAAAACTTGCGTACATAGCGATTTTAAGAATGTATGCCGAGAAGTTGTTATTCTCAATTTCCTTGATGTTGCACAAGAATTTTCGATTAAACTCACCTACTGACACGTAACTAGGACGTTCCGGACGAACAAAACTTGTGTACATAGCGATCTCAGCTTTGTGCGCAAAAAAACGTATATCCTCAATTTCCTTGATGTTGCACAAGAATTTTCGACTAAACTCACTTACTGACACGTAACTAAGACGTTCCGAACGAACAAAACTTGCGTACATAGCGATTTTAACAATGTATGCCGAGAAGCGGTTATTCTCAATTTCCTTGATGTTGCGCAATAATTTTCGATTAAACTCACTTACTGACACGTAACTAAGACGTTCCGAACGAACAAAACTTGCGTACATAGCGATTTTAACAATGTATGCCGAGAAGTTGTTATTCTCAATTTCCTTGATGTTGCACAAGAATTTTCGATTAAACTCACCTACTGACACGTAACAAGGACGTTCCGGACGAACAAAACTTGTGTACATAGCGATTTTAACAATGTATGCCGTGAAGTTGTTATTCTCAATTTCCTTGATGTTGCACAAGAATTTTCGATTAAACTCACCTACTGACACGTAACTAGGACGTTCCGGACGAACAAAACTTGTGTACATAGCGATCTCAGCTTTGTGCGCAACAAAACGTATATCCTCAATTTCCTTGATGTTGCACAAGAATTTTCGACTAAACTCACTTACTGGCACGTAACTAAGACGTTCCGAACGAACAAAACTTGCGTACATAGCGATTTTAACAAAGTATGCCGAGAAGCGGTTCTTCCTTATTTCCTTGATGTTGCACAAGAATTTTCGACTAAACTCACTTACTGACACGTAACTAAGACGATCCGAACGAACAAAACTTGCGTACATAGCGATTTTAACAAAGTATGCCGAGAAGCGGTTCTTCTCAATTTCCTTGATGTTGAACAAGAATTTTCGACTAAACTCACTTACTGACACGTAACTAAGACGTTCCGAACGAACAAAACTTGCGTACATAGCGATTTTAACAATGAATGCCGAGAAGCGGTTCTTCTCAATTTCCTTGATGTTGAACAAGAATTTTCGACTAAACTCACTTACTGACACGTAACTAAGACGTTCCGAACGAACAAAACTTGTGTACATAGCGATTTTAACAATGTATGCCGAGAAGCGGTTATTCTCAATTTCCTTGATGTTGCGCAATAATTTTCGATTAAACTCACTTACTGACACGTAACTAAGACGTTCCGAACGAACAAAACTTGCGTACATAGCGATTTTAACAATGTATGCCGAGAAGTTGTTATTCTCAATTTCCTTGATGTTGCACAAGAATTTTCGATTAAACTCACCTACTGACACGTAACAAGGACGTTCCGGACGAACAAAACTTGTGTACATAGCGATTTTAACAATGTTTGCCGAGAAGTTGTTATTCTCAATTTCCTTGATGTTGCACAAGAATTTTCGATTAAACTCACCTACTGACACGTAACTAGGACGTTCCGGACGAACAAAACTTGTGTACATAGCGATCTCAGCTTTGTGCGCAACAAAACGTATATCCTCAATTTCCTTGATGTTGCACAAGAATTTTCGACTAAACTCACTTACTGGCACGTAACTAAGACGTTCCGAACGAACAAAACTTGCGTACATAGCGATTTTAACAAAGTATGCCGAGAAGCGGTTCTTCTTAATTTCCTTGATGTTGCACAAGAATTTTCGACTAAACTCACTTACTGACACGTAACTAAGACGATCCGAACGAACAAAAGTTGCGTACATAGCGATTTTAACAAAGTATGCCGAGAAGCGGTTCTTCTCAATTTCCTTGATGTTGAACAAGAATTTTCGACTAAACTCACTTACTGACACGTAACTAAGACGTTCCGAACGAACAAAACTTGCGTACATAGCGATTTTAACAATGAATGCCGAGAAGCGGTTCTTCTCAATTTCCTTGATGTTGAACAAGAATTTTCGACTAAACTCACTTACTGACACGTAACTAAGACGTTCCGAACGAACAAAACTTGCGTACATAGCGATTTTAACAATGTATGCTGAGAAACGGTTATTCTCAATTTCCTTGATGTTGCACAATAATTTTCGATTAAACTCACTTACTGACACGTAACTAAGACGTTCCGAACGAACAAAACTTGCGTACATAGCGATTTTAACAATGTATGCCGAGAAGTTGTTATTCTCAATTTCCTTGATGTTGCACAAGAATTTTCGATTAAACTCACCTACTGACACGTAACTAGGACGTTCCGGACGAACAAAACTTGTGTACATAGCGATCTCAGCTTTGTGCGCAACAAAACGTATATCCTCAATTTCCTTGATGTTGCACAAGAATTTTCGGCTAAACTCACTTACTGGCACGTAACTAAGACGTTCCGAACGAACAAAACTTGCGTACATAGCGATTTTAACAATGTATGCCGAGAAGTTGTTATTCTCAATTTCCTTGATGTTGCACAAGAATTTTCGATTAAACTCACCTACCGACACGTAACTAGGACGTTCCGGACGAACAAAACTTGTGTACATAGCGATCTCAGCTTTGTGCGCAACAAAACGTATATCCTCAATTTCCTTGATGTTGCACAAGAATTTTCGGCTAAACTCACTTACTGGCACGTAACTAAGACGTTCCGAACGAACAAAACTTGCGTACATAGCGATTTTAACAATGTATGCCGAGAAGTTGTTATTCTCAATTTCCTTGATGTTGCACAAGAA
The DNA here is from genome assembly GCF_030449975.1 of Polyergus mexicanus. Classification (NCBI taxonomy): domain Eukaryota; kingdom Metazoa; phylum Arthropoda; class Insecta; order Hymenoptera; family Formicidae; genus Polyergus; species Polyergus mexicanus. The sequence goes on from NW_027223330.1 coordinate 5,104,980, forward strand.
TTTTCGATTAAACTCACCTACTGACACGTAACAAGGACGTTCCGGACGAACAAAACTTGTGTACATAGCGATTTTAACAAAGTATGCCGAGAAGCGGTTTTTCTTAATTTCCTTGATGTTGCACAAGAATTTTCGACTAAACTCACTTACTGACACGTAACTACGACGATCCAAACGAACAAAACTTGCGTACATAGCGATTTTAACAAAGTATGCCGAGAAGCGGTTCTTCTCAATTTTCTTGATGTTGCACAATAATTTTCGATTAAACTCACTTACTGACACGTAACTAAGACGTTCCGAACGAACAAAACTTGCGTACATAGCGATTTTAAGAATGTATGCCGAGAAGTTGTTATTCTCAATTTCCTTGATGTTGCACAAGAATTTTCGATTAAACTCACCTACTGACACGTAACTAGGACGTTCCGGACGAACAAAACTTGTGTACATAGCGATCTCAGCTTTGTGCGCAAAAAAACGTATATCCTCAATTTCCTTGATGTTGCACAAGAATTTTCGACTAAACTCACTTACTGACACGTAACTAAGACGTTCCGAACGAACAAAACTTGTGTACATAGCGATTTTAACAATGTATGCCGAGAAGCGGTTATTCTCAATTTCCTTGATGTTGCGCAATAATTTTCGATTAAACTCACTTACTGACACGTAACTAAGACGTTCCGAACGAACAAAACTTGCGTACATAGCGATTTTAACAAAGTATGCCGAGAAGCGGTTCTTCTTAATTTCCTTGATGTTGCACAAGAATTTTCGACTAAACTCACTTACTGACACGTAACTAAGACGATCCGAACGAACAAAAGTTGCGTACATAGCGATTTTAACAAAGTATGCCGAGAAGCGGTTCTTCTCAATTTCCTTGATGTTGAACAAGAATTTTCGACTAAACTCACTTACTGACACGTAACTAAGACGTTCCGAACGAACAAAACTTGCGTACATAGCGATTTTAACAATGAATGCCGAGAAGCGGTTCTTCTCAATTTCCTTGATGTTGAACAAGAATTTTCGACTAAACTCACTTACTGACACGTAACTAAGACGTTCCGAACGAACAAAACTTGCGTACATAGCGATTTTAACAATGTATGCTGAGAAACGGTTATTCTCAATTTCCTTGATGTTGCACAATAATTTTCGATTAAACTCACTTACTGACACGTAACTAAGACGTTCCGAACGAACAAAACTTGCGTACATAGCGATTTTAACAATGTATGCCGAGAAGTTGTTATTCTCAATTTCCTTGATGTTGCACAAGAATTTTCGATTAAACTCACCTACTGACACGTAACTAGGACGTTCCGGACGAACAAAACTTGTGTACATAGCGATCTCAGCTTTGTGCGCAACAAAACGTATATCCTCAATTTCCTTGATGTTGCACAAGAATTTTCGGCTAAACTCACTTACTGGCACGTAACTAAGACGTTCCGAACGAACAAAACTTGCGTACATAGCGATTTTAACAATGTATGCCGAGAAGTTGTTATTCTCAATTTCCTTGATGTTGCACAAGAATTTTCGATTAAACTCACCTACCGACACGTAACTAGGACGTTCCGGACGAACAAAACTTGTGTACATAGCGATCTCAGCTTTGTGCGCAACAAAACGTATATCCTCAATTTCCTTGATGTTGCACAAGAATTTTCGGCTAAACTCACTTACTGGCACGTAACTAAGACGTTCCGAACGAACAAAACTTGCGTACATAGCGATTTTAACAATGTATGCCGAGAAGTTGTTATTCTCAATTTCCTTGATGTTGCACAAGAATTTTCGATTAAACTCACCTACTGACACGTAACAAGGACGTTCCGGACGAACAAAACTTGTGTACATAGCGATTTTAACAAAGTATGCCGAGAAGCGGTTTTTCTTAATTTCCTTGATGTTGCACAAGAATTTTCGACTAAACTCACTTACTGACACGTAACTACGACGATCCAAACGAACAAAACTTGCGTACATAGCGATTTTAACAAAGTATGCCGAGAAGCGGTTCTTCTCAATTTTCTTGATGTTGCACAATAATTTTCGATTAAACTCACTTACTGACACGTAACTAAGACGTTCCGAACGAACAAAACTTGCGTACATAGCGATTTTAAGAATGTATGCCGAGAAGTTGTTATTCTCAATTTCCTTGAAGTTGCACAAGAATTTTCGATTAAACTCACCTACTGACACGTAACTAGGACGTTCCGGACGAACAAAACTTGTGTACATAGCGATCTCAGCTTTGTGCGCAAAAAAACGTATATCCTCAATTTCCTTGATGTTGCACAAGAATTTTCGACTAAACTCACTTACTGACGCGTAACTAAGACGTTCCGAACGAACAAAACTTGCGTACATAGCGATTTTAACAATGTATGCCGAGAAGCGGTTATTCTCAATTTCCTTGATGTTGCGCAATAATTTTCGATTAAACTCACTTACTGACACGTAACTAAGACGTTCCGAACGAACAAAACTTGCGTACATAGCGATTTTAACAATGTATGCCGAGAAGTTGTTATTCTCAATTTCCTTGATGTTGCACAAGAATTTTCGATTAAACTCACCTACTGACACGTAACAAGGACGTTCCGGACGAACAAAACTTGTGTACATAGCGATTTTAACAATGTATGCCGTGAAGTTGTTATTCTCAATTTCCTTGATGTTGCACAAGAATTTTCGATTAAACTCACCTACTGACACGTAACTAGGACGTTCCGGACGAACAAAACTTGTGTACATAGCGATCTCAGCTTTGTGCGCAACAAAACGTATATCCTCAATTTCCTTGATGTTGCACAAGAATTTTCGACTAAACTCACTTACTGGCACGTAACTAAGACGTTCCGAACGAACAAAACTTGCGTACATAGCGATTTTAACAAAGTATGCCGAGAAGCGGTTCTTCTTAATTTCCTTGATGTTGCACAAGAATTTTCGACTAAACTCACTTACTGACACGTAACTAAGGCGATCCGAACGAACAAAACTTGCGTACATAGCGATTTTAACAAAGTATGCCGAGAAGCGGTTCTTCTCAATTTCCTTGATGTTGAACAAGAATTTTCGACTAAACTCACTTACTGACACGTAACTAAGACGTTCCGAACGAACAAAACTTGCGTACATAGCGATTTTAACAATGAATGCCGAGAAGCGGTTCTTCTCAATTTCCTTGATGTTGAACAAGAATTTTCGACTAAACTCACTTACTGACACGTAACTAAGACGTTCCGAACGAACAAAACTTGCGTACATAGCGATTTTAACAATGTATGCTGAGAAACGGTTATTCTCAATTTCCTTGATGTTGCACAATAATTTTCGATTAAACTCACTTACTGACACGTAACTAAGACGTTCCGAACGAACAAAACTTGCGTACATAGCGATTTTAACAATGTATGCCGAGAAGTTGTTATTCTCAATTTCCTTGATGTTGCACAAGAATTTTCGATTAAACTCACCTACTGACACGTAACTAGGACGTTCCGGACGAACAAAACTTGTGTACATAGCGATCTCAGCTTTGTGCGCAACAAAACGTATATCCTCAATTTCCTTGATGTTGCACAAGAATTTTCGGCTAAACTCACTTACTGGCACGTAACTAAGACGTTCCGAACGAACAAAACTTGCGTACATAGCGATTTTAACAATGTATGCCGAGAAGTTGTTATTCTCAATTTCCTTGATGTTGCACAAGAATTTTCGATTAAACTCACCTACCGACACGTAACTAGGACGTTCCGGACGAACAAAACTTGTGTACATAGCGATCTCAGCTTTGTGCGCAACAAAACGTATATCCTCAATTTCCTTGATGTTGCACAAGAATTTTCGGCTAAACTCACTTACTGGCACGTAACTAAGACGTTCCGAACGAACAAAACTTGCGTACATAGCGATTTTAACAATGTATGCCGAGAAGTTGTTATTCTCAATTTCCTTGATGTTGCACAAGAATTTTCGATTAAACTCACCTACTGACACGTAACAAGGACGTTCCGGACGAACAAAACTTGTGTACATAGCGATTTTAACAAAGTATGCCGAGAAGCGGTTTTTCTTAATTTCCTTGATGTTGCACAAGAATTTTCGACTAAACTCACTTACTGACACGTAACTACGACGATCCAAACGAACAAAACTTGCGTACATAGCGATTTTAACAAAGTATGCCGAGAAGCGGTTCTTCTCAATTTTCTTGATGTTGCACAATAATTTTCGATTAAACTCACTTACTGACACGTAACTAAGACGTTCCGAACGAACAAAACTTGCGTACATAGCGATTTTAAGAATGTATGCCGAGAAGTTGTTATTCTCAATTTCCTTGAAGTTGCACAAGAATTTTCGATTAAACTCACCTACTGACACGTAACTAGGACGTTCCGGACGAACAAAACTTGTGTACATAGCGATCTCAGCTTTGTGCGCAAAAAAACGTATATCCTCAATTTCCTTGATGTTGCACAAGAATTTTCGACTAAACTCACTTACTGACACGTAACTAAGACGTTCCGAACGAACAAAACTTGCGTACATAGCGATTTTAACAATGTATGCCGAGAAGCGGTTATTCTCAATTTCCTTGATGTTGCGCAATAATTTTCGATTAAACTCACTTACTGACACGTAACTAAGACGTTCCGAACGAACAAAACTTGCGTACATAGCGATTTTAACAATGTATGCCGAGAAGTTGTTATTCTCAATTTCCTTGATGTTGCACAAGAATTTTCGATTAAACTCACCTACTGACACGTAACAAGGACGTTCCGGACGAACAAAACTTGTGTACATAGTGATTTTAACAATGTATGCCGTGAAGTTGTTATTCTCAATTTCCTTGATGTTGCACAAGAATTTTCGATTAAACTCACCTACTGACACGTAACTAGGACGTTCCGGACGAACAAAACTTGTGTACATAGCGATCTCAGCTTTGTGCGCAACAAAACGTATATCCTCAATTTCCTTGATGTTGCACAAGAATTTTCGACTAAACTCACTTACTGGCACGTAACTAAGACGTTCCGAACGAACAAAACTTGCGTACATAGCGATTTTAACAAAGTATGCCGAGAAGCGGTTCTTCTTAATTTCCTTGATGTTGCACAAGAATTTTCGACTAAACTCACTTACTGACACGTAACTAAGACGATCCGAACGAACAAAACTTGCGTACATAGCGATTTTAACAAAGTATGCCGAGAAGCGGTTCTTCTCAATTTCCTTGATGTTGAACAAGAATTTTCGACTAAACTCACTTACTGACACGTAACTAAGACGTTCCGAACGAACAAAACTTGCGTACATAGCGATTTTAACAATGAATGCCGAGAAGCGGTTCTTCTCAATTTCCTTGATGTTGAACAAGAATTTTCGACTAAACTCACTTACTGACACGTAACTAAGACGTTCCGAACGAACAAAACTTGTGTACATAGCGATTTTAACAATGTATGCCGAGAAGCGGTTATTCTCAATTTCCTTGATGTTGCGCAATAATTTTCGATTAAACTCACTTACTGACACGTAACTAAGACGTTCCGAACGAACAAAACTTGCGTACATAGCGATTTTAACAATGTATGCCGAGAAGTTGTTATTCTCAATTTCCTTGATGTTGCACAAGAATTTTCGATTAAACTCACCTACTGACACGTAACAAGGACGTTCCGGACGAACAAAACTTGTGTACATAGCGATTTTAACAATGTTTGCCGAGAAGTTGTTATTCTCAATTTCCTTGATGTTGCACAAGAATTTTCGATTAAACTCACCTACTGACACGTAACTACGACGATCCGAACGAACAAAACTTGCGTACATAGCGATTTTAACAAAGTATGCCGAGAAGCGGTTCTTCTCAATTTCCTTGATGTTGAACAAGAATTTTCGACTAAACTCACTTACTGACACGTAACTAAGACGATCCGAACGAACAAAACTTGCGTACATAGCGATTTTAACAAAGTATGCCGAGAAGCGGTTCTTCTCAATTTCCTTGATGTTGAACAAGAATTTTCGACTAAACTCACTTACTGACACGTAACTAAGACGTTCCGAACGAACAAAACTTGCGTACATAGCGATTTTAACAATGAATGCCGAGAAGCGGTTCTTCTCAATTTCCTTGATGTTGAACAAGAATTTTCGACTAAACTCACTTACTGGCACGTAACTAAGACGTTCCGAACGATCAAAACTTGCGTACATAGCGATTTTAACAAAGTATACCGAGAAGCGGTTCTTCTCAATTTCCTTGATGTTGAACAAGAATTTTCGACTAAACTCACTTACTGACACGTAACTAAGACGTTCCGAACGAACAAAACTTGCGTACATTGCGATTTTAACAATGAATGCCGAGAAGCGGTTTTTCTCAATTTCCTTGATGTTGAACAAGAATTTTAGACTAAACTCACTTACTGACACGTAACTAAGACGATCCGAACGAACAAAACTTGCGTACATAGCGATTTTAACAAAGTATGCCGAGAAGCGGTTCTTCTCAATTTCCTTGATGTTGAACAAGAATTTTCGACTAAACTCACTTATTGACACGTAACTAAGACGTTCCGAACGAACAAAACTTGCGTACATAGCGATTTTAACAATGAATGCCGAGAAGCGGTTCTTCTCAATTTCCTTGATGTTGAACAAGAATTTTCGACTAAACTCACTTACTGACACGTAACTAAGACGTTCCGAACGAACAAAACTTGTGTACATAGCGATTTTAACAATGTATGCCGAGAAGCGGTTATTCTCAATTTCCTTGATGTTGCGCAATAATTTTCGATTAAACTCACTTACTGACACGTAACTAAGACGTTCCGAACGAACAAAACTTGCGTACATAGCGATTTTAACAATGTATGCCGAGAAGTTGTTATTCTCAATTTCCTTGATGTTGCACAAGAATTTTCGATTAAACTCACCTACTGACACGTAACAAGGACGTTCCGGACGAACAAAACTTGTGTACATAGCGATTTTAACAATGTATGCCGAGAAGTTGTTATTCTCAATTTCCTTGATGTTGCACAAGAATTTTCGATTAAACTCACCTACTGACACGTAACTAGGACGTTCCGGACGAACAAAACTTGTGTACATAGCGATCTCAGCTTTGTGCGCAACAAAACGTATATCCTCAATTTCCTTGATGTTGCACAAGAATTTTCGACTAAACTCACTTACTGGCACGTAACTAAGACGATCCTAACGAACAAAACTTGCGTACATAGCGATTTTAACAAAGTATGCCGAGAAGCGGTTCTTCTCAATTTCCTTGATGTTGCACAAGAATTTTCGATTAAACTCACCTACTGACACGTAACAAGGACGTTCCGGACGAACAAAACTTGTGTACATAGCGATTTTAACAAAGTATGCCGAGAAGCGGTTTTTCTTAATTTCCTTGACGTTGCACAAGAATTTTCGACTAAACTCACTTACTGACACGTAACTAAGACGATCCAAACGAACAAAACTTGCGTACATAGCGATTTTAACAAAGTATGCCGAGAAGCGGTTCTTCTCAATTTTCTTGATGTTGCACAATAATTTTCGATTAAACTCACTTACTGACACGTAACTAAGACGTTCCGAACGAACAAAACTTGCGTACATAGCGATTTTAAGAATGTATGCCGAGAAGTTGTTATTCTCAATTTCCTTGATGTTGCACAAGAATTTTCGATTAAACTCACCTACTGACACGTAACTAGGACGTTCCGGACGAACAAAACTTGTGTACATAGCGATCTCAGCTTTGTGCGCAAAAAAACGTATATCCTCAATTTCCTTGATGTTGCACAAGAATTTTCGACTAAACTCACTTACTGACACGTAACTAAGACGTTCCGAACGAACAAAACTTGCGTACATAGCGATTTTAACAATGTATGCCGAGAAGCGGTTATTCTCAATTTCCTTGATGTTGCGCAATAATTTTCGATTAAACTCACTTACTGACACGTAACTAAGACGTTCCGAACGAACAAAACTTGCGTACATAGCGATTTTAACAATGTATGCCGAGAAGTTGTTATTCTCAATTTCCTTGATGTTGCACAAGAATTTTCGATTAAACTCACCTACTGACACGTAACAAGGACGTTCCGGACGAACAAAACTTGTGTACATAGCGATTTTAACAATGTATGCCGTGAAGTTGTTATTCTCAATTTCCTTGATGTTGCACAAGAATTTTCGATTAAACTCACCTACTGACACGTAACTAGGACGTTCCGGACGAACAAAACTTGTGTACATAGCGATCTCAGCTTTGTGCGCAACAAAACGTATATCCTCAATTTCCTTGATGTTGCACAAGAATTTTCGACTAAACTCACTTACTGGCACGTAACTAAGACGTTCCGAACGAACAAAACTTGCGTACATAGCGATTTTAACAAAGTATGCCGAGAAGCGGTTCTTCTTAATTTCCTTGATGTTGCACAAGAATTTTCGACTAAACTCACTTACTGACACGTAACTAAGGCGATCCGAACGAACAAAACTTGCGTACATAGCGATTTTAACAAAGTATGCCGAGAAGCGGTTCTTCTCAATTTCCTTGATGTTGAACAAGAATTTTCGACTAAACTCACTTACTGACACGTAACTAAGACGTTCCGAACGAACAAAACTTGCGTACATAGCGATTTTAACAATGAATGCCGAGAAGCGGTTCTTCTCAATTTCCTTGATGTTGAACAAGAATTTTCGACTAAACTCACTTACTGACACGTAACTAAGACGTTCCGAACGAACAAAACTTGTGTACATAGCGATTTTAACAATGTATGCCGAGAAGCGGTTATTCTCAATTTCCTTGATGTTGCGCAATAATTTTCGATTAAACTCACTTACTGACACGTAACTAAGACGTTCCGAACGAACAAAACTTGCGTACATAGCGATTTTAACAATGTATGCCGAGAAGTTGTTATTCTCAATTTCCTTGATGTTGCACAAGAATTTTAGATTAAACTCACCTACTGACACGTAACAAGGACGTTCCGGACGAACAAAACTTGTGTACATAGCGATTTTAACAATGTTTGCCGAGAAGTTGTTATTCTCAATTTCCTTGATGTTGCACAAGAATTTTCGATTAAACTCACCTACTGACACGTAACTAGGACGTTCCGGACGAACAAAACTTGTGTACATAGCGATCTCAGCTTTGTGCGCAACAAAACGTATATCCTCAATTTCCTTGATGTTGCACAAGAATTTTCGACTAAACTCACTTACTGGCACGTAACTAAGACGTTCCGAACGAACAAAACTTGCGTACATAGCGATTTTAACAAAGTATGCCGAGAAGCGGTTCTTCTTAATTTCCTTGATGTTGCACAAGAATTTTCGACTAAACTCACTTACTGACACGTAACTAAGACGATCCGAACGAACAAAAGTTGCGTACATAGCGATTTTAACAAAGTATGCCGAGAAGCGGTTCTTCTCAATTTCCTTGATGTTGAACAAGAATTTTCGACTAAACTCACTTACTGACACGTAACTAAGACGTTCCGAACGAACAAAACTTGCGTACATAGCGATTTTAACAATGAATGCCGAGAAGCGGTTCTTCTCAATTTCCTTGATGTTGAACAAGAATTTTCGACTAAACTCACTTACTGACACGTAACTAAGACGTTCCGAACGAACAAAACTTGCGTACATAGCGATTTTAACAATGTATGCTGAGAAACGGTTATTCTCAATTTCCTTGATGTTGCACAATAATTTTCGATTAAACTCACTTACTGACACGTAACTAAGACGTTCCGAACGAACAAAACTTGCGTACATAGCGATTTTAACAATGTATGCCGAGAAGTTGTTATTCTCAATTTCCTTGATGTTGCACAAGAATTTTCGATTAAACTCACCTACTGACACGTAACTAGGACGTTCCGGACGAACAAAACTTGTGTACATAGCGATCTCAGCTTTGTGCGCAACAAAACGTATATCCTCAATTTCCTTGATGTTGCACAAGAATTTTCGGCTAAACTCACTTACTGGCACGTAACTAAGACGTTCCGAACGAACAAAACTTGCGTACATAGCGATTTTAACAATGTATGCCGAGAAGTTGTTATTCTCAATTTCCTTGATGTTGCACAAGAATTTTCGATTAAACTCACCTACCGACACGTAACTAGGACGTTCCGGACGAACAAAACTTGTGTACATAGCGATCTCAGCTTTGTGCGCAACAAAACGAATATCCTCAATTTCCTTGATGTTGCACAAGAATTTTCGGCTAAACTCACTTACTGGCACGTAACTAAGACGTTCCGAACGAACAAAACTTGCGTACATAGCGATTTTAACAATGTATGCCGAGAAGTTGTTATTCTCAATTTCCTTGATGTTGCACAAGAATTTTCGATTAAACTCACCTACTGACACGTAACAAGGACGTTCCGGACGAACAAAACTTGTGTACATAGCGATTTTAACAAAGTATGCCGAGAAGCGGTTTTTCTTAATTTCCTTGATGTTGCACAAGAATTTTCGACTAAACTCACTTACTGACACGTAACTAAGACGATCCAAACGAACAAAACTTGCGTACATAGCGATTTTAACAAAGTATGCCGAGAAGCGGTTCTTCTCAATTTTCTTGATGTTGCACAATAATTTTCGATTAAACTCACTTACTGACACGTAACTAAGACGTTCCGAACGAACAAAACTTGCGTACATAGCGATTTTAAGAATGTATGCCGAGAAGTTGTTATTCTCAATTTCCTTGATGTTGCACAAGAATTTTCGATTAAACTCACCTACTGACACGTAACTAGGACGTTCCGGACGAACAAAACTTGTGTACATAGCGATCTCAGCTTTGTGCGCAAAAAAACGTATATCCTCAATTTCCTTGATGTTGCACAAGAATTTTCGACTAAACTCACTTACTGACACGTAACTAAGACGTTCCGAACGAACAAAACTTGCGTACATAGCGATTTTAACAATGTATGCCGAGAAGCGGTTATTCTCAATTTCCTTGATGTTGCGCAATAATTTTCGATTAAACTCACTTACTGACACGTAACTAAGACGTTCCGAACGAACAAAACTTGCGTACATAGCGATTTTAACAATGTATGCCGAGAAGTTGTTATTCTCAATTTCCTTGATGTTGCACAAGAATTTTCGATTAAACTCACCTACTGACACGTAACAAGGACGTTCCGGACGAACAAAACTTGTGTACATAGTGATTTTAACAATGTATGCCGTGAAGTTGTTATTCTCAATTTCCTTGATGTTGCACAAGAATTTTCGATTAAACTCACCTACTGACACGTAACTAGGACGTTCCGGACGAACAAAACTTGTGTACATAGCGATCTCAGCTTTGTGCGCAACAAAACGTATATCCTCAATTTCCTTGATGTTGCACAAGAATTTTCGACTAAACTCACTTACTGGCACGTAACTAAGACGTTCCGAACGAACAAAACTTGCGTACATAGCGATTTTAACAAAGTATGCCGAGAAGCGGTTCTTCTTAATTTCCTTGATGTTGCACAAGAATTTTCGACTAAACTCACTTACTGACACGTAACTAAGACGATCCGAACGAACAAAACTTGCGTACATAGCGATTTTAACAAAGTATGCCGAGAAGCGGTTCTTCTCAATTTCCTTGATGTTGAACAAGAATTTTCGACTAAACTCACTTACTGACACGTAACTAAGACGATCCGAACGAACAAAAGTTGCGTACATAGCGATTTTAACAAAGTATGCCGAGAAGCGGTTCTTCTCAATTTCCTTGATGTTGAACAAGAATTTTCGACTAAACTCACTTACTGACACGTAACTAAGACGTTCCGAACGAACAAAACTTGCGTACATAGCGATTTTAACAATGAATGCCGAGAAGCGGTTCTTCTCAATTTCCTTGATGTTGAACAAGAATTTTCGACTAAACTCACTTACTGACACGTAACTAAGACGTTCCGAACGAACAAAACTTGCGTACATAGCGATTTTAACAATGTATGCTGAGAAACGGTTATTCTCAATTTCCTTGATGTTGCACAATAATTTTCGATTAAACTCACTTACTGACACGTAACTAAGACGTTCCGAACGAACAAAACTTGCGTACATAGCGATTTTAACAATGTATGCCGAGAAGTTGTTATTCTCAATTTCCTTGATGTTGCACAAGAATTTTCGATTAAACTCACCTACTGACACGTAACTAGGACGTTCCGGACGAACAAAACTTGTGTACATAGCGATCTCAGCTTTGTGCGCAACAAAACGTATATCCTCAATTTCCTTGATGTTGCACAAGAATTTTCGGCTAAACTCACTTACTGGCACGTAACTAAGACGTTCCGAACGAACAAAACTTGCGTACATAGCGATTTTAACAATGTATGCCGAGAAGTTGTTATTCTCAATTTCCTTGATGTTGCACAAGAATTTTCGATTAAACTCACCTACCGACACGTAACTAGGACGTTCCGGACGAACAAAACTTGTGTACATAGCGATCTCAGCTTTGTGCGCAACAAAACGAATATCCTCAATTTCCTTGATGTTGCACAAGAATTTTCGGCTAAACTCACTTACTGGCACGTAACTAAGACGTTCCGAACGAACAAAACTTGCGTACATAGCGATTTTAACAATGTATGCCGAGAAGTTGTTATTCTCAATTTCCTTGATGTTGCACAAGAATTTTCGATTAAACTCACCTACTGACACGTAACAAGGACGTTCCGGACGAACAAAACTTGTGTACATAGCGATTTTAACAAAGTATGCCGAGAAGCGGTTTTTCTTAATTTCCTTGATGTTGCACAAGAATTTTCGACTAAACTCACTTACTGACACGTAACTAAGACGATCCAAACGAACAAAACTTGCGTACATAGCGATTTTAACAAAGTATGCCGAGAAGCGGTTCTTCTCAATTTTCTTGATGTTGCACAATAATTTTCGATTAAACTCACTTACTGACACGTAACTAAGACGTTCCGAACGAACAAAACTTGCGTACATAGCGATTTTAAGAATGTATGCCGAGAAGTTGTTATTCTCAATTTCCTTGATGTTGCACAAGAATTTTCGATTAAACTCACCTACTGACACGTAACTAGGACGTTCCGGACGAACAAAACTTGTGTACATAGCGATCTCAGCTTTGTGCGCAAAAAAACGTATATCCTCAATTTCCTTGATGTTGCACAAGAATTTTCGACTAAACTCACTTACTGACACGTAACTAAGACGTTCCGAACGAACAAAACTTGCGTACATAGCGATTTTAACAATGTATGCCGAGAAGCGGTTATTCTCAATTTCCTTGATGTTGCGCAATAATTTTCGATTAAACTCACTTACTGACACGTAACTAAGACGTTCCGAACGAACAAAACTTGCGTACATAGCGATTTTAACAATGTATGCCGAGAAGTTGTTATTCTCAATTTCCTTGATGTTGCACAAGAATTTTCGATTAAACTCACCTACTGACACGTAACAAGGACGTTCCGGACGAACAAAACTTGTGTACATAGTGATTTTAACAATGTATGCCGTGAAGTTGTTATTCTCAATTTCCTTGATGTTGCACAAGAATTTTCGATTAAACTCACCTACTGACACGTAACTAGGACGTTCCGGACGAACAAAACTTGTGTACATAGCGATCTCAGCTTTGTGCGCAACAAAACGTATATCCTCAATTTCCTTGATGTTGCACAAGAATTTTCGACTAAACTCACTTACTGGCACGTAACTAAGACGTTCCGAACGAACAAAACTTGCGTACATAGCGATTTTAACAAAGTATGCCGAGAAGCGGTTCTTCTTAATTTCCTTGATGTTGCACAAGAATTTTCGACTAAACTCACTTACTGACACGTAACTAAGACGATCCGAACGAACAAAACTTGCGTACATAGCGATTTTAACAAAGTATGCCGAGAAGCGGTTCTTCTCAATTTCCTTGATGTTGAACAAGAATTTTCGACTAAACTCACTTACTGACACGTAACTAAGACGTTCCGAACGAACAAAACTTGCGTACATAGCGATTTTAACAATGAATGCCGAGAAGCGGTTCTTCTCAATTTCCTTGATGTTGAACAAGAATTTTCGACTAAACTCACTTACTGACACGTAACTAAGACGTTCCGAACGAACAAAACTTGTGTACATAGCGATTTTAACAATGTATGCCGAGAAGCGGTTATTCTCAATTTCCTTGATGTTGCGCAATAATTTTCGATTAAACTCACTTACTGACACGTAACTAAGACGTTCCGAACGAACAAAACTTGCGTACATAGCGATTTTAACAATGTATGCCGAGAAGTTGTTATTCTCAATTTCCTTGATGTTGCACAAGAATTTTCGATTAAACTCACCTACTGACACGTAACAAGGACGTTCCGGACGAACAAAACTTGTGTACATAGCGATTTTAACAAAGTATGCCGAGAAGCGGTTCTTCTTAATTTCCTTGATGTTGCACAAGAATTTTCGACTAAACTCACTTACTGACACGTAACTAAGACGATCCGAACGAACAAAACTTGCGTACATAGCGATTTTAACAAAGTATACCGAGAAGCGGTTCTTCTCAATTTCCTTGATGTTGAACAAGAATTTTCGACTAAACTCACTTACTGACACGTAACTAAGATGTACCGAACGAACAAAACTTGCGTACATTGCGATTTTAACAATGAATGCCGAGAAGCGGTTTTTGTCAATTTCCTTGATGTTGAACAAGAATTTTCGACTAAACTCACTTACTGACACGTAACTAAGACGATCCGAACGAACAAAACTTGCGTACATAGCGATTTTAACAAAGTATGCCGAGAAGCGGTTCTTCTCAATTTCCTTGATGTTGAACAAGAATTTTCGACTAAACTCACTTATTGACACGTAACTAAGACGTTCCGAACGAACAAAACTTGCGTACATAGCGATTTTAACAATGAATGCCGAGAAGCGGTTCTTCTCAATTTCCTTGATGTTGAACAAGAATTTTCGACTAAACTCACCTACTGACACGTAACTAAGACGTTCCGAACGAACAAAACTTGTGTACATAGCGATTTTAACAATGTATGCCGAGAAGTTGTTATTCTCAATTTCCTTGATGTTGCACAAGAATTTTCGATTAAACTCACCTACTGACACGTAACTAGGACGTTCCGGACGAACAAAACTTGTGTACATAGCGATCTCAGCTTTGTGCGCAACAAAACGTATATCCTCAATTTCCTTGATGTTGCACAAGAATTTTCGACTAAACTCACTTACTGGCACGTAACTAAGACGATCCTAACGAACAAAACTTGCGTACATAGCGATTTTAACAAAGTATGCCGAGAAGCGGTTCTTCTCAATTTCCTTGATGTTGCACAAGAATTTTCGATTAAACTCACCTACTGACACGTAACAAGGACGTTCCGGACGAACAAAACTTGTGTACATAGCGATTTTAACAAAGTATGCCGAGAAGCGGTTTTTCTTAATTTCCTTGACGTTGCACAAGAATTTTCGACTAAACTCACTTACTGACACGTAACTAAGACGATCCAAACGAACAAAACTTGCGTACATAGCGATTTTAACAAAGTATGCCGAGAAGCGGTTCTTCTCAATTTTCTTGATGTTGCACAATAATTTTCGATTAAACTCACTTACTGACACGTAACTAAGACGTTCCGAACGAACAAAACTTGCGTACATAGCGATTTTAAGAATGTATGCCGAGAAGTTGTTATTCTCAATTTCCTTGATGTTGCACAAGAATTTTCGATTAAACTCACCTACTGACACGTAACTAGGACGTTCCGGACGAACAAAACTTGTGTACATAGCGATCTCAGCTTTGTGCGCAAAAAAACGTATATCCTCAATTTCCTTGATGTTGCACAAGAATTTTCGACTAAACTCACTTACTGACACGTAACTAAGACGTTCCGAACGAACAAAACTTGCGTACATAGCGATTTTAACAATGTATGCCGAGAAGCGGTTATTCTCAATTTCCTTGATGTTGCGCAATAATTTTCGATTAAACTCACTTACTGACACGTAACTAAGACGTTCCGAACGAACAAAACTTGCGTACATAGCGATTTTAACAATGTATGCCGAGAAGTTGTTATTCTCAATTTCCTTGATGTTGCACAAGAATTTTCGATTAAACTCACCTACTGACACGTAACAAGGACGTTCCGGACGAACAAAACTTGTGTACATAGCGATTTTAACAATGTATGCCGTGAAGTTGTTATTCTCAATTTCCTTGATGTTGCACAAGAATTTTCGATTAAACTCACCTACTGACACGTAACTAGGACGTTCCGGACGAACAAAACTTGTGTACATAGCGATCTCAGCTTTGTGCGCAACAAAACGTATATCCTCAATTTCCTTGATGTTGCACAAGAATTTTCGACTAAACTCACTTACTGGCACGTAACTAAGACGTTCCGAACGAACAAAACTTGCGTACATAGCGATTTTAACAAAGTATGCCGAGAAGCGGTTCTTCTTAATTTCCTTGATGTTGCACAAGAATTTTCGACTAAACTCACTTACTGACACGTAACTAAGACGATCCGAACGAACAAAACTTGCGTACATAGCGATTTTAACAAAGTATGCCGAGAAGCGGTTCTTCTCAATTTCCTTGATGTTGAACAAGAATTTTCGACTAAACTCACTTACTGACACGTAACTAAGACGTTCCGAACGAACAAAACTTGCGTACATAGCGATTTTAACAATGAATGCCGAGAAGCGGTTCTTCTCAATTTCCTTGATGTTGAACAAGAATTTTCGACTAAACTCACTTACTGACACGTAACTAAGACGTTCCGAACGAACAAAACTTGTGTACATAGCGATTTTAACAATGTATGCCGAGAAGCGGTTATTCTCAATTTCCTTGATGTTGCGCAATAATTTTCGATTAAACTCACTTACTGACACGTAACTAAGACGTTCCGAACGAACAAAACTTGCGTACATAGCGATTTTAACAATGTATGCCGAGAAGTTGTTATTCTCAATTTCCTTGATGTTGCACAAGAATTTTCGATTAAACTCACCTACTGACACGTAACAAGGACGTTCCGGACGAACAAAACTTGTGTACATAGCGATTTTAACAATGTTTGCCGAGAAGTTGTTATTCTCAATTTCCTTGATGTTGCACAAGAATTTTCGATTAAACTCACCTACTGACACGTAACTAGGACGTTCCGGACGAACAAAACTTGTGTACATAGCGATCTCAGCTTTGTGCGCAACAAAACGTATATCCTCAATTTCCTTGATGTTGCACAAGAATTTTCGACTAAACTCACTTACTGGCACGTAACTACGACGATCCGAACGAACAAAACTTGCGTACATAGCGATTTTAACAAAGTATGCCGAGAAGCGGTTCTTCTCAATTTCCTTGATGTTGAACAAGAATTTTCGACTAAACTCACTTACTGACACGTAACTAAGACGATCCGAACGAACAAAACTTGCGTACATAGCGATTTTAACAAAGTATGCCGAGAAGCGGTTCTTCTCAATTTCCTTGATGTTGAACAAGAATTTTCGACTAAACTCACTTACTGACACGTAACTAAGACGATCCGAACGAACAAAACTTGCGTACATAGCGATTTTAACAAAGTATGCCGAGAAGCGGTTCTTCTCAATTTCCTTGATGTTGAACAAGAATTTTCGACTAAACTCACTTACTGACACGTAACTAAGACGTTCCGAACGAACAAAACTTGCGTACATAGTGTCACGTCTCAGTATTCGAGGTTAATAAAAAAAAGGAAATTATATTACTGATGTTAAGTAACTCTCTAGAACGCGACTATATTGTTTAAGTAGTTATTAAATTGAATTTAATCTTTTACTGGTAAGTATATTTATGGAAAAGATATTGTTTTTGGGTCACTCTGCATTTCACCGAGTCTACCCGGGACCAGAAGATGTCAACTTGTCATTCAATATTCAGTGGTACCTTAACTTACCAGGTTTTTACGTATTTGAATATATATATATATGTATATATGTTAGAGCAACTGCCTATGTAGCACGCTGAGTTTCCTTCTACTTAGCAGTCCTCCAAAGATTTCAGCTGTCGTGCGATGAGTGACGGTCGATCAAGGAAGTTGGAACAACCGGTCGTCGAATAAATTGCAATAGTAATATAAAATATTCTTTATTGTTGCACGACGTTAAATTAACAATATTACAGTCGTAAGACTTGCGACTGGTAAACTCACTATTCAATAATGTAGTATGTATAAGAGTCTCGAAGACTTGTACTGAATTTTGACGACGCAACGAGATTTGAATACGCCGGATTATTAACTGCTAAACGCCACGGCAACGGAGTCAGAGAACGAAATGTAGTACGAGAGTTAGTAACGTGTTAACCGTAGGAGCGTCGAATTAATAATGCTGGATGTCGGACCTGCACTGAGCTCCTCCGGTCTTCGGGTGTTGGTGGGAGAGATGCTGCAGTGGGATCGCCTCTTGTAGATGGTGGGATATTCTTCCTATGCTTCGCCTTAGACTTCCTGATGTCGGTGGGAGACCCATGGGCGGGAGCAACGGCAAGTGGAAGAGCCGCTGGTAGGGATCTCTGTGCGAGAAGGACAGCTATAACGTTCTCTCGCAACATTCCAACTTGTTTGTCCGGCCTAATCTTATCGGGCGGGCGGATAAGAATATCGATCGACGGCCGGTCCGCATACCATGCACGGTTTAAAACTCTTATAAAACTCTTATGAATAAAATATTATTTCTTATATTTCTAATTTCGCATTATGAATAATAAAACGCTATGTTATATAGGATGCGTATAAGCGTAGCATAAAATGTATAAATGTGTATGAAGATTATTAATATAATATAGTATTATATGCATAATATAATATTAAGATGTGCATATAAATGTGCGTGTACTTAAATTATTATATTAAAGCGTTACATTTGCATTTAAATGTTTCATTCTTTTTCGCTCGTATTTCTCAATTGAATTTAATGCTTTTAAAGTTAGATCTCTTATATGCTCATATATATATATATATATATATATATATATATAATATTTATTACAATAGCGTCTGAATTGTCTGTCCAATTGTACAATGCAAATATAAGGTTTTAGTTATCCCTATAGTTTATTCATATAATAGTTATTTCTTCGTCACCCGCTGGCGCGTTCGAGCGTTGGCTATATACGGGGTGACCCTAGAGTATGAATACTATTTTATAAGTTAGAAGTTAGCGTTGAACGAATAATTTTCGAGGGCTCTTTACTTCTTTCACCTCCTATGGGTGAGTTAACAATAAATATATTGTTTAAATAAATTTTGACGTGCGGCTATGACGTCACACCACCCCCCTTAGTTTAAATTTCAGAATAACAAATTATGAAGAAATTTATTCGTCCAATCTGTCTCGTAGATCTCTAAATGTGTATACTATAGGTATAGTAGGCGGTTCCGCGTTTTCTGCTGGCGCATTCGGTACTATGTTGGTGTCTATATGTTCTGGTGGGTTTTCGGGAATTACGTGTGGTTGTGGTTGCGGTTGCGGTCTATTCGCTAAATACAATAATAAATGTGTAAAGGAGCTCCAAATGGCTCCAAGTAAGTGTAAGCTGCAGCCATAAGCTGCGTGTAGCGCATAGCCATGTATCAGCGTGTCAAATACAATTTTTATTACTCTTATAATTATAAATATTCCGAATATACCGGCGGTCGCCGCACCAAATGTTGTAAAACCGTTCCATATTTTGGTTAGCGTATTGTTATAAATTTTATTCAGCGCACCCTCGTCTAATAAATTTTGCAACGAAACGGTATCGGATTGTATAGTTTGACCTGTAAAGCCTCGAGCGATGGTGTGCAAAACCGCGTTCTTTTCCGCGGGGAACATAATATGGTCTCTTAATTCGTCGAGGTCTTGTTGGGAGTAAATGCCACTGGTGGCTAGTGATTTTGGAGCAAGGTATTTCCAA
Source organism: Polyergus mexicanus (assembly GCF_030449975.1). Classification (NCBI taxonomy): domain Eukaryota; kingdom Metazoa; phylum Arthropoda; class Insecta; order Hymenoptera; family Formicidae; genus Polyergus; species Polyergus mexicanus. The sequence goes on from NW_027223330.1 coordinate 5,125,087, forward strand.
GAGAGTTTTGTTAATGGTTTAATTTCATGAGGAGAATTTATCATGGAAGGAGTAGGGTTAAATTGTAGCCAAGTTCCTTCGATGTTGTAGATTATTGGGAGTAAAGGATTGCAATCTCTGAGTGTACTGTGTTTTATGACGATATGTGATTTTGGTGTCATGTATAGTGTGGCGTTTCTAAACATAATGGGCAACTCAGCATGGCACGTATTTGTTTTTCGTAGTGTAACCTCTATAGGTATACATTTAACTATGTGAATTCCCTCTCCGGCTGTGACTGCCATGTAACCTGGAGCTTTCATTACCCGGTAGGCGAATTCATCTGGTAAAACAGCAGCAAGAGATAGGGTATTTTGTATAACCTGTTTCTCTAGTTCGCATTTTTGCATAATTATATCCTTGTATAAAGAGGTAATCTGGTTCCTCATATACTTCTCAACGTATACAAATTTTGAATTTGCGTACGTGAATAAATCTAGATTCGTCACAGAGGTTTTAGATTTTCCTTTGAAAATATTTCCTTTTTGCGTTTCAAAAACGAACAGTTTCGGGTGTTCTGTGCCATACAGTGTGTAACCGCATATTGTGTGCCTTCGTGTTAATGTCAGTGCAAAAGTGATGTCTTGAGATTCTAGTGTGAATATTGTGGTATTTTGGTGATCTAATATGCCTTGAAATTTAATGGAGGTGCCTTCATATAAGACGTCGTATGCTTCAAACCCGCAAGCGGTATTGGGTATTCCTTCCCAAAAAGTGTAACCATCGTCCGAGTCTATGCAGGATTCGTCCGATAGTTCGCAAACAGTTCCGGATTTTAACATTACTTTTCCTGCGTTTAACTTTACTGGCACGTATGAGTCTTTTAGAGAAATTTTTACAGTCGCTTGGACTATCACGTCATCCCATGTGCCGTAATAGTCCGAGTATTGGATACCTTTACATGTTCCATCTACGTTTACCTTACCCGCGAGTGTGACGCTTCTATAATACGTGTGATTCGATTTAAGTCCGTCAATAATTTCTGCGGTTCCTATTTTTAAAAGGCCCTCTTTATGCATTTGAATGCACCTAGCGCGAGATGTTTCCTGCAAATAGCTCGCGTAACCGTTATGAACGGCTGAGATATGCGAGTGCATTCCGCAGTGAAATATGGTTCTTAAAATTTCTATTTTACATTGCGTTATATGGGTCTGCGCATAACTGGATAATTGCAACAGCTGTATGTAGGTATTTACGGTCGCAGGTGTTTCGATTTCGATGTCACATTCGCCAGATCGTAGCAAAGACACAGTGGTCACGTTCAAATAGGCTCCTCCACAATCGTAGGCTATTATGGCCCTTGTGCCAGAGAACATTGCGGTAATTAGAAGTATTGGAATGTAGTAAACCTTAAAATAGAAATATTATATTTGAGTATAAGACACGAGAGTAATGTGGGTTGTTCGTGTTGTTTTATGTTACAAGATGTGTCTAGTATGTGTATATGTGTTATTAGAACAAAAATCTTTAATACTAATATGAGAATAATATGAAAATATCTTAAAGTTACTGGATCCGGGGGTCCAGGCCGCGCTCACAAAATTTCTCTTTCTTGCGTTTTCCTTCAACCCGGATCTATAAAATATGTGCCTTTGCACAATTTTAGTTTATTCACGTGAACTACGCGTGGTTTTCCACGGAAATCTATTCTCGCGTTGTTCATGGGTAATAATTCTAAAATTTTGTATGGCCCAGTATATTGATCATCTAGCTTTCCTTTCATGGGCTCTTTTAATAGATAAACTTTATCGTTAGCTTTAAAATTTCGAATATTGATTTTTCTATCATAATATGTTTTACTCTTTTCTTTTGATTGTATTAAGTTTTGTTTTGCTAGACCCTGTGAGTTTTTCAAAGTTTCAAAAAGGTTAGTGAGATAATCCTGATAAGGCTGTTCAGTGACGTCCTCGGGAACTACGGAGGAGGATGGAGTTCTGGGAAGATGTCCAAAAATTAGGGAGTAGGGAGTATAGTTGGTTCCTTCGTGGACTGATGTATTGTAAGCAAACATGGCAGGCTTAATGTGCTCGTCCCATTCCTCATTCCGGTTGGTGTACATCTTCAAGTATTCTGTCAATACGTGATGCGAGCGTTCAATCGAGCCATTTGATTGAGGGTAGTAAGCTGTCGTACGGCATTGCTTTATTTTAAAGTAGCTAGCTATTGTTTTCATCAGAGAAGTAAAAAAGGTCGGAGCTTGGTCCGTTAATAATGCTTTTGGTGCTCCATATATGCATATGAAGTCTTTTATGAAGGCGTTGGCTATTGAGAAAGAGTCTGCTGTTTCCATAGGAATAGCAACTGAATATTTCGTTAAAAGGTCTTGTATAGTTAAAATATAAGAATTGTTTCGGCTCGTTACTGGCAATGGTCCTACTACGTCCATAGATACTTTATCAAATGCAGTTCCTGGGGTGTCAGTGATCATCATGGGTTGTTTCGTTTTTACTCTTGTTAATTTCTTGATTTGGCAATTCCTGCAATTCTTTATGTAATCTTGTATGTCTTTCTTCATTGTGGGCCAATAGTAGTTTTGTCTAATTCGATGGTAAGTTTTATTCACACCTTTGTGTCCTCCAATCTTCGTAGCATGTTTTTCATAGATGATGTTAGCTCTCTCTTCTAGGCCAGGACATCTTATTAAAGATTTGCAAACTGTTACTATTATTGGTAAGTCTGAAAGGAATCTTTTTAAATTTTTATATACAAAAATCCATGGAACTGTATCGTATAGGTCGTGTTGCGCTATACTGATGGTTTTTAGATTTAGTTCTGTTATGGCATCCCTCAACGACTTTATTCCGTCTATAATGTCATTGTGTTCTATCTGCACTCTTTCATTTTGTTTAATAGGGATGTTTATTAAATATTTCCCGCTATTCAAATTCGTTATTTTTACTCTTGTGAAAGTTAAGTCTTTATACGTGGGAAGTTTATTTTCTGCTGAATAATCCTTTGCGCCCTTATCGTAGGGATGTCCTTGGAGTGTGGTAAAAACGACATGGTTATCCTTTCGGGAAAGCAGTGAATCTCGCGTTTCATTAATTTTAAAATCGTTCTCTTCACCTGAAGAGCGAGGTTGTGGAGACGCAGATTCATTACTCTCGCTTTCGTTTTCTGGATCTTCTTCCGACGTTTCTGAATTGCTTTGGTCGAACTCTTGCTCTCGTTTGTCCAGATCTTCATTTAGATTTTCAGGGAAGAAGATTTGGGATGGGATTTTTGTGGTTACCGGTGGAGTTAATAAAGCATTGTCGTTTAAGTCTCTGATAGTTGTTTGTTGTTGGTCAACAGGATTTAATGTGTGATTAGTATCATTGGAAGAGAAAGTGATTGACGGTCTAGACTGTTGTGTAGCTGTCTGGTATGAGAAAAGGGATTCGTTTGAATTATCGTCTGGTTCTACTAGGGGGAGTATGGAAACGTCAGGAATAGGTGGATTTCTAGAAAGTGCATCTGCTACTACGTTAGTCTTTCCTGTTTTATATTGTATTTCATATTCGTACTCTGATAATTTTAGTCTCCATTTCCACAATCGGGAGCTGGGATCCTTGACCGAATGTAGCCAAACTAGTGGTTTATGATCTGTGAGGATTGTAAATTTCCTGCCGTATAAATAATGCCGGAAGTATGTCACACAGTAGACTACGGCTAGGCACTCTTTTTCTATGGTGGAATATCTTCCTTCCGCTTCGTTCAAAGTCCTAGAAATATATGAAATAGGTAAGTCTTTCCCCATCTGTCCTTGGCTCAGCACGCCTCCTATAGCGTATCCACTGGCGTCGGTAGTTAATAAGAATGGCTCTTTAAAGTTCGGATATTGCAAAACAGGTTCTTTTAATAATTCATGCGTTAATTTGTTAAATGCTGCTTCTTGCGACGGTGTCCATACAAAAGGCTTATCTTTCTTTAATAAATCCGTGAGAGGTTTTGCGATTTTTGAGAAGTCCCTAATGAATCGGCGGTAGTATCCCACAAGACCCAAGAATTGCTTAATGTTTTTATGATTTCTTGGTTTTGGAAAATGTTGGACTGCGATAATCTTATTTGGATCTGGTCTTACTCCATCTGATCCGATAATATGCCCTAAGTAAACTACTTCGTGCCTTAGAAATTGGCATTTGTCGGGCTGTAATTGTAGATTTGCTTCTCTTAGTCTTTGCATTAACTCTTTAATTTTTATATCGTGTTCTTCTAGAGATCTTGCATAAACAACTATGTCGTCCAGGTAAACGAATAGTTCGTTTCCTTGCAATCCGGTGAGGACGTTGTCCATCAACCGTTGGAATGTTGCGGGTGCATTTTTCAGACCGAAAGGCATCCGCTGGTACTCGTAATGTCCATACGGTGTGGAGAAAGCTGTCTTCTCTTTATCCTCTGGGGCCATAGGAATCTGGTGAAATCCCTGTGCGAGGTCAAAAATGGAGAAGTATTTTGCACTACCCAACTGGTCTAATATTTCTACTATATTAGGCAGTGGGTACGCATCTCCTATCGTTTTTTCATTCAGCTTTCGGAAGTCTATTACCATCCTCCATTTCTTTTGTCCATCGGCCGCAGATTTCTTGGGGACGATCCATAGAGGAGCGTTATACGGTGATGCTGAAGGCGTTATTATTTCATCCTTCAAAAGCTTTGTTACCTGCCTGTCTATTTCTTCCTTGTGGACAGGCGGGTACCTATACTGTTTCACGTGTATTGGTAGGTTATCTGTAGTTGGAATAGTATGTTTAACCGCGGGGGTGAACTTGAGTCTTTCTCCCGGAAGATGGAAACAATCTCCGTATTCTTTAAGTATTGCGTCAACGTGGCTTTCTTCTTCTTCGTTTAAATATTCGGTATTTATGATGGGTTTAAGTCGTTCTACACGACTGAAAGATACAGGGGATGCTGTAAGCAGATTAGTTGTATCTTTAAATCTAGAAAATGCTGGCTGCGCAGCTTGTTCAATAAAAGGACCTTCTTGGTCTCGTAAAACTGGAAGAGTGTGAATCAAGGTTGATTTAGAAGATTTCCCGTCTTCGGATAGCTCTTCTTGGCTCCTGAATTTAGTAGGCGAAGATTTCCCATTATTGGCGAGCTCTTCGTTGCTCATAGAATTAGTATTTTCGGAATGTAGAAGATCCTCATGTCCTATCGACCCTGGAAGCGTGTCAATAGAGTGTTTGAGGCACGAAGATGCAGGCGTTGCATCTTGTGTAGTTGCAAGACTTTTATAGTCGTTTGAAATGAAAGATTTCCCCGGTTGGGCGAGCTCTTCTGGGCTCATGGCTTTAGTATTTTCAAAATGTAGAAGATCCTCATGTCCTATTGACTCTGGAAGCGTGTCAATAGAGTGTTTGAGGCACGAAGATGCAGGCGTTGCATCTTGTGTAATGGTAAGACCTTCGTGGTCTTTTGGAACGGAAGATTTCCCATCATTGGCTAGCTCTTCTGGGCTTATGGATTTTGTAGATGAAGATTTCCCATTATCGGCGAGCTCTTCATTGCTCATAGGATTCACAAAAATGGAAGAATTCAGCGAAGTTATGTGCTCCTCGGAGTCACTGGGTATAAGATAATCCTCAAGAGGCATGGGATAGACCTCTATGGTGTAGTTCTGCTCCGTTAAATTATAAGCTTTGATATGCCCCTTCCCTCGGGAATTTTTAACAAGAGCTTCACCCAGAAATAATCCCTTTGTTGGCTCATTTCGAGGAATATAACCTTCCCTTCTTTCCGGGTTCGTTATATTGAACGCAATGTCCACGATAGTGCGCGAGGGCACCATGATCTTTTCTCTTTTGTAAAATGGTACCTGTATGCTATCAAAGGTAAGACATTCTTGTTGGTAATCGATGATAGCATTATTATCTTTCAAAAAACTGGCACCTATTATGCCGTCAGCAGGTATACCGAAATTGTCTCTGACGACATAAAATTTTGTTTCCTTTCCCATAATTTCGAATACCACCGAACCCAATGTCCTTATTGGCTTCTCGGAAATGCCCTTTAATCTCAGTGTGTCTTTTGAGTTTACGGGGGTATTCTTTAATATTTTTGTTTTAACTAAATTTACGGAGGATCCCGAGTCTATCATAAAAAAGCAGTATCCTTTAAAGTTTTTGCAAGTGAGGGCGATCCTTGGTTGACACGTGTTGGGTCCTAGGTTCGCCATTCCAATACTGGCTTTTTCATTTAGGGGTTCCTCGTTTACTGGTCTGATGACCGACGCTGGGTCATCGTATTCCTTTAATGGAATTTTAGAAAAATTGGAGCCTTGATTTTTATCGTTAGTGTTCAAGTTTGGCTCGTTGATGGCTCCGCTTGTATCGTTATGGGATGCGCGGTCGCTTGGGCCGGTTCCTTGGTCGCGCTCACCGTCGGGCGGCCTTCCGCGTTTCCCGACGCCTGCATAGCATTTCGATACGCTAATCTCCGACATTCAGTAGCCTTGTGTCCGGGATATTTGCAATAATTGCATACGATAGGGGAGTTCGGTCCTGGCTGTCCCGGTATCAAGGGTCTAATCCATGGTCGCGGAGCAAAATTGTTATGAGGGTTTTTTAATATTGATTTAGGTTGTTCTATGTCGGGAGGTCTTGGGTTATTTATGTCTGATCGCGTAACGGGGAATTGTCGAGGAGTAAACTGTCTTTCGCGCTGTTTTTCTATTTCCAAATTCCTCGTAATTTTGACAGCCCATTCAATTGCTTCATCTAGGGTGCCTATGTTTCGGTGTTCCATTCGCGTGATCACGTTAGAGGGTAATCCATTTACGAAAGCTTCTAGGACCTCTCCTTCAACTTCGTTATTAAATAAACGAGGGTTATTAATGCCCTGTCGTCTGTTTCCGTCTAATATGGCGAGTTTCAAATCTTTAATTCTACCCGCGTACTTCAAGACAGTCTCGTTTGGCATTTTGTATGCGTTGGCTAATTCTCCGCGGTATTGTGCTACGGATTTATTCGGAGCGAAAATATTTTTTAATTTGTCTAATAAATCTATGACGCGCGTATATATGTTTCCTTCAATGACTTGATACGCGTCGCCTTCAATTTTGTTAATAATAAATTGTACGAGTTGTGGCTCTTGTACAGATGGTAGTAAATCGCGGGCACGTTCGCATGCTCGGGCGAACTGGAAGATCGAAATTTTATAACCGTTAAACGTGGGAATATTTGCAACGACATCTTTTATTTTTAGGGTCGGCATGATTACAGGAGGTTCTTCCGGTTCCGGCGGGTTGGCGAATTCATCGTATGCGGACGCGGCGCGGGAAGCTTCATTCACGCGCTGTTCAAGATTGCTCACTTGCTCCGGTAATCTGCGTAATTGTGATAATTCTGTTTGGATTTTTGAAAGGACGTCGAATAACGAATTTGCATCTATTGACTCGTTAGGGCGTTTGGCTGTTTCTTCCCGTTCTTTAAGCGACATTTTCGAATGCGATTGTTTTTCACGGTCTTCTACGTATTTTTGTTTCTTTTCGATTTCCGGGTCGACGCTTACTGTACCGTGCGATCTTGTAAATTGGGCCATAACTCGGTATACGCGATTTTAAAATAGTTATCGGCTCTAATTGTTCTTAGCACAACAATTGTAAAAGTAGTAACTTTAATAATGTGAAAATTTATAGTAATACGTACGGTTAACTAGCATGTAATGCTATAGTTCCTTACTCCTGTAAGAATGTAGGTTAGTATACAATAAAATAAAGACAGTGTAATAAATTAGTACATAGATAATAACAAAAATTATATAGTGGTTAAACAAAATTGTAAGAATATAATAGCAGTATAATAAAAGAAATATGTATATGTGCATGTAATACTATGATAATAAAACAAGAATGTTTTTATGGATTTTCCTTTTTTTTTTTTTTCAAGTTACTTTATACTTCTCGTAGCAGATTGTAAATAGAAAGCTCAAGCAAATGATAAATATAATGTCAAAGCTAGTAATTGCGGTATATATATTTTGCAATAATAAAATATAAGAATATCCTGAAAATAAGACAATGCGATTATAGGGTAAGGTATAATAAAATACACAAAATAGTATAATGTGAAATCGACAATGATATATATGTTTCTTTATTCGTCGCTGGCGCTAACGTTTGGAATTTGAGTCTGTGCGTAAAATTCGCGACGCGGGTCGTTCTCCGGAATTTCTGGATATGGCAACGGAGACTGTTCGACCGTGATCGGAATTAATTTGTAAACAAAGATTCTTTTCTCAGTTAGCCGTTCGCGACATGGGGCACTCGAATTGTCTGTGATATTTAACTCGTCGGAACAATTTGCTGCTTCTCTAAATTGCGCTCTTAGTAGGCGTCGGATCTGGTATTTCTTTCCTGCGCGACGCGTTTTTGGCATATCTTAAGGATTCAACTTTAGTTTCGTGTAGCGACTCTCTGAGGCTCTTATTTTGCCCACATAGCGATATCCGTCATCCTATTCCAGTCTCAGTGTGCGGAATCCTGCCTCACCAAAGAGAAGGAACAAGAAAGAGCGTGCGGAATCCTGCCTCACCACTCTCCGTTTATCGTATGTACACAAAAAAGCTTAAAGCAACGACGAGCGACTTATCCGCCCAGAGCCGTCGCTTCGAGTTTGCGGCACTTCGAAGAGTCAACTTCCACTTTTACTAAAATCAATCACTTCTCTACTGCGTGGCGTGTCTTATTAGCTTTATAAAAATATTTAAACACTGATGTCTGTGTTACATTCGCGTTCTCAGCGTGCGGAATCCTGCCTCACCGAAGAGAACGCTCCTGTTACGAGTGACGAGCGGCGTATATACCAGCTACCAGGACACTGTCACAGAACCAGGTATTGTTCAATAATTCTTTCGTAGTGATGAGCGAAATATATTCGCTCTAACTCACAACGTCAGAATGTCGTTATGCCGTCTTAATATTGCAGTCGAAGCACACGCAGTCGAGAATAATCACAAAATTCTAACAGCGTTAATGGAAATAAAAGTCTAACACGAATATGACGTGTAAATTAAATGAATTGGCAAAATCTAAATAACGCGGTGTATAATAATTGAATAAAATTATAACGGCACTGTAACTCGCGAAATAATTCAAGAAGATCTGAATGGTATTAACCGAGACTCAAATTGAACGTTATATCGCGCACAATTCACTTTCTGAAAATAAAGTACGATTATTAACACAAAAAGATGACAAGTTGGCTTCTGCGATCCCACCGCTGCCACCAAATTTTCAATATGTCACGTCTCAGTATTCGAGGTTAATAAAAAAAAGGAAATTATATTACTGATGTTAAGTAACTCTCTAGAACGCGACTATATTGTTTAAGTAGTTATTAAATTGAATTTAATCTTTTACTGGTAAGTATATTTATGGAAAAGATATTGTTTTTGGGTCACTCTGCATTTCACCGAGTCTACCCGGGACCAGAAGATGTCAACTTGTCATTCAATATTCAGTGGTACCTTAACTTACCAGGTTTTTACGTATTTGAATATATATATATATGTATATATGTTAGAGCAACTGCCTATGTAGCACGCTGAGTTTCCTTCTACTTAGCAGTCCTCCAAAGATTTCAGCTGTCGTGCGATGAGTGACGGTCGATCAAGGAAGTTGGAACAACCGGTCGTCGAATAAATTGCAATAGTAATATAAAATATTCTTTATTGTTGCACGACGTTAAATTAACAATATTACAGTCGTAAGACTTGCGACTGGTAAACTCACTATTCAATAATGTAGTATGTATAAGAGTCTCGAAGACTTGTACTGAATTTTGACGACGCAACGAGATTTGAATACGCCGGATTATTAACTGCTAAACGCCACGGCAACGGAGTCAGAGAACGAAATGTAGTACGAGAGTTAGTAACGTGTTAACCGTAGGAGCGTCGAATTAATAATGCTGGATGTCGGACCTGCACTGAGCTCCTCCGGTCTTCGGGTGTTGGTGGGAGAGATGCTGCAGTGGGATCGCCTCTTGTAGATGGTGGGATATTCTTCCTATGCTTCGCCTTAGACTTCCTGATGTCGGTGGGAGACCCATGGGCGGGAGCAACGGCAAGTGGAAGAGCCGCTGGTAGGGATCTCTGTGCGAGAAGGACAGCTATAACGTTCTCTCGCAACATTCCAACTTGTTTGTCCGGCCTAATCTTATCGGGCGGGCGGATAAGAATATCGATCGACGGCCGGTCCGCATACCATGCACGGTTTAAAACTCTTATAAAACTCTTATGAATAAAATATTATTTCTTATATTTCTAATTTCGCATTATGAATAATAAAACGCTATGTTATATAGGATGCGTATAAGCGTAGCATAAAATGTATAAATGTGTATGAAGATTATTAATATAATATAGTATTATATGCATAATATAATATTAAGATGTGCATATAAATGTGCGTGTACTTAAATTATTATATTAAAGCGTTACATTTGCATTTAAATGTTTCATTCTTTTTCGCTCGTATTTCTCAATTGAATTTAATGCTTTTAAAGTTAGATCTCTTATATGCTCATATATATATATATATATATATATATATATAATATTTATTACAATAGCGTCTGAATTGTCTGTCCAATTGTACAATGCAAATATAAGGTTTTAGTTATCCCTATAGTTTATTCATATAATAGTTATTTCTTCGTCACCCGCTGGCGCGTTCGAGCGTTGGCTATATACGGGGTGACCCTAGAGTATGAATACTATTTTATAAGTTAGAAGTTAGCGTTGAACGAATAATTTTCGAGGGCTCTTTACTTCTTTCACCTCCTATGGGTGAGTTAACAATAAATATATTGTTTAAATAAATTTTGACGTGCGGCTATGACGTCACAATAGCGATTTTAACAATGAATGCCGAGAAGCGGTTCTTCTCAATTTCCTTGATGTTGAACAAGAATTTTCGACTAAACTCACTTACTGACACGTAACTAAGACGTTCCGAACGAACAAAACTTGCGTACATTGCGATTTTAACAATGAATGCCGAGAAGCGGTTTTTCTCAATTTCCTTGATGTTGAACAAGAATTTTCGACTAAACTCACTTACTGACACGTAACTAAGACGATCCGAACGAACAAAACTTGCGTACATAGCGATTTTAACAAAGTATGCCGAGAAGCGGTTCTTCTCAATTTCCTTGATGTTGAACAAGAATTTTCGACTAAACTCACTTATTGACACGTAACTAAGACGTTCCGAACGAACAAAACTTGCGTACATAGCGATTTTAACAATGTATGCCGAGAAGCGGTTATTCTCAATTTCCTTGATGTTGCGCAATAATTTTCGATTAAACTCACTTACTGACACGTAACTAAGACGTTCCGAACGAACAAAACTTGCGTACATAGCGATTTTAACAATGTATGCCGAGAAGTTGTTATTCTCAATTTCCTTGATGTTGCACAAGAATTTTCGATTAAACTCACCTACTGACACGTAACAAGGACGTTCCGGACGAACAAAACTTGTGTACATAGCGATTTTAACAATGTATGCCGAGAAGTTGTTATTCTCAATTTCCTTGATGTTGCACAAGAATTTTCGATTAAACTCACCTGCTGACACGTAACTAGGACGTTCCGGACGAACAAAACTTGTGTACATAGCGATCTCAGCTTTGTGCGCAAAAAAACGTATATCCTCAATTTCCTTGATGTTGCACAAGAATTTTCGACTAAACTCACTTACTGACACGTAACTAAGACGTTCCGAACGAACAAAACTTGCGTACATAGCGATTTTAACAATGTATGCCGAGAAGCGGTTATTCTCAATTTCCTTGATGTTGCGCAATAATTTTCGATTAAACTCACTTACTGACACGTAACTAAGACGTTCCGAACGAACTAAACTTGCGTACATAGCGATTTTAACAATGTATGCCGAGATGTTGTTATTCTCAATTTCCTTGATGTTGCATAAGAATTTTCGATTAAACTCACCTACTGACACGTAACAAGGACGTTCCGGACGAACAAAACTTGTGTACATAGCGATTTTAACAATGTATGCCGTGAAGTTGTTATTCTCAATTTCCTTGATGTTGCACAAGAATTTTCGATTAAACTCACCTACTGACACGTAACTAGGACGTTCCGGACGAACAAAACTTGTGTACATAGCGATCTCAGCTTTGTGCGCAACAAAACGTATATCCTCAATTTCCTTGATGTTGCACAAGAATTTTCGACTAAACTCACTTACTGGCACGTAACTAAGACGTTCCGAACGAACAAAACTTGCGTACATAGCGATTTTAACAAAGTATGCCGAGAAGCGGTTCTTCTTAATTTCCTTGATGTTGCACAAGAATTTTCGACTAAACTCACTTACTGACACGTAACTAAGACGATCCGAACGAACAAAACTTGCGTACATAGCGATTTTAACAAAGTATGCCGATAAGCGGTTCTTCTCAATTTCCTTGATGTTGAACAAGAATTTTCGACTAAACTCACTTACTGACACGTAACTAAGACGTTCCGAACGAACAAAACTTGCGTACATAGCGATTTTAACAATGAATGCCGAGAAGCGGTTCTTCTCAATTTCCTTGATGTTGAACAAGAATTTTCGACTAAACTCACTTACTGACACGTAACTAAGACGTTCCGAACGAACAAAACTTGTGTACATAGCGATTTTAACAATGTATGCCGAGAAGCGGTTATTCTCAATTTCCTTGATGTTGCGCAATAATTTTCGATTAAACTCACTTACTGACACGTAACTAAGACGTTCCGAACGAACAAAACTTGCGTACATAGCGATTTTAACAATGTATGCCGAGAAGTTGTTATTCTCAATTTCCTTGATGTTGCACAAGAATTTTCGATTAAACTCACCTACTGACACGTAACAAGGACGTTCCGGACAAACAAAACTTGTGTACATAGCGATTTTAACAATGTTTGCCGAGAAGTTGTTATTCTCAATTTCCTTGATGTTGCACAAGAATTTTCGATTAAACTCACCTACTGACACGTAACTAGGACGTTCCGGACGAACAAAACTTGTGTACATAGCGATCTCAGCTTTGTGCGCAACAAAACGTATATCCTCAATTTCCTTGATGTTGCACAAGAATTTTCGACTAAACTCACTTACTGGCACGTAACTACGACGATCCGAACGAACAAAACTTGCGTACATAGCGATTTTAACAAAGTATGCCGAGAAGCGGTTCTTCTCAATTTCCTTGATGTTGAACAAGAATTTTCGACTAAACTCACTTACTGACACGTAACTAAGACGATCCGAACGAACAAAACTTGCGTACATAGCGATTTTAACAAAGTATGCCGAGAAGCGGTTCTTCTCAATTTCCTTGATGTTGAACAAGAATTTTCGACTAAACTCACTTACTGACACGTAACTAAGACGTTCCGAACGAACAAAACTTGCGTACATAGCGATTTTAACAATGAATGCCGAGAAGCGGTTCTTCTCAATTTCCTTGATGTTGAACAAGAATTTTCGACTAAACTCACTTACTGGCACGTAACTAAGACGTTCCGAACGATCAAAACTTGCGTACATAGCGATTTTAACAAAGTATACCGAGAAGCGGTTCTTCTCAATTTCCTTGATGTTGAACAAGAATTTTCGACTAAACTCACTTACTGACACGTAACTAAGACGTTCCGAACGAACAAAACTTGCGTACATTGCGATTTTAACAATGAATGCCGAGAAGCGGTTTTTCTCAATTTCCTTGATGTTGAACAAGAATTTTCGACTAAACTCACTTACTGACACGTAACTAAGACGATCCGAACGAACAAAACTTGCGTACATAGCGATTTTAACAAAGTATGCCGAGAAGCGGTTCTTCTCAATTTCCTTGATGTTGAACAAGAATTTTCGACTAAACTCACTTATTGACACGTAACTAAGACGTTCCGAACGAACAAAACTTGCGTACATAGCGATTTTAACAATGTATGCCGAGAAGCGGTTATTCTCAATTTCCTTGATGTTGCGCAATAATTTTCGATTAAACTCACTTACTGACACGTAACTAAGACGTTCCGAACGAACAAAACTTGCGTACATAGCGATTTTAACAATGTATGCCGAGAAGTTGTTATTCTCAATTTCCTTGATGTTGCACAAGAATTTTCGATTAAACTCACCTACTGACACGTAACAAGGACGTTCCGGACGAACAAAACTTGTGTACATAGCGATTTTAACAATGTATGCCGAGAAGTTGTTATTCTCAATTTCCTTGATGTTGCACAAGAATTTTCGATTAAACTCACCTGCTGACACGTAACTAGGACGTTCCGGACGAACAAAACTTGTGTACATAGCGATCTCAGCTTTGTGCGCAACAAAACGTATATCCTCAATTTCCTTGATGTTGCACAAGAATTTTCGACTAAACTCACTTACTGACACGTAACTAAGACGATCCGAACGAACAAAACTTGCGTACATAGCGATTTTAACAAAGTATGCCGAGAAGCGGTTCTTCTCAATTTCCTTGAAGTTGAACAAGAATTTTCGACTAAACTCACTTACTGACACGTAACTAAGACGTTCCGAACGAACAAAACTTGCGTACATAGCGATTTTAACAATGAATGCCGAGAAGCGGTTCTTCTCAATTTCCTTGATGTTGAACAAGAATTTTCGACTAAACTCACTTACTGACACGTAACTAAGACGTTCCGAACGAACAAAACTTGTGTACATAGCGATTTTAACAATGTATGCCGAGAAGCGGTTATTCTCAATTTCCTTGATGTTGCGCAATAATTTTCGATTAAACTCACTTACTGACACGTAACTAAGACGTTCCGAACGAACAAAACTTGCGTACATAGCGATTTTAACAATGTATGCCGAGAAGTTGTTATTCTCAATTTCCTTGATGTTGCACAAGAATTTTCGATTAAACTCACCTACTGACACGTAACAAGGACGTTCCGGACGAACAAAACTTGTGTACATAGCGATTTTAACAATGTTTGCCGAGAAGTTGTTATTCTCAATTTCCTTGATGTTGCACAAGAATTTTCGATTAAACTCACCTACTGACACGTAACTAGGACGTTCCGGACGAACAAAACTTGTGTACATAGCGATCTCAGCTTTGTGCGCAACAAAACGTATATCCTCAATTTCCTTGATGTTGCACAAGAATTTTCGACTAAACTCACTTACTGGCACGTAACTACGTCGATCCGAACGAACAAAACTTGCGTACATAGCGATTTTAACAAAGTATGCCGAGAAGCGGTTCTTCTCAATTTCCTTGATGTTGAACAAGAATTTTCGACTAAACTCACTTACTGACACGTAACTAAGACGATCCGAACGAACAAAACTTGCGTACATAGCGATTTTAACAAAGTATGCCGAGAAACGGTTCTTCTCAATTTCCTTGATGTTGAACAAGAATTTTCGACTAAACTCACTTACTGACACGTAACTAAGACGTTCCGAACGAACAAAACTTGCGTACATAGCGATTTTAACAATGAATGCCGAGAAGCGGTTCTTCTCAATTTCCTTGATGTTGAACAAGAATTTTCGACTAAACTCACTTACTGGCACGTAACTAAGACGTTCCGAACGAACAAAACTTGCGTACATAGCGATTTTAACAAAGTATACCGAGAAGCGGTTCTTCTCAATTTCCTTGATGTTGAACAAGAATTTTCGACTAAACTCACTTACTGACACGTAACTAAGACGTTCCGAACGAACAAAACTTGCGTACATTGCGATTTTAACAATGAATGCCGAGAAGCGGTTTTTCTCAATTTCCTTGATGTTGAACAAGAATTTTCGACTAAACTCACTTACTGACACGTAACTAAGACGATCCGAACGAACAAAATTTGCGTACATAGCGATTTTAACAAAGTATGCCGAGAAGCGGTTCTTCTCAATTTCCTTGATGTTGAACAAGAATTTTCGACTAAACTCACTTATTGACACGTAACTAAGACGTTCCGAACGAACAAAACTTGCGTACATAGCGAATTTAACAATGAATGCCGAGAAGCGGTTCTTCTCAATTTCCTTGATGTTGAACAAGAATTTTCGACTAAACTCACTTACTGACACGTAACTAAGACGTTCCGAACGAACAAAACTTGTGTACATAGCGATTTTAACAATGTATGCCGAGAAGCGGTTATTCTCAATTTCCTTGGTGTTGCGCAATAATTTTCGATTAAACTCACTTACTGACACGTAACTAAGACGTTCCGAACGAACAAAACTTGCGTACATAGCGATTTTAACAATGTATGCCGAGAAGTTGTTATTCTCAATATCCTTGATGTTGCACAAGAATTTTCGATTAAACTCACCTACTGACACGTAACAAGGACGTTCCGGACGAACAAAACTTGTGTACATAGCGATTTTAACAATGTATGCCGAGAAGTTGTTATTCTCAATTTCCTTGATGTTGCACAAGAATTTTCGATTAAACTCACCTACTGACACGTAACTAGGACGTTCCGGACGAACAAAACTTGTGTACATAGCGATCTCAGCTTTGTGCGCAACAAAACGTATATCCTCAATTTCCTTGATGTTGCACAAGAATTTTCGACTAAACTCACTTACTGGCACGTAACTAAGACGATCCGAACGAACAAAACTTGCGTACATAGCGATTTTAACAAAGTATGCCGAGAAGCGGTTCTTCTCAATTTCCTTGATGTTGAACAAGAATTTTCGACTAAACTCACTTACTGACACGTAACTAAGACGATCCGAACGAACAAAACTTGCGTACATAGCGATTTTAACAAAGTATGCCGAGAAGCGGTTCTTCTCAATTTCCTTGATGTTGAACAAGAATTTTCGACTAAACTCACTTACTGACACGTAACTAAGACGTTCCGAACGAACAAAACTTGCGTACATAGCGATTTTAACAAAGTATGCCGAGAAGCGGTTCTTCTCAATTTCCTTGATGTTGAACAAGAATTTTCGACTAAACTCACTTACTGACACGTAACTAAGACGTTCCGAACGAACAAAACTTGCGTACATAGCGATTTTAACAATGAATGCCGTGAAGCGGTTCTTCTCAATTTCCTTGATGTTGAACAAGAATTTTCGACTAAACTCACTTACTGACACGTAACTAAGACGATCCGAACGAACAAAACTTGCGTACATAGCGATTTTAACAAAGTATGCCGAGAAGCGGTTCTTCTCAATTTCCTTGATGTTGAACAAGAATTTTCGACTAAACTCACTTACTGACACGTAACTAAGACGTTCCGAACGAACAAAACTTGCGTACATAGCGATTTTAACAATGAATGCCGAGAAGCGGTTCTTCTCAATTTCCTTGATGTTGAACAAGAATTTTCGACTAAACTCACTTACTGACACGTAACTAAGACGTTCCGAACGAACAAAACTTGTGTACATAGCGATTTTAACAATGTATGCCGAGAAGCGGTTATTCTCAATTTCCTTGATGTTGCGCAATAATTTTCGATTAAACTCACTTACTGACACGTAACTAAGATGTTCCGAACGAACAAAACTTGCGTACATAGCGATTTTAACAATGTATGCCGAGAAGTTGTTATTCTCAATTTCCTTGATGTTGCACAAGAATTTTCGATTAAACTCACCTACTGACACGTAACAAGGACGTTCCGGACGAACAAAACTTGTGTACATAGCGATTTTAACAATGTATGCCGAGAAGTTGTTATTCTCAATTTCCTTGATGTTGCACAAGAATTTTCGATTAAACTCACCTACTGACACGTAACAAGGACGTTCCGGACGAACAAAACTTGTGTACATAGCGATTTTAACAAAGTATGCCGAGAAGCGGTTCTTCTTAATTTCCTTGATGTTGCACAAGAATTTTCGACTAAACTCACTTACTGACACGTAACTAAGACGATCCGAACGAACAAAACTTGCGTACATAGCGATTTTAACAAAGTATGCCGAGAAGCGGTTCTTCTCAATTTCCTTGATGTTGAACAAGAATTTTCGACTAAACTCACTTACTGACACGTAACTAAGACGTTCCGAACGAACAAAACTTGCGTACAGAGCGATTTTAACAATGAATGCCGAGAAGCGGTTCTTCTCAATTTCCTTGATGTTGAACAAGAATTTTCGACTAAACTCACTTACTGACACGTAACTAAGACGTTCCGAACGAACAAAACTTGTGTACATAGCGATTTTAACAATGTATGCCGAGAAGCGGTTATTCTCAATTTCCTTGATGTTGCGCAATAATTTTCGATTAAACTCACTTACTGACACGTAACTAAGACGTTCCGAACGAACAAAACTTGCGTACATAGCGATTTTAACAATGTATGCCGAGAAGTTGTTATTCTCAATTTCCTTGATGTTGCACAAGAATTTTCGATTAAACTCACCTACTGACACGTAACAAGGACGTTCCGGACGAACAAAACTTGTGTACATAGCGATTTTAACAATGTTTGCCGAGAAGTTGTTATTCTCAATTTCCTTGATGTTGCACAAGAATTTTCGATTAAACTCACCTACTGACACGTAACTAGGACGTTCCGGACGAACAAAACTTGTGTAAATAGCGATCTCAGCTTTGTGCGCAACAAAACGTATATCCTCAATTTCCTTGATGTTGCACAAGAATTTTCGACTAAACTCACTTACTGGCACGTAACTACGACGATCCGAACGAACAAAACTTGCGTACATAGCGATTTTAACAAAGTATGCCGAGAAGCGGTTCTTCTCAATTTCCTTGATGTTGAACAAGAATTTTCGACTAAACTCACTTACTGACACGTAACTAAGACGATCCGAACGAACAAAACTTGCGTACATAGCGATTTTAACAAAGTATGCCGAGAAGCGGTTCTTCTCAATTTCCTTGATGTTGAACAAGAATTTTCGACTAAACTCACTTACTGACACGTAACTAAGACGTTCCGAACGAACAAAACTTGCGTACATAGCGATTTTAACAATGAATGCCGAGAAGCGGTTCTTCTCAATTTCCTTGATGTTGAACAAGAATTTTCGACTAAACTCACTTACTGGCACGTAACTAAGACGTTCCGAACGAACAAAACTTGCGTACATAGCGATTTTAACAAAGTATGCCGAGAAGCGGTTCTTCTCAATTTCCTTGATGTTGAACAAGAATTTTCGACTAAACTCACTTACTGACACGTAACTAAGACGTTCCGAACGAACAAAACTTGCGTACATAGCGATTTTAACAATGAATGCCGAGAAGCGGTTCTTCTCAATTTCCTTGATGTTGAACAAGAATTTTCGACTAAACTCACTTACTGACACGTAACTAAGACGATCCGAACGAACAAAACTTGCGTACATAGCGATTTTAACAAAGTATGCCGAGAAGCGGTTCTTCTCAATTTCCTTGATGTTGAACAAGAATTTTCGACTAAACTCACTTACTGACACGTAACTAAGACGTTCCGAACGAACAAAACTTGTGTACATAGCGATTTTAACAATGTATGCCGAGAAGCGGTTATTCTCAATTTCCTTGATGTTGCGCAATAATTTTCGATTAAACTCACTTACTGACACGTAACTAAGACGTTCCGAACGAACAAAACTTGCGTACATAGCGATTTTAACAATGTATGCCGAGAAGTTGTTATTCTCAATTTCCTTGATGTTGCACAAGAATTTTCGATTAAACTCACCTACTGACACGTAACAAGGACGTTCCGGACGAACAAAACTTGTGTACATAGCGATTTTAACAATGTATGCCGAGAAGTTGTTATTCTCAATTTCCTTGATGTTGCACAAGAATTTTCGATTAAACTCACCTACTGACACGTAACTAGGACGTTCCGGACGAACAAAACTTGTGTACATAGCGATCTCAGCTTTGTGCGCAACAAAACGTATATCCTCAATTTCCTTGATGTTGCACAAGAATTTTCGACTAAACTCACTTACTGGCACATAACTAAGACGATCCGAACGAACAAAACTTGCGTACATAGCGATTTTAACAAAGTATGCCGAGAAGCGGTTCTTCTCAATTTCCTTGATGTTGAACAAGAATTTTCGACTAAACTCACCTACTGACACGTAACAAGGACGTTCCGGACGAACAAAACTTGTGTACATAGCGATTTTAACAATGTATGCCGAGAAGTTGTTATTCTCAATTTCCTTGATGTTGCACAAGAATTTTCGATTAAACTCACCTACTGACACGTAACAAGGACGTTCCGGACGAACAAAACTTGTGTACATAGCGATTTTAACAAAGTATGCCGAGAAGCGGTTCTTCTTAATTTCCTTGATGTTGCACAAGAATTTTCGACTAAACTCACTTACTGACACGTAACTAAGACGATCCGAACGAACAAAACTTGCGTACATAGCGATTTTAACAAAGTATGCCGAGAAGCGGTTCTTCTCAATTTCCTTGATGTTGAACAAGAATTTTCGACTAAACTCACTTACTGACACGTAACTAAGACGTTCCGAACGAACAAAACTTGCGTACAGAGCGATTTTAACAATGAATGCCGAGAAGCGGTTCTTCTCAATTTCCTTGATGTTGAACAAGAATTTTCGACTAAACTCACTTACTGACACGTAACTAAGACGTTCCGAACGAACAAAACTTGTGTACATAGCGATTTTAACAATGTATGCCGAGAAGCGGTTATTCTCAATTTCCTTGATGTTGCGCAATAATTTTCGATTAAACTCACTTACTGACACGTAACTAAGACGTTCCGAACGAACAAAACTTGCGTACATAGCGATTTTAACAATGTATGCCGAGAAGTTGTTATTCTCAATTTCCTTGATGTTGCACAAGAATTTTCGATTAAACTCACCTACTGACACGTAACAAGGACGTTCCGGACGAACAAAACTTGTGTACATAGCGATTTTAACAATGTTTGCCGAGAAGTTGTTATTCTCAATTTCCTTGATGTTGCACAAGAATTTTCGATTAAACTCACCTACTGACACGTAACTAGGACGTTCCGGACGAACAAAACTTGTGTAAATAGCGATCTCAGCTTTGTGCGCAACAAAACGTATATCCTCAATTTCCTTGATGTTGCACAAGAATTTTCGACTAAACTCACTTACTGGCACGTAACTACGACGATCCGAACGAACAAAACTTGCGTACATAGCGATTTTAACAAAGTATGCCGAGAAGCGGTTCTTCTCAATTTCCTTGATGTTGAACAAGAATTTTCGACTAAACTCACTTACTGACACGTAACTAAGACGATCCGAACGAACAAAACTTGCGTACATAGCGATTTTAACAAAGTATGCCGAGAAGCGGTTCTTCTCAATTTCCTTGATGTTGAACAAGAATTTTCGACTAAACTCACTTACTGACACGTAACTAAGACGTTCCGAACGAACAAAACTTGCGTACATAGCGATTTTAACAATGAATGCCGAGAAGCGGTTCTTCTCAATTTCCTTGATGTTGAACAAGAATTTTCGACTAAACTCACTTACTGGCACGTAACTAAGACGTTCCGAACGAACAAAACTTGCGTACATAGCGATTTTAACAAAGTATGCCGAGAAGCGGTTCTTCTCAATTTCCTTGATGTTGAACAAGAATTTTCGACTAAACTCACTTACTGACACGTAACTAAGACGTTCCGAACGAACAAAACTTGCGTACATAGCGATTTTAACAATGAATGCCGAGAAGCGGTTCTTCTCAATTTCCTTGATGTTGAACAAGAATTTTCGACTAAACTCACTTACTGACACGTAACTAAGACGATCCGAACGAACAAAACTTGCGTACATAGCGATTTTAACAAAGTATGCCGAGAAGCGGTTCTTCTCAATTTCCTTGATGTTGAACAAGAATTTTCGACTAAACTCACTTACTGACACGTAACTAAGACGTTCCGAACGAACAAAACTTGTGTACATAGCGATTTTAACAATGTATGCCGAGAAGCGGTTATTCTCAATTTCCTTGATGTTGCGCAATAATTTTCGATTAAACTCACTTACTGACACGTAACTAAGACGTTCCGAACGAACAAAACTTGCGTACATAGCGATTTTAACAATGTATGCCGAGAAGTTGTTATTCTCAATTTCCTTGATGTTGCACAAGAATTTTCGATTAAACTCACCTACTGACACGTAACAAGGACGTTCCGGACGAACAAAACTTGTGTACATAGCGATTTTAACAATGTATGCCGAGAAGTTGTTATTCTCAATTTCCTTGATGTTGCACAAGAATTTTCGATTAAACTCACCTACTGACACGTAACTAGGACGTTCCGGACGAACAAAACTTGTGTACATAGCGATCTCAGCTTTGTGCGCAACAAAACGTATATCCTCAATTTCCTTGATGTTGCACAAGAATTTTCGACTAAACTCACTTACTGGCACATAACTAAGACGATCCGAACGAACAAAACTTGCGTACATAGCGATTTTAACAAAGTATGCCGAGAAGCGGTTCTTCTCAATTTCCTTGATGTTGAACAAGAATTTTCGACTAAACTCACTTACTGACACGTAACTAAGACGATCCGAACGAACAAAACTTGCGTACATAGCGATTTTAACAAAGTATGCCGAGAAGCGGTTCTTCTCAATTTCCTTGATGTTGAACAAGAATTTTCGACTAAACTCACTTACTGACACGTAACTAAGACGTTCCGAACGAACAAAACTTGCGTACATAGCGATTTTAACAATGAATGCCGAGAAGCGGTTCTTCTCAATTTCCTTGATGTTGAACAAGAATTTTCGACTAAACTCACTTACTGGCACGTAACTAAGACGTTCCGAACGAACAAAACTTGCGTACATAGCGATTTTAACAAAGTATGCCGAGAAGCGGTTCTTCTCAATTTCCTTGATGTTGAACAAGAATTTTCGACTAAACTCACTTACTGACACGTAACTAAGACGATCCGAACGAACAAAACTTGCGTACATAGCGATTTTAACAAAGTATGCCGAGAAGCGGTTCTTCTCAATTTCCTTGATGTTGAACAAGAATTTTCGACTAAACTCACTTACTGACACGTAACTAAGACGTTCCGAACGAACAAAACTTGCGTACATAGCGATTTTAACAATGAATGCCGAGAAGCGGTTCTTCTCAATTTCCTTGATGTTGAACAAGAATTTTCGACTAAACTCACTTACTGACACGTAACTAAGACGTTCCGAACGAACAAAACTTGTGTACATAGCGATTTTAACAATGTATGCCGAGAAGCGGTTATTCTCAATTTCCTTGATGTTGCGCAATAATTTTCGATTAAACTCACTTACTGACACGTAACTAAGACGTTCCGAACGAACAAAACTTGCGTACATAGCGATTTTAACAATGTATGCCGAGAAGTTGTTATTCTCAATTTCCTTGATGTTGCACAAGAATTTTCGATTAAACTCACCTACTGACACGTAACAAGGACGTTCCGGACGAACAAAACTTGTGTACATAGCGATTTTAACAATGTATGCCGAGAAGTTGTTATTCTCAATTTCCTTGATGTTGCACAAGAATTTTCGATTAAACTCACCTACTGACACGTAACAAGGACGTTCCGGACGAACAAAACTTGTGTACATAGCGATTTTAACAATGTATGCCGAGAAGTTGTTATTCTCAATTTCCTTGATGTTGCACAAGAATTTTCGATTAAACTCACCTAGTGACACGTAACTAGGACGTTCCGGTCGAACAAAACTTGTGTACATAGCGATCTCAGCTTTGTGCGCAACAAAACGTATATCCTCAATTTCCTTGATGTTGCACAAGAATTTTCGACTAAACTCACTTACTGGCACGTAACTAAGACGATCCGAACGAACAAAACTTGCGTACATAGCGATTTTAACAAAGTATGCCGAGAAGCGGTTCTTCTCAATTTCCTTGATGTTGAACAAGAATTTTCGACTAAACTCACTTACTGACACGTAACTAAGACGATCCGAACGAACAAAACTTGCGTACATAGCGATTTTAACAAAGTATGCCGAGAAGCGGTTCTTCTCAATTTCCTTGATGTTGAACAAGAATTTTCGACTAAACTCACTTACTGACACGTAACTAAGACGTTCCGAACGAACAAAACTTGCGTACATAGCGATTTTAACAATGAATGCCGAGAAGCGGTTCTTCTCAATTTCCTTGATGTTGAACAAGAATTTTCGACTAAACTCACTTACTGACACGTAACAAGGACGTTCCGGACGAACAAAACTTGTGTACATAGCGATTTTAACAATGTATGCCGAGAAGTTGTTATTCTCAATTTCCTTGATGTTGCACAAGAATTTTCGATTAAACTCACCTACTGACACGTAACTAGGACGTTCCGGACGAACAAAACTTGTGTACATAGCGATCTCAGCTTTGTGCGCAACAAAACGTATATCCTCAATTTCCTTGATGTTGCACAAGAATTTTCGGCTAAACTCACTTACTGGCACGTAACTAAGACGTTCCGAACGAACAAAACTTGCGTACATAGCGATTTTAACAATGTATGCCGAGAAGTTGTTATTCTCAATTTCCTTGATGTTGCACAAGAATTTTCGATTAAACTCACCTACCGACACGTAACTAGGACGTTCCGGACGAACAAAACTTGTGTACATAGCGATCTCAGCTTTGTGCGCAACAAAACGTATATCCTCAATTTCCTTGATGTTGCACAAGAATTTTCGGCTAAACTCACTTACTGGCACGTAACTAAGACGTTCCGAACGAACAAAACTTGCGTACATAGCGATTTTAACAATGAATGCCGAGAAGCGGTTCTTCTCAATTTCCTTGATGTTGAACAAGAATTTTCGACTAAACTCACTTACTGACACGTAACTAAGACGTTCCGAACGAACAAAACTTGTGTACATAGCGATTTTAACAATGTATGCCGAGAAGCGGTTATTCTCAATTTCCTTGATGTTGCGCAATAATTTTCGATTAAACTCACTTACTGACACGTAACTAAGACGTTCCGAACGAACAAAACTTGCGTACATAGCGATTTTAACAATGTATGCCGAGAAGTTGTTATTCTCAATTTCCTTGATGTTGCACAAGAATTTTCGATTAAACTCACCTACTGACACGTAACAAGGACGTTCCGGACGAACAAAACTTGTGTACATAGCGATTTTAACAATGTATGCCGAGAAGTTGTTATTCTCAATTTCCTTGATGTTGCACAAGAATTTTCGATTAAACTCACCTACTGACACGTAACTAGGACGTTCCGGACGAACAAAACTTGTGTACATAGCGATCTCAGCTTTGTGCGCAACAAAACGTATATCCTCAATTTCCTTGATGTTGCACAAGAATTTACGACTAAACTCACTTACTGGCACGTAACTAAGACGATCCAAACGAACAAAACTTGCGTACATAGCGATTTTAACAAAGTATGCCGAGAAGCGGTTCTTCTCAATTTCCTTGATGTTGAACAAGAATTTTCGACTAAACTCACTTACTGACACGTAACTAAGACGATCCGAACGAACAAAACTTGCGTACATAGCGATTTTAACAAAGTATGCCGAGAAGCGGTTCTTCTCAATTTCCTTGATGTTGAACAAGAATTTTCGACTAAACTCACTTACTGACACGTAACTAAGACGTTCCGAACGAACAAAACTTGCGTACATAGCGATTTTAACAATGAATGCCGAGAAGCGGTTCTTCTCAATTTCCTTGATGTTGAACAAGAATTTTCGACTAAACTCACTTACTGACACGTAACTGAGACGTTCCGAACGAACAAAACTTGCGTACATAGCGATTTTAACAATGTATGCCGAGAAACGGTTATTCTCAATTTCCTTGATGTTGCACAATAATTTTCGATTAAACTCACTTACTGACACGTAACTAAGACGTTCCGAACGAACAAAACTTGCGTACATAGCGATTTTAACAATGTATGCCGAGAAGTTGTTATTCTCAATTTCCTTGATGTTGCACAAGAATTTTCGATTAAACTCACCTACTGACACGTAACAAGGACGTTCCGGACGAACAAAACTTGTGTACATAGCGATTTTAACAATGTATGCCGAGAAGTTGTTATTCTCAATTTCCTTGATGTTGCACAAGAATTTTCGATTAAACTCACCTACTGACACGTAACAAGGACGTTCCGGACGAACAAAACTTGTGTACATAGCGATTTTAACAATGTATGCCGAGAAGTTGTTATTCTCAATTTCCTTGATGTTGCACAAGAATTTTCGATTAAACTCACCTACTGACACGTAACTAGGACGTTCCGGACGAACAAAACTTGTGTACATAGCGATCTCAGCTTTGTGCGCAACAAAACGTATATCCTCAAATTCCTTGATGTTGCACAAGAATTTTCGACTAAACTCACTTACTGGCACGTAACTAAGACGATCCGAACGAACAAAACTTGCGTACATAGCGATTTTAACAATGAATGCCGAGAAGCGGTTCTTCTCAATTTCCTTGATGTTGAACAAGAATTTTCGACTAAACTCACTTACTGGCACGTAACTAAGACGTTCCGAACGAACAAAACTTGCGTACATAGCGATTTTAACAAAGTATGCCGAGAAGCGGTTCTTCTCAATTTCCTTGATGTTGAACAAGAATTTTCGACTAAACTCACTTACTGACACGTAACTAAGACGTTCCGAACGAACAAAACTTGCGTACACAGCGATTTTAACAATGAATGCCGAGAAGCGGTTCTTCTCAATTTCCTTGATGTTGAACAAGAATTTTCGACTAAACTCACTTACTGACACGTAACTAAGACGATCCGAACGAACAAAACTTGCGTACATAGCGATTTTAACAAAGTATGCCGAGAAGCGGTTCTTCTCAATTTCCTTGATGTTGAACAAGAATTTTCGACTAAACTCACTTACTGACACGTAACTAAGACGTTCCGAACGAACAAAACTTGCGTACATAGCGATTTTAACAATGAATGCCGAGAAGCGGTTCTTCTCAATTTCCTTGATGTTGAACAAGAATTTTCGACTAAACTCACTTACTGACACGTAACTAAGACGTTCCGAACGAACAAAACTTGTGTACATAGCGATTTTAACAATGTATGCCGAGAAGCGGTTATTCTCAATTTCCTTGATGTTGCGCAATAATTTTCGATTAAACTCACTTACTGACACGTAACTAAGACGTTCCGAACGAACAAAACTTGCGTACATAGCGATTTTAACAATGTATGCCGAGAAGTTGTTATTCTCAATTTCCTTGATGTTGCACAAGAATTTTCGATTAAACTCACCTACTGACACGTAACAAGGACGTTCCGGACGAACAAAACTTGTGTACATAGCGATTTTAACAATGTATGCCGAGAAGTTGTTATTCTCAATTTCCTTGATGTTGCACAAGAATTTTCGATTAAACTCACCTACTGACACGTAACAAGGACGTTCCGGACGAACAAAACTTGTGTACATAGCGATTTTAACAATGTATGCCGAGAAGTTGTTATTCTCAATTTCCTTGATGTTGCACAAGAATTTTCGATTAAACTCACCTAGTGACACG
Source organism: Polyergus mexicanus (assembly GCF_030449975.1). Lineage (NCBI taxonomy): Eukaryota > Metazoa > Arthropoda > Insecta > Hymenoptera > Formicidae > Polyergus > Polyergus mexicanus. Next base: position 5,152,689 of record NW_027223330.1, read on the forward strand.
TAACTAGGACGTTCCGGACGAACAAAACTTGTGTACATAGCGATCTCAGCTTTGTGCGCAACAAAACGTATATCCTCAATTTCCTTGATGTTGCACAAGAATTTTCGACTAAACTCACTTACTGGCACGTAACTAAGACGATCCGAACGAACAAAACTTGCGTACATAGCGATTTTAACAAAGTATGCCGAGAAGCGGTTCTTCTCAATTTCCTTGATGTTGAACAAGAATTTTCGACTAAACTCACTTACTGACACGTAACTAAGACGATCCGAACGAACAAAACTTGCGTACATAGCGATTTTAACAAAGTATGCCGAGAAGCGGTTCTTCTCAATTTCCTTGATGTTGAACAAGAATTTTCGACTAAACTCACTTACTGACACGTAACTAAGACGTTCCGAACGAACAAAACTTGCGTACATAGCGATTTTAACAATGAATGCCGAGAAGCGGTTCTTCTCAATTTCCTTGATGTTGAACAAGAATTTTCGACTAAACTCACTTACTGACACGTAACTAAGACGTTCCGAACGAACAAAACTTGCGTACATAGCGATTTTAACAATGTATGCCGAGAAGTTGTTATTCTCAATTTCCTTGATGTTGCACAAGAATTTTCGATTAAACTCACCTACTGACACGTAACAAGGACGTTCCGGAAGAACAAAACTTGTGTACATAGCGATTTTAACAATGTATGCCGAGAAGTTGTTATTCTCAATTTCCTTGATGTTGCACAAGAATTTTCGATTAAACTCACCTACTGACACGTAACAAGGACGTTCCGGACGAACAAAACTTGTGTACATAGCGATTTTAACAATGTATGCCGAGAAGTTGTTATTCTCAATTTCCTTGATGTTGCACAAGAATTTTCGATTAAACTCACCTACTGACACGTAACTAGGACGTTCCGGACGAACAAAACTTGTGTACATAGCGATCTCAGCTTTGTGCGCAACAAAACGTATATCCTCAATTTCCTTGATGTTGCACAAGAATTTTCGACTAAACTCACTTACTGGCACGTAACTAAGACGTTCCGAACGAACAAAACTTGCGTACATAGCGATTTTAACAATGTATGCCGAGAAGTTGTTATTCTCAATTTCCTTGATGTTGCACAAGAATTTTCGATTAAACTCACCTACCGACACGTAACTAGGACGTTCCGGACGAACAAAACTTGTGTACATAGCGATCTCAGCTTTGTGCGCAACAAAACGTATATCCTCAATTTCCTTGATGTTGCACAAGAATTTTCGGCTAAACTCACTTACTGGCACGTAACTAAGACGTTCCGAACGAACAAAACTTGCGTACATAGCGATTTTAACAATGAATGCCGAGAAGCGGTTCTTCTCAATTTCCTTGATGTTGAACAAGAATTTTCGACTAAACTCACTTACTGACACGTAACTAAGACGTTCCGAACGAACAAAACTTGTGTACATAGCGATTTTAACAATGTATGCCGAGAAGCGGTTATTCTCAATTTCCTTGATGTTGCGCAATAATTTTCGATTAAACTCACTTACTGACACGTAACTAAGACGTTCCGAACGAACAAAACTTGCGTACATAGCGATTTTAACAATGTATGCCGAGAAGTTGTTATTCTCAATTTCCTTGATGTTGCACAAGAATTTTCGATTAAACTCACCTACTGACACGTAACAAGGACGTTCCGGACGAACAAAACTTGTGTACATAGCGATTTTAACAATGTATGCCGAGAAGTTGTTATTCTCAATTTCCTTGATGTTGCACAAGAATTTTCGATTAAACTCACCTACTGAAACGTAACTAGGACGTTCCGGACGAACAAAACTTGTGTACATAGCGATCTCAGCTTTGTGCGCAACAAAACGTATATCCTCAATTTCCTTGATGTTGCACAAGAATTTACGACTAAACTCACTTACTGGCACGTAACTAAGACGATCCAAACGAACAAAACTTGCGTACATAGCGATTTTAACAAAGTATGCCGAGAAGCGGTTCTTCTCAATTTCCTTGATGTTGAACAAGAATTTTCGACTAAACTCACTTACTGACACGTAACTAAGACGATCCGAACGAACAAAACTTGCGTACATAGCGATTTTAACAAAGTATGCCGAGAAGCGGTTCTTCTCAATTTCCTTGATGTTGAACAAGAATTTTCGACTAAACTCACTTACTGACACGTAACTAAGACGATCCGAACGAACAAAACTTGCGTACATAGCGATTTTAACAAAGTATGCCGAGAAGCGGTTCTTCTCAATTTCCTTGATGTTGAACAAGAATTTTCGACTAAACTCACTTACTGACACGTAACTAAGACGTTCCGAACGAACAAAACTTGCGTACATAGCGATTTTAACAATGTATGCCGAGAAACGGTTATTCTCAATTTCCTTGATGTTGCACAATAATTTTCGATTAAACTCACTTACTGACACGTAACTAAGACGTTCCGAACGAACAAAACTTGCGTACATAGCGATTTTAACAATGTATGCCGAGAAGTTGTTATTCTCAATTTCCTTGATGTTGCACAAGAATTTTCGATTAAACTCACCTACTGACACGTAACAAGGACGTTCCGGACGAACAAAACTTGTGTACATAGCGATTTTAACAATGTATGCCGAGAAGTTGTTATTCTCAATTTCCTTGATGTTGCACAAGAATTTTCGATTAAACTCACCTACTGACACGTAACAAGGACGTTCCGGACGAACAAAACTTGTGTACATAGCGATTTTAACAATGTATGCCGAGAAGTTGTTATTCTCAATTTCCTTGATGTTGCACAAGAATTTTCGATTAAACTCACCTACTGACACGTAACTAGGACGTTCCGGACGAACAAAACTTGTGTACATAGCGATCTCAGCTTTGTGCGCAACAAAACGTATATCCTCAATTTCCTTGATGTTGCACAAGAATTTTCGGCTAAACTCACTTACTGGCACGTAACTAAGACGTTCCGAACGAACAAAACTTGCGTACATAGCGATTTTAACAATGTATGCCGAGAAGTTGTTATTCTCAATTTCCTTGATGTTGCACAAGAATTTTCGATTAAACTCACCTACCGACACGTAACTAGGACGTTCCGGACGAACAAAACTTGTGTACATAGCGATCTCAGCTTTGTGCGCAACAAAACGTATATCCTCAATTTCCTTGATGTTGCACAAGAATTTTCGGCTAAACTCACTTACTGGCACGTAACTAAGACGTTCCGAACGAACAAAACTTGCGTACATAGCGATTTTAACAATGTATGCCGAGAAGTTGTTATTCTCAATTTCCTTGATGTTGCACAAGAATTTTCGATTAAACTCACCTACTGACACGTAACTAGGACGTTCCGGACGAACAAAACTTGTGTACATAGCGATCTCAGCTTTGTGCGCAACAAAACGTATATCCTCAATTTCCTTGATGTTGCACAAGAATTTTCGTCTAAACTCACTTACTGACACGTAACTAAGACGTTCCGAACGAACAAAACTTGCGTACATAGCGATTTTAACAATGTATGCCGAGAAGCGGTTATTCTCAATTTCCTTGATGTTGCGCAATAATTTTCGATTAAACTCACTTACTGACACGTAACTAAGACGTTCCGAACGAACAAAACTTGCGTACATAGCGATTTTAAAAATGTATGCCGAGAAGTTGTTATTCTCAATTTCCTTGATGTTGCACAAGAATTTTCGATTAAACTCACCTACTGACACGTAACAAGGACGTTCCGGACGAACAAAACTTGTGTACATAGCGATTTTAACAATGTATGCCGTGAAGTTGTTATTCTCAATTTCCTTGATGTTGCACAAGAATTTTCGATTAAACTCACCTACTGACACGTAACTAGGACGTTCCGGACGAACAAAACTTGTGTACATAGCGATCTCAGCTTTGTGCGCAACAAAACGTATATCCTCAATTTCCTTGATGTTGCACAAGAATTTTCGACTAAACTCACTTACTGACACGTAACTAAGACGATCCGAACGAACAAAACTTGCGTACATAGCGATTTTAACAAAGTATGCCGATAAGCGGTTCTTCTCAATTTCATTGATGTTGAACAAGAATTTTCGATTAAACTCACCTACTGACACGTAACAAGGACGTTCCGGACGAACAAAACTTGTGTACATAGCGATTTTAACAATGTATGCCGAGAAGTTGTTATTCTCAATTTCCTTGATGTTGCACAAGAATTTTCGTTTAAACTCACCTACTGACACGTAACTAGGACGTTCCGGACGAACAAAACTTGTGTACATAGCGATCTCAGCTTTGTGCGCAACAAAACGTATATCCTCAATTTCCTTGATGTTGCACAAGAATTTTCGACTAAACTCACTTACTGGCACGTAACTAAGACGATCCGAACGAACAAAACTTGCGTACATAGCGATTTTAACAAAGTATGCCGAGAAGCGGTTCTTCTCAATTTCCTTGATGTTGAACAAGAATTTTCGACTAAACTCACTTACTGACACGTAACTAAGACGATCCGAACGAACAAAACTTGCGTACATAGCGATTTTAACAAAGTATGCCGAGAAGCGGTTCTTCTCAATTTCCTTGATGTTGAACAAGAATTTTCGACTAAACTCACTTACTGACACGTAACTAAGACGTTCCGAACGAACAAAACTTGCGTACATAGCGATTTTAACAATGAATGCCGAGAAGCGGTTCTTCTCAATTTGCTTGATGTTGAACAAGAATTTTCGACTAAACTCACTTACTGACACGTAACTAAGACGATCCGAACGAACAAAACTTGCGTACATAGCGATTTTAACAAAGTATGCCGATAAGCGGTTCTTCTCAATTTCCTTGATGTTGAACAAGAATTTTCGACTAAACTCACTTACTGACACGTAACTAAGACGTTCCGAACGAACAAAACTTGCGTACATAGCGATTTTAACAATGTATGCCGAGAAGCGGTTATTCTCAATTTCCTTGATGTTGCGCAATAATTTTCGATTAAACTCACTTACTGACACGTAACTAAGACGTTCCGAACGAACAAAACTTGCGTACATAGCGATTTTAACAATGTATGCCGAGAAGTTGTTATTCTCAATTTCCTTGATGTTGCACAAGAATTTTCGATTAAACTCACCTACTGACACGTAACAAGGACGTTCCGGACGAACAAAACTTGTGTACATAGCGATTTTATCAATGTATGCCGAGAAGTTGTTATTCTCAATTTCCTTGATGTTGCACAAGAATTTTCGATTAAACTCACCTACTGACACGTAACTAGGACGTTCCGGACGAACAAAACTTGTGTACATAGCGATCTCAGCTTTGTGCGCAACAAAACGTATATCCTCAATTTCCTTGATGTTGCACAAGAATTTTCGACTAAACTCACTTACTGGCACGTAACTAAGACGTCCCGAACGAACAAAACTTGCGTACATAGCGATTTTAACAATGTATGCCGAGAAACGGTTATTCTCAATTTCCTTGATGTTGCACAATAATTTTCGATTAAACTCACTTACTGACACGTAACTAAGACGTTCCGAACGAACAAAACTTGCGTACATAGCGATTTTAACAATGTATGCCGAGAAGTTGTTATTCTCAATTTCCTTGATGTTGCACAAGAATTTTCGATTAAACTCACCTACTGACACGTAACTAGGACGTTCCGGACGAACAAAACTTGTGTACATAGCGATCTCAGCTTTGTGCGCAACAAAACGTATATCCTCAATTTCCTTGATGTTGCACAAGAATTTTCGACTAAACTCACTTACTGACACGTAACTAAGACGATCCGAACGAACAAAACTTGCGTACATAGCGATTTTAACAAAGTATGCCGATAAGCGGTTCTTCTCAATTTCATTGATGTTGAACAAGAATTTTCGATTAAACTCACCTACTGACACGTAACAAGGACGTTCCGGACGAACAAAACTTGTGTACATAGCGATTTTAACAATGTATGCCGAGAAGTTGTTATTCTCAATTTCCTTGATGTTGCACAAGAATTTTCGTTTAAACTCACCTACTGACACGTAACTAGGACGTTCCGGACGAACAAAACTTGTGTACATAGCGATCTCAGCTTTGTGCGCAACAAAACGTATATCCTCAATTTCGTTGATGTTGCACAAGAATTTTCGACTAAACTCACTTACTGGCACGTAACTAAGACGATCCGAACGAACAAAACTTGCGTACATAGCGATTTTAACAAAGTATGCCGAGAAGCGGTTCTTCTCAATTTCCTTGATGTTGAACAAGAATTTTCGACTAAACTCACTTACTGACACGTAACTAAGACGATCCGAACGAACAAAACTTGCGTACATAGCGATTTTAACAAAGTATGCCGAGAAGCGGTTCTTCTCAATTTCCTTGATGTTGAACAAGAATTTTCGACTAAACTCACTTACTGACACGTAACTAAGACGTTCCGAACGAACAAAACTTGCGTACATAGCGATTTTAACAATGAATGCCGAGAAGCGGTTCTTCTCAATTTGCTTGATGTTGAACAAGAATTTTCGACTAAACTCACTTACTGACACGTAACTAAGACGTTCCGAACGAACAAAACTTGCGTACATAGCGATTTTAACAATGTATGCCGAGAAACGGTTATTCTCAATTTCCTTGATGTTGCACAATAATTTTCGATTAAACTCACTTACTGACACGTAACTAAGACGTTCCGAACGAACAAAACTTGCGTACATAGCGATTTTAACAATGTATGCCGAGAAGTTGTTATTCTCAATTTCCTTGATGTTGCACAAGAATTTTCGATTAAACTCACCTACTGACACGTAACAAGGACGTTCCGGACGAACAAAACTTGTGTACATAGCGATCTCAGCTTTGTGCGCAACAAAACGTATATCCTCAATTTCCTTGATGTTGCACAAGAATTTTCGACTAAACTCACTTACTGGCACGTAACTAAGACGATCCGAACGAACAAAACTTGCGTACATAGCGATTTTAACAAAGTATGCCGAGAAGCGGTTCTTCTCAATTTCCTTGATGTTGAACAAGAATTTTCGACTAAACTCACTTACTGACACGTAACTAAGACGATCCAAACGAACAAAACTTGCGTACATAGCGATTTTAACAAAGTATGCCGAGAAGCGGTTCTTCTCAATTTCCTTGATGTTGAACAAGAATTTTCGACTAAACTCACTTACTGACACGTAACTAAGACGTTCCGAACGAACAAAACTTGCGTACATAGCGATTTTAACAATGAATGCCGAGAAGCGGTTCTTCTTAATTTCCTTGATGTTGCACAAGAATTTTCGACTAAACTCACTTACTGACACGTAACTAAGACGATCCGAACGAACAAAACTTGCGTACATAGCGATTTTAACAAAGTATGCCGATAAGCGGTTCTTCTCAATTTCCTTGATGTTGAACAAGAATTTTCGACTAAACTCACTTACTGACACGTAACTAAGACGTTCCGAACGAACAAAACTTGCGTACATAGCGATTTTAACAATGTATGCCGAGAAGCGGTTATTCTCAATTTCCTTGATGTTGCGCAATAATTTTCGATTAAACTCACTTACTGACACGTAACTAAGACGTTCCGAACGAACAAAACTTGCGTACATAGCGATTTTAACAATGTATGCCGAGAAGTTGTTATTCTCAATTTCCTTGATGTTGCACAAGAATTTTCGATTAAACTCACCTACTGACACGTAACAAGGACGTTCCGGACGAACAAAACTTGTGTACATAGCGATTTTATCAATGTATGCCGAGAAGTTGTTATTCTCAATTTCCTTGATGTTGCACAAGAATTTTCGATTAAACTCACCTACTGACACGTAACTAGGACGTTCCGGACGAACAAAACTTGTGTACATAGCGATCTCAGCTTTGTGCGCAACAAAACGTATATCCTCAATTTCCTTGATGTTGCACAAGAATTTTCGACTAAACTCACTTACTGGCACGTAACTAAGACGTCCCGAACGAACAAAACTTGCGTACATAGCGATTTTAACAATGTATGCCGAGAAACGGTTATTCTCAATTTCCTTGATGTTGCACAATAATTTTCGATTAAACTCACTTACTGACACGTAACTAAGACGTTCCGAACGAACAAAACTTGCGTACATAGCGATTTTAACAATGTATGCCGAGAAGTTGTTATTCTCAATTTCCTTGATGTTGCACAAGAATTTTCGATTAAACTCACCTACTGACACGTAACAAGGACGTTCCGGACGAACAAAACTTGTGTACATAGCGATTTTAACAATGCATGCCGAGAAGTTGTTATTCTCAATTTCCTTGATGTTGCACAAGAATTTTCGATTAAACTCACCTACTGACACGTAACTAGGACGTTCCGGACGAACAAAACTTGTGTACATAGCGATTTTAACAATGTATGCCGAGAAGTTGTTATTCTCAATTTCCTTGATGTTGCACAAGAATTTTCGATTAAACTCACCTACTGACACGTAACTAGGACGTTCCGGACGAACAAAACTTGTGTACATAGCGATCTCAGCTTTGTGCGCAACAAAACGTATATCCTCAATTTCCTTGATGTTGCACAAGAATTTTCGGCTAAACTCACTTACTGGCACGTAACTAAGACGTTCCGAACGAACAAAACTTGCGTACATAGCGATTTTAACAATGTATGCCGAGAAGTTGTTATTCTCAATTTCCTTGATGTTGCACAAGAATTTTCGATTAAACTCACCTACCGACACGTAACTAGGACGTTCCGGACGAACAAAACTTGTGTACATAGCGATCTCAGCTTTGTGGGCAACAAAACGTATATCCTCAATTTCCTTGATGT